>NC_138768.1:74454657-74704657 GCF_965119305.1 Pelophylax lessonae
CGTCTCTACGTCTTGGGCAGTTTCTAGACACGTCACCCCTGAGGTGGTCTGCAGGGCAGCTTCCTGGTCGTCTATCAACATCTTTATGTCTCATTATTGTGTTGAACCAGCTGCCTTATCTTCTGTTAATTTTGGTGTTCAAGTGCTGTCAGTTGATGGTACCAATTAAATGTTTTTGTTCAGCATCTTCCCACCCGGGAGTGTATTGTGAGTTATTTCCCGAACGTATGCTGCTATGGAGTCTGTCAGGAAAATGGAAAATTGTCTATCAAATACTTACCGTAATTTTCCTTTCCTGATGGACTCCATGGCACCTGGAGTTCCCTCCCAGTTGCTGAGTAGGCTAGTTACAGAACATGGATGCTGAAAGGGAGCAAAGATTTATGGGAGTGGGGTCCTATGGGGTAGGAGTGGAGGCGGGGCTACCCGAACGTATGCTGCCATGGAGTCCATCAGTAAAGGAAAATTACGATAAGTATTTGATAGACAATTTTCCGTTTTCTTTCAACATCTTCGATATTTTTCATTTAAATAGCAAAAAATTAACCCAGTGGTGATCAAATACCATCAAAAGAAAGTTCTATTTGTGTGAAAAAATTATATAAATTTAATTTGTGTACAGTGTTGCGTGACCGATCAAATGCCAGTTAAAGTAGCGCAGTGCTAAATAGCAATAAATGCCCTGATCTTAAAGGGGTAAAACTTTCCATCAAGTGGTTAACCCTTAAAGTGTTACTAAACCCACAACAGTAAAATCAGTCTGTATATGTATTAAAGCATGTTTGTTATACTCATTGTGGAACCTAAGGGGTTAATCCTCTGCATTGTGTAAAAAAGGCTGTTTGATCCTGTCTTCTCTGATCCTCCCCTTCTTCCACTGACTCCAAAACATGTCCGTATAAGACAAAGCCTTTGGAGCCAAGCTACACATGCTCACTTTGGTGTGTATTGCTAGTGTAGCACTGCCCCCATAGGAACTGCTGAGTATAGAACTAGCTTGGGTCTCCCTCTGATTATCCTGTTGCCAGATAATGGGTATTTTCACACGCTGCCAGGTGCACACATACACTTTCACTCATTATCTTCAAGGACCACTCTAGAGGATTTGTTTTGTTGATTTGTTTGGAGAACTTGGATAGGGGAAGGGATTAGTGGGATACTCCAAATTTAACTATGTACAGGTGAGGACAACTCTCACTTGGCCTCACTTAGTGGAAATAAATAGCAGATCTTCTGCTGAACTATACAACACTTTCATGGAAGAATAAGTCCCTTGCTTGTGTTAGCAGCAGACTCATTGAACTCTGTATCTTCAGGACACCAGCCAGTGTCCCCTTTAGCTTACACTCAGCCTGCTGACTTTCCAGCACCAAGAGGGAAATTCTAATAGCAACAGTCTCTAGGATCCCTGTGAGATGTCTGTACTCACAAGGCTCTTGTCTGCAGGTCACCTTCTCCCATAGAGCCAGATGAGATCCATGGACTTCCTCCCTCAGTCAGCCCTCAAAAGAGTCCCTGGGTTTTAGCATCTCTGACTATGGCCCTCAGGTCGACCACCTGAGGCCGCATGGCAGCCTTCTCTGGGGAGAGGCAGCAGCCCGCTCCCCACCTGGACTCTGCTCTCCAGCCGAATACCAGAAGCCACGTGTGCAACTCAGATATAAGTACAGTCACTCAGCATACACCGGTACTCCTCCAGTGCCTATTGGCCAGGAATGTACAAATATCCCCTGCTCTCGTCGGCATGGTTTCCTCCAACTTTCCAATAAACTGCACTACTATTGGATCAGTGTGAGACATCAAGCCAGGATGAGCAGCATCAGAGCACACTAGGCAGGACCTCTCTAAGACACCTCTCTGTTAAGCAGACAGTTCCTAGAGTTATCCAGCTGTCTCCCTGTTAAGCAGAGAAACCAAAAACTATATACACCTACCTAGCACCTACCTAGGAGGGAGCTTCACTAGAGAGAGATTTTTTTTTCTTGGGAGGATGCATGTAATCAGCACAGGGCCAATTGGCATTGTCCAGACATGTCCAGACAGAGGGTCGGGAGTCCTGCAGCCTCATAGGACAGCTCAGTGCAGTATGGAAACTCCTCCTACAAGCTTCATCAGGAACTGATAGAAGTCACAAGACTGCTATATACTGCTGATGAGAAAAGGTATTTAGCTGTTTAGATTTACTAAAATGATTGCATTTCCACGTTTTGTGTACTGTGGGAGACCAGATATAGTGAATGAGGTTTAGTAATATTTAAAATTTTAGTTAATCCAAATTAGTCCCAGATAACTCCTTCCTACTGTTCTCTCCTTAGCTATTATTTTTCTGCTATTGTTTTTATTTTATTTTTTTAATTATTTGTTTATTATTGTTTGTTTTCAAAATTGGAAAAAAACTTTTCTTCATCTGTAAATACCTTTACACCAGAAACATCAGTTAAGCCCCGGTTCACACTTATGCGATGCAGGAAGGCTGCGAATCCGCAGCCTGTTCCCGCATCGCAAACGCACCCCCGGCAGTTCACACTGCCATATGCGATACGCTGGGGGTGTCAATGTAATCTTAACGACACCCCCAGTTTAATCGCATATCGCAGTGCGATCTTGCAGTTCGCACAGGATCGGATCGCACAAGTGTGAACCGCTGTGCGATCCGATCCTGATGTGGCTGACAAAAAGGGTCCTGTGCGTGTTTGCTGCGGGTGCGGTGCGAATTTAGCCATACAAAGTGTATGGCTTAAACTCGCACCACACAGCCGATCGCATGTAATGAAGGAGCAGTGCGCTCCAACATTACATGCGAACGCCGCAACCGCACAAATGTGAACCGGCTCTTAATGTCAATTTAAATGGGACAAATTATAGGGTTAAGTACAGAAAATGTGTAATTTCTAGATTTCTTTTCACATTTTTTGGCTATAGATATAGAAAATATTGCTAGAGAGCTCAACTTTTTGTACTGTTACCAGAAGTGTTAAGATGGCCATAGATGGATAAGATGGGATGGGACCAGACAAGTTTTGATCCATCTATGGCCATGCCCGCTCATGAGAAGTCGATAGTTAGATTAACTTCTCACGAACAAGCTTGTTGGAAAATGTTGCTTCAATCAGCTCATGCAGCCAGTGGCTGCAGCCCTGATCAGTGTATTCTGGCAGAGCCCCCGTTGTCAGAATACAATGAACACCTTGAATGTGTGGATGGGGGAATTGGTTCAGCTTTAGTCTGCAAAGTTATTTCTCTAAAAAGGGTTGTACATCTATCTGAAACAAACTGTTGGTGAATATACAGTATACTGTTGTTATTCTCATCCCCAGTTGCAAGAAAGTTCTAACCCCTCACTACTATCCAATTCTAACCAAAAAAAAAAAGGTTTGCCTTCACCTCTTGTTTAACATGAACCTTGAGCACATAATAGATGAAAGAAACTGTGAACATACTTGAAAGGCCTCGTAAGCCTACAGGCTAAATAAGCAGGTCGAATAGGATAGAAATGTGGTTGTAACGTAGACCTAGAGCTACCACAGCTAAACTGTAGTTGTTATTGACCCCCATCATAGCTGCACCCACTGAACGCATTGTAGCGCTATGCGATTCCCTGAGCCCAAATCTACATGGTCATAAATTTGGATGGACTGTGAACTTGAATGAACTAGACATCCAAACTTGAGTATCCAATCTTACCGTGTGACAACCAAATCCATTGGCCACTCCAGGCTTGTAAGAAGAGTGCGCCGTTATTCCTAGTGCGTATGGATTAGCCCCGTGATAGCCACTTCTGTAAAATAACAAAAAATAGCAGATTGCAACAGCTAGTGTCAAGAAAACCTTTCACTTTGCTCTGAAATGGCAACGAAACAGGAAAGGCTGGTATAAGGAGTGGAAATGATAATGTTACTGACCACTCAATACCATCATTTTTATTTCTTGCTCATGAAAACAATCTTTGCAATTTATTGTGGAGAGAACACAAGAGGCACACAAGAGGATAACAAGGAGTATGGACAGAACTGTACAGAAGTGGATATACTGTATATTGGATTTGCAATTTAAAGTGGTTGTAAACCTGAAAAACTCAAATCAGTTTGATCATACTGTTTATTAGATATTACCTATACTACTGCACCAGTAATTTTTATGACATTGATCGGCATTACTTCATTAACCAGTAAGTAAGTAAGTCTGCTGACAGCTAATTATTGTCGCAGCCAGGGCTGAAACTGGGGGGGGCGGGGGGCATCTGCCCCAGGCGCCACACCCTCCTTCACCCAGGCTGTCAAAATTTCTACTGTTCTCTTTAGTTCCGCTCTTCTCTGAGGTCTGTGTTGAGACAGCAAATTTGAAGGTGGGATAAAATAAATTATAGTGGCATTTGTACAGGTGGGGGAGGTTGTGATGGCAGGGGAATAGGGTTTAAACTAGATGCGGGATGTCAATCCTGTCAAGGATAGGGGAACTCTGTACAAGGGGAGGGGGGAGATATTATGGTAAAAGGGGGTTCATTTTAGAGTAAGGAAAAAAAAAAACTTCAGACACCCCTGGAAGCAGGTACAAAAACGTCTAATGTGTATGAGGCCTTAAGGGGGCGCACCCCTGAACCCTGCCCTCTTTACGTAGTTTACCCCCTGAACCCAGTACTTTGTACATAGCGTACCCCTGAACCCTACACTTTGTACATAGGAAACCCCTTAACCCTGCACTCTGTACGTAGCTCACCTCTGAACCCTGCACTCTGTACGTAACTCACCTCTGAACCCTGCACTCTGTACGTAACTCACCTCTGAACCCTGCACTCTGTAAAAAGCACACCCTTGAACCCTGCACTCTGTACATAGCTCACCCCTGAAACCTGCACTCTGTAAAAAGCACACCCCTGAACCCTGCACTCTGTATGTAGCTCACCCCTGAAACCTGCACTCTGTATGTAGCTCACCCCTGAAACCTGCACTCTGTAAAAAGCACATTCCTGAACTTCCCGCTCTTGAAGTAGCACACCCCTGAACCCAGTACTTTGTACATAGTTCACCCCTGAGCCCTACACTCTGTACATAGCGAACCCCTGAACCCTGCACTCTTTACGTAGAGCACCCCTGAACCCTGCACTCTGTACATAGCGCACCCCTGAACCCTGCACTCTGTACATAGTTCGCCTCTGAACCCTGCACTCTTTACATAGCGCACCTATGAACCCTGCCCTCTGTACATAGCATACTCCTGAACCCAGTACTTTGTACATAGCCCACCCCTGAGCCCTACACTCTGTACATAGCGAACCCCTGAACCCTGCACTCTTTACGTAGAGCACCCCTGAACCCTGCACTCTGTACATAGCGCACCCCTGAACCCTGCACTCTGTACATAGTTCTCCTCTGAACCCTGCACTCTTTACGTAGCGCACCTATGAACCCTGCCCTCTGTACATAGCGTACTCCTGAACCCAGTACTTTGTACATAGCGCACCCCTGAACCCTGCACCCTTACGTAGCGCACCCCTGAATCCTGCACTCTTTACGTACAATAATGATCCTCCCACTTAATGCTATTGGGCCACACCCACTGTTTACTGCAGCTCTCTATGTGAGCCGCTGTAATACTCCCTTGGGGCACCCAAAGGCATCCCCATCTTTTTACAGTCCTATAGCGTTCTCCAGTTTCAAGCCTTGCCTCTGTAGCAGATTAGGAAGGGCATCGCTGGGAAGTAAGAAGAGCGCACAGAAGCAAGCCTTGGCTCACTTTTTCTTTTTTCCAGTGGCGCCCCTCCTAATCTGCTTTGGAAGTGAAGCTTGAAATTGCTCAAACCTCACTTATGCAGTGATTGTGTAGGCCTTCTCTCTTCGTCCCGGCACTGGTCCTGGCACCTAGCTTGCGAATGGCTGTTTAACCACTTTACCACCGGAGGATTTTGCTGTCTTCTGTCCAGGCCACTTTTTGCGATTCGGCACTGTGCGACTTCAACTGACAATTGCGCGGTCGTGCGACGCCGTACCCAAACGAAATTTACGTCCTTTTTTTCCCACAAACAGAGCTTTCTTTTGGTGGTATTTGATCACCTGTGCGATTTTTACTTTTTGCACTATAAACAAAAAAAGAGCGTTTATTTTGAAAAAATAACAATATTTTTAACATTTTTTTATATGAAATTCCCCCCAAAAAAGATGTAATAACCAATTTTTTTAAAAATTTTTGGCCAATTTGTTTTCTGCTACCTATGTTTGGTAAAAAAAATCGCAATAAGCGTATTTTGATTGGTTTGCGCAAAAGTTATTGCGTTTACTAACAAAGGGAAAGATTTCTGTCATTTTTGGTGTTTTTTTTTTAACGCGTAATGGTGGCGATCTGAGATTTTTATTGCGGGACTGCGACATTGCGGCGGACAGATCGGACCCTTGACTGACATTTTTGACACTTTTGGGGGTACCAGTGACATTACTGCAGTAATCAGTGCTATATATATGCACTGTTACTGTAAAATGACACTGGCAGGGAAGGGGTTAATTTTATTGGAGAGGGAGGGGTTAATGTATGCCTGGTGCTTACTGACGTGTGGGGGGGGGGGGGAGGTGACTGTGTGAGACAGGGACAGATCGGATGTCCAGCTATGCTGAACACTCCGATCTGTCACTCCCTGTCACTATGGAGATCCGCCCGCTTGTGTTTACACACAGCGGGCGGATCTCCACACTAGATCCCCGGCGATCGGGGCAGAGCAGCGGCGATCGCCGCTGCTCCTCCCCTGGCCTGACTCCCGCTGTGAATGAAAACAGTGGGAGCGAGCCTCCGGCGGCGCGCAAGCGCCGCCCAGAAGGGGGAGTGTCTGACGACGTAGTACTACGTCGTCAGACGATAACGAGCCACTCTGCCGGAGTAATATTACTGTGGGCGGAGGTAAAGTGGTTAAAGAGTTTTGTCACTTTACGCTGCAGGATTCCTAGGATGTTTTACTATTATCCCTTTCCTACCAGCTTTCTCCTGATTAGTACAGATCCTGTGCTGTAAAGACCCTTTCACATGGGCTTTCCGATCAGGTCCGCTTGTCAGTTTTTCAGGCGGACCTGATTGGATGCTCCATGCACCTCTATGGAGCAGCGGATGTCAGCGGTGACATGTCCACTGACACCCACTGCTATCTGTGAAAGATGGATGGTAACCCTATTTTCCATCCGTCTGGTGGATTGGATGGGATCAGATGAAAACGGACAGGCAGTTTATCTTCATCTGATCTCCCAAAGAGGAGAGCGGGGATCTGACAGCTCCGTCTGTGCACAGCGAAAAGAGACAGACCTGTCATCCGCCTGCTCAGCAGGAACCGGCGGATGGATCCCCCACTAAGCAAAGCTGAGTCCGCCGAGCGGAAAGCCTGTGTGAAAGGACCTTAAGCAGGTCAAGCAGAGCTGACATACTGTAGTCACTGCCACCTGTGTATTCCCCTGGATGTATTCAGGAGACATGTTCACAGGCGAGAGAGAGAGAGAGAGGGGTGTTTAATATGCCTGCTACTCAATCATGGCTAGACATGTGCAGGACGAAAAAAATGTGTTGTTTCGTTTTGGTTTATTATTTGAATAAATTAGTTCAGTTAAATGTGTTACATTCGTTTTATTCATTTTGGGAATTGGTTTCATTTAGTTTCGAATTCAAATTAAAATGATTCAACCAAATTCAAAAAAATTTGACTGCATTCTAAATAAATTATCAAATCGGTATTTGAATTTGAAAACGCATTTGAATTCTATTTCTATTGATCAAAAACTATTGATATTGACTGTCTGACAATTTGAAAATTAGAACAGAATAGAAAAAAAAAAATAGAAAAAATATTAAAACCATCTTTCAAATTTTAAATTTCTAATAAAATGAATTTGAATAAAAAAGATTAGAATAGAATAAAAAACAATAGAAAAGAATATAATAGAAAATAAGAAAATAGAAAAGAATACAATAGAAAAACAATAGAAAAGAATAGAATAAAATAGAAACAATATAATTGTTAAATATATAAAACCATCTTCTGCAATTCGAATTTCAAATAGAATGAAGAAAAGAAAGAAATAGAACAATAAAATAGAATAGAATAAAATAGAAAGAATATATAACCATTCCTGAAATTTGAATTTCAAATATAATAAATTCTAATTTTGATTATAATAAATTCTAATTTGAATAGAAAAGATTTAAATAGAAGAGAAAAGAACAGAATGGAAAATAACAGAAAAGAATAGAATAGAAAATAAGAGAATAGAATAGAAAATATAAATCCATGGAATAGAATAAAATACAATAAAATAGAAAGAATATAATGGTTATATTCGTTCTGATTCTTTGTTGTTTTATAATGTTGTTTTTCTATTATTTTCTACTCTATTCTATTCTCTTATATTCTATTCTATTTTTTCTATTTTTTTTTCTATTGTAATAAAAAATATAATATTTTCTTTTGTAATATTTTCTATTCAAATTCATTCTATTCAAAATTCGAATTTCTGAAAATAGGTATACTCTTTATATTCTGTTCTATTTTAGTCTGTTTTTCTTTTCTATTCTATTCTCTACTCTATTATTTTCTATTATTTTGGATTCCATTGTTTTGGATTCTATTCTAATCTATTCTATTGTAATTTGAATTTATTCTATTCGCTTTTCTGAAGGAAAATCATATTCTTTCTATTTTATTCTATTCCATTGCTTTTCTATTTTCTTCTCTTATTTTCTATTCTATTCTATTCAATTCAATTCTAATCTTTTCTATTCAAATTCTTCTATTCAAAATTCAAATTTCTGAAGATAGTTAGGTTGTATTCTTTCTATTTTATTCTATTCCATTCTATTGTATTTGTATTCTATTCTTTTCTATTCTCTTATTTTCTATTTTTACCATTTTCAAATATTTTGGATTCCATTGTTTTGGATTCTATTCTGCACTGTGACAGATGTGCATGGGGCACTGGTGGTGCCCTGTGACAGATGTTGATGGGACAATGGTACACTGTGCCAGATGTTGATAGGGCACTGGTGGTGCACTGTGACAGATGTTGATGTGGCACAGGTACACTGAGACAGATGTTGATTGGGCACTGGTACACTGTTACAGATGTTGATTGGGCACTGGTGCACTGTGACAGATGTACATGGGGCACTATGGTACCCTGTGACAGATGTTGATGGGACAATAGTACACTGTGATAGATGTTGATAGGACAATGGTACACTGTGACAGATGTTGATGGGGCAATGGTATCTGTGACAGATGTTGATGGTACATAACCGTTATATTCTTTTTAATTTATTCTATTGTTTTTCTATTCTGTTATCTTCTATTCTATTCTATTTTCTTGTTTTCTATTCTATTATTTTGTATTATAGCCTATTTGAATAGAAAAGAATAGAATAGAAAATAATAGAAAAGGATAGAATAGAAATGAAAAGAATTTAACAGAAAAGAATAGAATAGAAAAACAATAGAAAAGAATAGAATAAAATAGAAAGAATACTGTATATACCATGTTCCGAAATTTGAATTTCGAATAGAATAAATTTGAATAGAAAAGAATAGAATAGAAAATAAGATAATAGAATAGAAAAGAAAAGAATAGAAAAGAATGGAATAGAATAAAATAAAACAGAAATAATATAACGGTTATATTCTATTTTATTCTATTCTATATTGTTTTTCTATTCTTTTCTCCTATTTTCTATTGTATTCTTTTCTATTATTGTCTATTCTAATAGTTTCTATTCAAGTTAATTTTAATCGTAATTTGAATTTCTGAAGATGGTTATATTTTTTATATTTTATTCCATTGTTTTTCTATTCTGTTCTCTTATTTTCTATTCTCTTATTTTCTATTATTTTGGATTCCATTATTTAGGATTTTATTCTAATCTATTCTATCCTATTCAAATTCAAATTTATTCTATTCAACATTCGAATTTCGGAAAACGGTCATATCCCGTGTTATTTTATTGTACTCTTTTAAATTCTAATCTATTCTTTACTATTCTTTTATTTTTATTCTATTGCTTCATTATTTTATATTCTATTTTATTGTATTCCTTCTTTGAAAATCGATTTCTGATTTGTTTTAGAATTCGAATCTAATTTCGTCCGAGTTTCGATTCGTTATTTTGGATTCGTTTAAATTCATCACTATTTTAATTCAGTAATTCGGATACATCCGAATAACCAAAAATTTGTCTGAATTTCGATTCGGAATGAAAGAAACTGCACATGTCTAATCATGGCCCCAGGCTGGTCTCCCCTAGGCTCAGGCAGCCAGGAAATACAGCTACTGTGTCCTCTACATTTAAATCTTCCACCTTCCCTAAAAGCCCTTTCATAGCAGCGTGTGCAAGTCAGGGGGTGGAGTGTGGGGCGGGGCAGACTCAGCAAGGATAGGATGGGAGGCGGACAGATTCAGCCTCCTTCGACCTGTTTGCACACACTGTAATGGGCACTGCCGATCGGATTGGCACTGCACAGTGAACCCTCCTGGCCGGCAAGGGAGGTGATGCAGTGCATCCAGCACTGCAGATAAATGCAAGGGATTACTCGGGGTGTGTAGTGCATGACAGGGCACAGTGGGTCTCCTTTCCCTCATACCCATGTGCCCTGCACACTTCTGTACTTTGAATGATACACTTGGATGACCGGGATGATTAGGGTGTGCCCAGGCACACCCGGCACCCCCCCCCCTGCCGCACACCTATGATCTTGCTATATTAATAAGATAACACCAACTGATGCTAAAGTACCCATTGGAGTTTAGTTTAGTCTGCAAATACAAAACAAGCCTTCGGGCATTGACCAGATTTGTCACTTTTGTCAGCCAAGACTCGAATACAAATATACATTCAGTAGGTTTGGGTGATAGACGTGGAAGGTCTTATGCCTAGGGTACTAAAACTGAGGTACAGCATGTTGTATGCAGAGCACAGTAAATCTTGATATATCAATAAGAGAACACCAACTGGTGATTAGGAGGCCATTTGAGTTCAGTTCAATCCACAAACTCTCTCCGACCCAACAGGCCTTCAGGCAATGACCAGAGTTGTCACATTGCCAGCCAGGGTCCAGATATTTCCCAAGCTTACCTTAAACTAATTATATCAAAGTTTCCCGTATATTGTCTTGCCATAAACATTGCCACGTCATTGGCCTCTGAACCGCTGTTAACCAAGTAAGCCACCTGCATAAGGACAATACAATAGATACATACAATCAGTGCTGGGACAAGGTCATCCACAGCGGAACATGCCAAACTGCACCCCCCCCCCCCCCCAGATGTAAAGTATGAGTATTATATGTCAGCACAAATCTCCCCACAAAAACACTGGGCACAAATCTGCATGCTTACCCCCTAAGCATAAATTCCTCCTCCTCCCAGTACAAATCTGCCCCCCTGCTGAAATCCCCCATCTCAGCAAAAATCTTCCCAAATGTACCCCAAATGTAGCACAAATTCTCTACAACTAAAATTTCCCCTCCTAGTACACATCTTCCCCCCCTCCACTTCAAATCCCCCCTCCCAGCACAAACTTCTCCCAAATCCCCCACCTAGCTCAAATCTTCTCCCCCATCCACCTCCAAACACAAATCCCCTAAATCACCACTCTTAGCAGCTCTCCCAAATTTCCCTTCCTAGGGGAATACTTATTCCCTGCAGCCCCCAAAATTCCCCCTTCTAAATAAAATGTCCTTCCTGCCCCCCCAACCTCACATGATACCACAGTGCCCAGGGCAGCCGTCCCTCCTGCCCACCCCTTGTCCCGGCCCTGCATACAATACTTAAATAAAAATGCATATATCTTCAAGCATTCACATAAACATTTATACATACATAGACTTTTTTTTATCTTGTGGTTAAACATTGTTCTATTTTACTCCTCCCCTACTTTTTACTTTCAATAATTGTATTATTGTTGTGAGAAGGTTAACAATCAAGTCAAGAAAAATCACATGAAACATCAAAACAGGCAGGACCCTGGCGCAAGCCTACAGAAAGAGTGAGTGGTAAATACATACACATATAAAGCATTGCCATATAACCCAATAAAAGAATAACAAGAGACATAGCAATCTTCTCTTTGTATTATCTTAAACCTCAAAAGTGTAGCAGGGACTCCAGTTGTATGTAAATAATATACTTGAGTATATGCCCCGCGCCCGGTGTTCAAAGATAAATATGTGAATGATAAATAAATAAATAATTAATGAATTGAGTGAAAAATGAGTACAAAATTGTGCGTTTGTAGCAGCTGCTATAGAAATAATGTAAACGTGTTGCAGGTAAGTAGTCTATAATAGGCTATCTATAGCGCTTGCTAAAATGACAGTAAATTGTTGATAATAAATATATAAAGTAATGTACATAAAATTCATACATAAATCTCACTAAAGTGACTATTGTGACAATATAGTGATATATACAAATTAATTCATATAAAAGATTATAAAAAATTCCATAAAGTGACTGTAGAAAAAAATAAAATATTATCCAAGAAAACATCCAAAAAAAGTTTTCAGAGTTTCAAAATTACAATAAGTAAATAAATAGTGAGTCTCTCGTGCAAAATTGCTTATTCCCAGGTAATAGGTGCAAGTGCTCAGCGTGGTGATTTCTCAGTCCGCTCTGTAGTGCTCAGTGCAGCTTTTATTTCCACCGTGATAAATGGTAAGATTGAATCACTTACCAAATAGCGTGGGTCATGTATGCCTTATGGCATCAAGACCAGCCAAGCTTAGGTAGCCTTCCAGGCTATGATGGAGTCTACTTGTGGCTTGCTTTGGGTGGGTAGGATGGCGGGCTCCCCCTCTCTCTCCTCTCACCTCAGGCCAGATAAGAAGGAAGACAAAAAAAGAAGAGCTCCGGATGGTGTAGTATTTTAAATATAAATTTTATTCCCCAATCTTTCTCAGTGGTAATCATGCATCCCTAAATGTCACATGGTGATACATGTTGCGGTGGGGGGGTGGTCCGGGGACTGCACAGCCGGGAACGTCGGAGGAGCCTCACCTGGGTGGAGAGGGAAGTGAGTCAGAGGGGGGCGGGCCGTCTCACGCTGGTCATTCTGCATTGAAAGGGGGCACGCTGGTCATTCTGCATTAAAAGGGGGCACGCTGGTCACTGTGCATTGAAAGGGGGCACGCTGGGTTCTCTGCATTGAAAGGGGGCACGCTGGGTTCTCTGCATTGAAAGGGGGCACGCTGGTCACTGTGCATGGAAAGGGGGCACGCTGGTCACTCTGCATTGAAAGGGGGCACACTATACCTTGATTACTGAAGGCCCCTTTCACACTTTTGTGACCTCAAAGTCGGGTTAGGGGGCGCAAATTACTTGCCTTGCCCCAGGTGCTGACAACCCACGCTACGCCACTGATAGGCTGTGATTTGACATGTTAAATGGCCTCGATTGCTAAGACGACACCCTTAGCAATTTTGCACGAGAGACTCACTATTTATTTACTTATTGGAATTTTAAAACTCTGAAAACTTTTTTTGGACTTTTTCTTTGATAATATTTTATTTTTTTCTACAGTCACTTTATGGAATTTTTACAATCTTTTATATGAATTCATTTGTATATATCACTATATTGTCACAATAGTCACTTTAGTGAAATTTATGTATGAATTTTATGTACATTACTTTATATATTTATTATCAACAATTTACTGTCATTTTAGCAAGCGCTATAGGGACTCCAGTTGTAATATTGCACTGGAGAAGAATCCTGTGTAGCAAGGTTTCCAGGCCTATGGCCTGATGTGGGTCTGCCATTAGTACCGGAATCCTCTCCAGCCCATGTGAGCTGAGTCCCCAGGTGCGACAATTGAGACAGTGACAACTCCGGCATCTTTGTTTGTGTTTCCTTTCGGCTTTAACTAATTACAATTGGGACTTTGATCCTGGAAAAATGCCAGTTGGCGCTTCCTTGACGCTAGCAAGCGCCAGCCAACGCTCACTGACTCTAAGAACACTCTGTAACTCCAAGAAAGTGTTGAATCTCTGACTGATAGTCCTGTAGATCCAAGACTGAAAACTGTAGAACTCCTTATACTCTTGTGCTGTGTAAGCCACCACTGTTAATTGTTCGTCGCACCGATTCAGATGCTGCAGTTGCTGGCAATATGCTGTGATTTGACATGTCAAATGGCCTCGATGTGAACGGGGCCTTAAGGTTTGAGAAAAAAAAAAAAAAACCTGGAAGCTGATTGGTTTCTATGCAGAGCTGCACTAGATTTTGCACGTTCCAGTTTTAGTAAATCTGCAGCATCTACATAATCATACTGCTGGGATTGGATATTGCTGAGAAACATTAACGTGTTTGTGAACTCTAACTATAAATTTCTCCTTGCTCCCTTTTTGTCTGTTAAATATACCATTAGAAGTGTTTTATTATACCTGTGCAAAGGGGCAAAAAAAAAAATATAAAATCACCCAGCCATACATTTTGGAAATGTTTCAGGAGGGCAGGTTACCCCAGTGTTAGTGAATTCAGCAAACTGTGGTGTGACCTGTCCTCATGAAACTGTTCCAAGCAGTAAATCACAGTGCAGATTTGTTTAGTATCTGCTCACCTGAATCTATTTAAAATGATTGTAAAGGTTCATATTTTTCTATTTCTTTCTCTGCACTGCCACTGTGGTTGAGCGCCACCTGCTGTGGGGAAAACAGACTGCACCTGCCTACATGCAGTCTGAAACCTCGTACACACGTACCGATTGTTGGCCGTGAATTTTCGGCCGCCGCCCGATCGGCTGATTATCGGCTTGTTAGTATGATGCTTCCGACAACCGACTGCGACTTTTTGGCCGAACAAAATCTGGTGTGCATGCTATAAATTTTTTGTTGGCCGTCAGCAGAACGGCCGATTGTTCCTCAGTCAGTACAGATTTCGGCCGACAAAAATCAGTTGAGCAAGACTGGGCATGCTCAGAGAAGGAAAAACACACGAAAAGTAGACCAGAACATGACATCACTTCTGCAGTTGGTTGTTGTTGGCCGACAAAATTTGTGTGCAGTCTAGAGCACATTTCAACCAACACAACAACACTGGACAAAAGACGGCCGATCGGTCAGCCAACAATCGGTGCGTGTGTACGAGGCTTAAAGCATGCTGTTGGCTGACATCATTCAGCCGGTCCAGGCTCTGGAGAGACGTTGACCGTACAGTTGGGATTCACACGTATGTCTGAACTAGCAGTTGACTCAACCTCTCAGTGCACTGCTGGGAGACTGAGCCAGCTGCTTCCACCCCCACCACAGCTCGGTGCTCCAGTGAGCACTGGAGGGGCAGAGCACAGAGACAGTCACCAGCTCTCTGCAGACTGAAGATCCAGAACGGAGTGATCAGTGGTCTTTGATTGTTCAGTTCTCAGTGTAGTGGCGGAGGGAGGCAACTGGGATTAGTGCTACATCCACCTAGGTGAGTATGGATATTTATCTTTTTGCATTTCCAAACTAATCAGTGAACTTGCATACATATGATATAAAAGTCACAAATGGTCGTCAATTGATCAGTGGAGTGAAGTTGAAGGTGAAGTTTTTGTTCTTAAAAGTGGATACAATTGGGGTTGATTTATTAAAGGCAAGTTTGCAGGGGCATTTGCCCCAGTGTTTAGTAAATGAGGGAGAGCTCTGCTGACTTCCAACATCCAATCATGTACTAGCAAAAATGCTGTGTTTTTTTTTAAATTTTCCTTGCATGTAACTGGTTATTCTTTGCAAGTTTCACCTCGTTTACTAAGCTCTGAAGCAAATGCCCTTGTAACTGCACTTACAAAGTGCACGGTCTATTTGCCTTTAGTAAATCAACCCCAATGTTTCAGTGCCAAGACTAATGCCGCAAGCATTGAAAATTCCCTTCATAGTTTCACTTGATATTTATACGTGTCTATTTGAGGTCAAATCTCTTTGAAAGGAACAGTGTATCAACTAGCCAGATAAAAGTATTCCTGAAACTTTGTAAATGTATTTAGTAATGTGTGTATAAATTATGTCTCACAAATTAAGGATTGTTTGCATTATATGCTTTGACATTTAATGCACATAAATACCCTCAGGATATAATATACATATATCTCACAAAAGTGAGAGTACACCCCTCACATTTTTGTAAATACAGTATTTTATTCTATTTTTTCATCTGACAACACTGAAGAAATTACACTTTGCTACAATGTAAAGTAGTGAGTGTACAGCTTGTATAACAGTGTAAATTTGCTGTCTCATCAAAATAATTCAACACACAGTCATTAATGTCTAAATTGCTGGAAACAAAAGTGAGTACACCACTAAATGAAAATGTCCAAATTGGGCCCAAAGTGGCAATATTTTGTGTGACCACCATTATTTTCCAGCACTGCCTTAACCCTCTTGGATATGGAGTTCACCACCAGAGCTTCACAGGTTGCCACTGGAGTCCTCTTCCACTCCTCCATGAGGACATCACTTAGCTGGTGGATGTTAAAGACCTTACACTCCTCCACCTTCCATTTGAGGATGTCCCACAGATGCTCAATAGGGTTTAGGTCTGGAGACATGCTTGGCCAGTCCATCACCTTTACCCTCAACTTCTTTAGCAAGGCAGTGGTCTTCTTGGAGGTGTGTTTGGGGTCGTTATTATGTAGGAATACTGCCCTGCGGCCCAGTCTCTGAAGGGAGGGGATCATGCTCTGCTTCAAAATGTCACAGTACATGTTGGCATTCATGGTTCCCTCAATGAACTGTAGCTCCCCAGTGCCGGCAGCACTCATGCAGCCCCAGACCATGACACTCCCACCATCATGCTTGACTGTAGACAAGACACACTTGTCTTTATACTCCTCACCTGGTTGCCGCCACACACGCTTGACACCATCTGAACCAAAAAAGTTTATCTTGGTCTCATCAGACCACAGGACATGGTTCCAGTAATCCATGTCCTTAGTCTGCTTGTCTTCAGCAAACTGTTTGCTCGCTTTCTCTTGGGCATCATCTTTAGAAAAGGGTTCCTTCTGGGATGACAGCCATGCAGACCAATTTGATGCAGTGTGCGGTGTATGGTCTGAGCACTGACAGGCTGACCCCCCACCCCTTCTACCTCTGCAGAAATGCTGGCGGCACTCATACGTCTATTTCCCAAAGACAACCTCTGCATATGACGCTGAGCACTTGCACTCAACTTCTTTGGTTGACCACGGTGAGGCCTGTTCTGAATGGAACCTGTCCTGTTAAACCGCTGTATGGCCTTGGCCACCGTGCTGCAGCTCAGTTCAAGGGCCTTGGCAATCTTCTTATAGCCAAGGCCATCTTTATGTAGAGCAACAATTTTTTTTTTTCAGATCCTCAGAGACTTCTTTGCCATGAGGTGCCATGTTAAACTTCCAGTGACCAGTATGAGAGAGTGAGAGCGATAACACCAAATTTAATACACCTGCTCCCCATTCACACCTGAGACCTTGTAACACTAACGAGTCACATGACACCGGGGAGGGGAAATGGCTAAATGGGCCCAATTTGGAGATTTTCATTTAGAGGTGTACTCACTTTTGTTGCCAGAGCTTTAGACATTAATGGCTGTGTGTTGAGTTATTTTGAGGGGACAGCAAATGTACACTGTTATACAAGCTGTACACTCACTACTTTACATTGTAGCTAAGTGTAATTTCTTCAGTGTTGTCACATGAAAAGATATAATAAAATATTTACAAAAATGTGAGGGGTGTACTCACTTTTGTGAGAGATACTGTGTATATATATATATATATAAATATATATATATTTATAGACATAGATTTATAGACAGGCTATTGGCTCTTTTTAGGTTTTTGTGACAATTGTCCCTTTCAATCTTTTATGTGTATCATGAGGGCAAATTGATCCCTTTTTAAGAGGTTAAAGAGGTTTAAGAGGTTGACAGCAGCAGGAGCCTCTCTGTCCAGTGGGGTGGGAGAGAGCTAGGAGAGCCGCTGCTCTTGTGCATGGCACTGGATCGAAATCAGGCTCAGGTAAATATTAGGGGGGGGGGGGCTATGGGGGAGCTGTAAAAAATGTGTGCAAAAATGGTGTGCTGTTCCTTTAAATCTTGTGTATTGAAAATAAATGCAATGTGAACAAAATGCTCCTTTAAATGCTGTAGTGCTCAGCTGTGCAAGTATCACTTAGTGCTAAATACTAGTGTAAACCACAATGAAGTGCAAATATAACTGAACATGAACAAAGTCATGTGAAAAATAGAAATGCAAAAAACATACAATCCACTGAAAGATATAAATATAAACCACAACAAAGCGCATATGCTATTGAGTGCAAAATAGATGTGAAAGATAAATATACATGAAAATGTCCACTGAAAAGTGGCAATTGAAGAGTGCTTTGTGGTTCACAGGTGCTCTAATGTGAGGTACTCCTAATGGGCACTGATGTCAATAGACCCCAATATCCACAGCATGCATCAAATGGAATAAGCTCATCATATGGCCAAACATGAAATAGAGAGAAGCCTCATAGTGTGAATCCGTAAAAACAATTTATTAAGGGCCAGTTCACACCACATGCAGTCCAGTGCATTTTTTTCTGCATCAAAAACGCATGAATAGTAGGTTATATGGTTTTCAATGGCATAGTTCACACCAGTGCTTGCAGTTCCAGTGCATTCCAGTTCCAGAAAAAAAGTAGAACATTCTGATTTTTTCCTGCTCTGGACTGTACTGGAACGCTGTAAAACGCATCAAAAAAGCACTAGAATGCACGAGAGCGCAACTAAACGCACCAAAAACATGCTGGAACAAACATGTCCTTATTTAAAGATAAGAAAAAATAGGGGGAAAATATACTGGACTGCATCTAAAACGCACCAAAATGAATCAAAAACGCACTGGAACACATCAAAAACACATCAAAAGTGTGCATGCAGAAAAGGATCTGGAACGCATCCAGACGTCGTTTCTGTGGTGTGAACTGGCCCAAAAACATAAACAGTTGTACACTTTTGAGAAAGCAGTAAAATCGAGCATGAAAAAAGCTGGCCACGGTGTCACCCGTCTAAACGGCCGTAATGACGCCACACGTTCTCTCCACCCAACGCGTTTCCACAAAACTGTCGTCTTCTTGGATTGGAAGAAGACGTGCGGCGCCAACAGAAGAGCTTATAAAGAGGAAGTGACACCGGAAGAACAAATGGCAAATGTGCCACTGCTGGAAACAATGCATGTATAAAGATATGATTGGTTATGGTTATAAAGAACCTTTGATTGTTGAAAAATATATAAATAAAATGAGAAAGAAAAAATAAAAAATGTTGTTAAAAAGCGTAAGTAATTCAGATCGTAAAAAAGATATGTTTACATGCATTGTCGCCATCTAGCGGTTACATGAAGGTATCACGTATACTATTTAAAATTGCAAAAGCACCCTATTGAAATTAATATAGTGCATGCTGTATATATTGTATTATAAAAGCCTATATTAAATGATGTACATGCATACATACATATATGAGTCTATTTGCCTTTAATAAATCAACCCCAATGTTTCAGTGTCAAGACTAATGCCACAAGCGTTGAAAATTCCCTTTATAGTTTCACTTGACGTTTATGCGTGTCTATTTGAGGTCAAATCTCTTTAAGAGGAACCGTGTATCAACTAGCCAAATAAAAGTATTTATGAGACTTTGGAAATTTATTTAGTAATGTGTGTATAAATTATGTCTCACAAATTAAGGATTATCTGCATTATATGCTTTAAAATGTAATGCACATAAATACCCTCAGGATATACTATATATATATATATATATATATATATATATATATATATATATATATATATATATATATATATATATGTATATATATATATATATATATATATATATATATATTTTTTTTTTTTTAATATATATATTTATGATGTAACACCCTTCTAGATAGGTGCTAGAGAGAGTGATTATAGTTTTTGTATCTTTTCTGCTTACTAGAGAGATTGCCAGGTACATTTATATTGTTCTCTGCCTATTAGAGAGAAGAATCTGTTAGTGAGGTCTGCTCATGGTGCTCAGGTGCAGCTCAGATTGTCTGAAGTGTTTCACACTGGTCCAATAGGAAGGTATATTGGACAGTGGGAGGAAACCTGACAAGTGAGTGCACAGGCATTTTGTACAGCCCTGGTGATTGGCAGAGGAAAGTGCCTCGGTGCATGCTGGTATACTGTATAAATGCCAAGGGAACATGTGCTCGGGGGGCTTTAAGCTAGAGAGCAGGGTCCCAGAGGGAGGGGTGTCTGCCCCTTCTTTTGTAGAAGTTGCCATGTGGTCTCAGGTGGTCGACCTGAGGGCCTGAGAGTCAGAGAGGAGCTGAATCCAGAGGTCCTACAGAGTTGACTGTAAGGAAGACACTGGAAAGGATCTGATTCTGCCTACAGTGAGTACAGATCTGTGTCATGGGGGCTGTTTTGAGAGGGCCATTCCTTCAGCTAGAAGAGTCAGTGGATGGGTGTCAGTCAAGGGGATGCTAGAGAGTGTCCTGAAGATAAGGTAGTTGTGTCAAGTCTGCTGCTGGAGAGAGCAAGAGGACTTAACCCCTTCCATACAAGTGTCAGTATGGTTAAAGCAGTGTGTCTGCTTCCACAAATAACATGGTGAGTCCAAGTGAGGGTTGTCCTTATCTACTGTGAATAGTTTAGGTTGGAGTATCCCACTATTCCCTTCTCCCATCCAAGTTCCACAATAAATACCAAAAACCAAATCCCCTGGACCAGGGCCGGACTGACCATAGGGCAGAGCGGGCACATGCCCGGTGGGCCGACCTCTGGGCGCATGTAATTTTGTGTGCCAGTCCCAGACAGTGTCCCTCCCTCCGAGTCCCGTCCCGAGCTGGCCTCTCCGCGGCCGGCCGGCCGCATTACCGCATATTCTTCTGGCCGGCCGGCCGCCGGCCGGGTATGTCACTGCACTGTGTACTGTCCCTAGTTCTAGGCATAGTGGCAGGCTGGCAGCCGCCGGGCTGCGCTCACTGCGGCCGGCTCCGCAGGCGAAGCCATCGCCATCCAGCGTAGTTAAGCTCAGGACTGGAGGGGGAGGACTGGCTGTGAAGGGGGTGGAGCTAGAGGGGACCTCTTCTGCTTGATCCGGACCTGGCGGGAACAGTGTGCAGCCGCACCGAAGACACCGGCACCCAAGGACTGCTGCAACTCTGCAAGGTAAGGAAGAAAGGGTACAACACAAACACTCTACTCTTTACAAGACACTCTGCTCTGCCTCATCCCATCCATCCCACCTCCAACCCTCTGCTGTGCCTCATCCCATCCATCCCACCTCCACCCCTCTGCTCTGCCTCATCCCACCCATCCCACCTCCAACCCTCTGCTCTGCCTCATCCCATCCATCCCACCTCCACCCCTCTGCTCTGCCTCATCCCACCTCCAACCCTCTGCTCTGCCTCATCCCATCCATCCCACCTCCAACCCTCTGCTCTGCCTCATCCCATCCATCCCACCTCCAACCCTCTGCTCTGCCTCATCCCATCCATCCCACCTCCAACCCTCTGCTGTGCCTCATCCCATCCATCCCACCTCCACCCCTCTGCTCTGCCTCATCCCACCCATCCCACCTCCAACCCTCTGCTGTGCCTCATCCCATCCATCCCACCTCCAACCCTCTGCTCTGCCTCATCCCATCCATCCCACCTCCACCCCTCTGCTCTGCCTCATCCCACCTCCAACCCTCTGCTCTGCCTCATCCCATCCATCCCACCTCCACCCCTCTGCTGTGCCTCATCCCATCCATCCCACCTCCACCCCTCTGCTCTGCCTCATCCCACCCATCCCACCTCCAACCCTCTGCTGTGCCTCATCCCATCCATCCCACCTCCAACCCTCTGCTCTGCCTCATCCCATCCATCCCACCTCCACCCCTCTGCTCTGCCTCATCCCACCTCCAACCCTCTGCTCTGCCTCATCCCATCCATCCCACCTCCAACCCTCTGCTCTGCCTCATCCCATCCATCCCACCTCCAACCCTCTGCTCTGCCTCATCCCACCTCCAACCCTCTGCTCTGCCTCATCCCATCCATCCCACCTCCAACCCTCTGCTCTGCCTCATCCCATCCATCCCACCTCCAACCCTCTGCTCTGCCTCATCCCATCCATCCCACCTCCAACCCTCTGCTCTGCCTCATCCGATCCATCCCACCTCCAACCCTCTGCTCTGCCTCATCCCATCCATCCCACCTCCAACCCTCTGCTGTGCCTCATCCCATCCATCCCACCTCCAACCCTCTGCTCTGCCTCATCCCATCCATCCCACCTCCACCCCTCTGCTCTGCCTCATCCGATCCATCCCACCTCCAACCCTCTGCTCTGCCTCATCCCATCCATCCCACCTCCAACCCTCTGCTCTGCCTCATCCCATCCATCCCACCTCCAACCCTCTGCTCTGCCTCATCCCATCCATCCCACCTCCAACCCTCTGCTCTGCCTCATCCCATCCATCCCACCTCCAACCCTCTGCTGTGCCTCATCCCATCCATCCCACCTCCAACCCTCTGCTGTGCCTCATCCCATCCATCCCACCTCCAACCTTCTGCTCTGCCTCATCCCATCCATCCCACCTCCACCCCTCTGCTCTGCCTCATCCCATCCACCCCACCTCCAACCCTCTGCTCTGCCTCATCCCATCCATCCCACATCCAACCCTCTGCTCTGCCTCATCCCATCCATCCCACCGCCATCCCTCTGCTCTGCCTCATCCCATCCATCCCACCGCCATCCCTCTGCTCTGCCTCATCCCATCCATCCCTCTGCTCTGCCTCATCCCATCCATCCCGCCGCCATCCCTCTGCCTCATCCCATCCCTCCCACCGCCATCCCTCTGCCTGATCCCATCCCTCCCACTGCCATCCCTCTGCCTGATCCCATCTCTCCCACCGCCATCCCTCTGCCTGATCCCATCCCTCCCACGGCCATCCCTCTGTCTGATCTCCACCCCTCCCATGAGGCAGTGGTGATGGGGGGGATAGGGATGACATCAGTAGCGGTGGTGGTGGGGATAGGGATGACATCAGTGGCAATGGTGGTGAGGATAGGGATGACATCAGTGGCAGTGAACATTGTCATTCCTATCCCCACCACCACTGCCACTGATGTCATCCTTATCCCCACCACCACTGCCACTGATGTAATCCCTATCCTTACCACTACTCCCACTGATGTCAACCCTTTCCTCAACACTGATGTTATCTCTATCCCCATCACCACCACCACTGATGTCATCCCTATCCCCACCACTGCCACTGATGTCATCGCAATCCCCACTGCCACTGATGTCATTCCTATTCCCACTGCCACTGATGTAACCCCTATCCCCATACCACTGCCACTGATGTAACCCCTATCCCCACCACCACTGCCACTGATGTCACCCCTATCCCCACTGCCACTGATGTAACCCCTATCCCCACCACTGCCACTGATGTCATCGCAATCCCCACTGCCACTGATCATTCCTATTCCCACTGCCACTGATGTCATTCCTATTCCCACTGCCACTGATGTAACCCCTATCCCCACCACCACTGCCACTGATGTCACCCCTATCCCCACTGCCACTGATGTCATTCCTATTCCCACTGCCACTGATGTAACGCCTATCCCCACCACCACTGCCACTGATGTCACCCATATCCACACTGCCACTGATGTCATTCCTATTCCCACTGCCACTGATGTAACCCCTATCCCCACCACCACTGCCACTGATGTCACCCCTATCCCCACCACCAATGTCACCCCTATCCTCACCACCACTGCCACTGATGTAACCCCTATTCCCACCACTGCCACTGATGTCATCCCAATCCCCACTGCCACGGATGTCATTCCTATTCCCACTGTCACTGATGTCATTCCTATTCCCACTGCCACTGGTGTCATTCCTATTCCCACTGTCACTGATGTAACCCCTATCCCCACCACCACTGCCACTAATGTAACCCCTATCCCCACCACCACTGCCACTGATGTCACCTCTATCCCCACCACCACTGATGTCACCCCTATCCCCACTGCCACTGATGTCACCCCTATCCCCACCACCACTGCTACTGATGTCACCCCACCACCACCATACGAAACTACATACAAATTTTGGTGGCGCCTGTGAACAAAAACCTTGATTTTACTACACGTGTAATATATGACCCTGCACACTGGAATGAGAGCAATAATTATAGGATCCTTATTCATGGTAACTCTGAACTGATGACCTCTATGATCTTTAATAGCTTTGCCTATAGAAAATATAGGGTACTGAAATGTGTTGCTTTTTTCGGGCATGCATAGTCTTAAGGTTTGACATGTTGGGTATTTATTTACTTGACACAAACTCATCTTTTATATTTTACCCAAAAATTGGGTAATATATTTTTAATGTACCCTAAAATTACCTTTTCCCTCTTAGCCTGGGTTCACACTAAATGCAGACTTCATCTAAATAGCAACCCATCCATGCAAACAGATTGCGGAGTGTATGTTAGGTTAACGACACCCCGCAATCAGTTTCCAAAACGCAGCGCAATTTGCAGAATCGGATCACATGGGTGTGCAGGCTAAATATAACTAACATAGAGAAACCGGTAGTTGTTCATCATTGGTCATTTTGTTAAAAAAAAAAAAATGGGCTGCTCAGCCTAAAATGCCCGGGCCTATTTTTTGTCCCAGTCCGGGCCTGCCCTGGACTGTTTATTGAGTAACCAGCAACTGGGAGTAAGGATGGATGTGTAAACTGTCCCTAAGTGACTGTCTGTAGGTAATCAAAGGAGACCCAAGAAGTCATCACACAGCAAGCCCTACGGGGACAGAGCTACAATAAAGAAATATTTCTTGATACCTATAGACAGGCTATTGGCTTTTATTGAGTTTTTGTGACAACTGTCCCTTTTATTTTTTTATGTGTATCATGAGGGCAAATTGATTCCTTTTTAAAGAGCTTAAAGCTATTGTAAACCTAATTATATATGACAAAAAAAAAAAAATAACAAACACGTCATACTTACCTGTTCTGTGCAATGGTTTTGCACAGAGCAGCCCGGATCCTCCTCTTCTGGGGTCCCCTCCAGCGCTCCTGGCTCTCTGCTTGCTATGGGAGCACTTGTGCGGCCATTTGTGAAGGTTCTATGTGTCCATTGATACACACAGCGTGGCTCAGCCCTGCCCCCACTCTGTGATTGACAGCAGCAAGAGCCTCTCTGTCCAGTGAGGAGGAAGAGAACTAGGATAGCTGCTGCTCTCGTGCATAGTGCTGGATCAAGATCAGGCTCAGGTAAATATAAGGGGGGGGGGGGGGCTATGGGGGAGCTGTATGCAGAAGGTTTTCTACCCTAATGCAGAGAATGCATTATGGTAAAAAAAAAAAAAAAAATCCTGCTGCCTTTACAAGCACTTTAAGTTAACTTTTTAAATCAGTACCAGGGATGTTACTAACATTGAATGAAAAGTGTCTCTTGTGCTAGAGTCTATTTTTGTAGAAATCTTCATTCCTCTTCCTCCTCATACCCTCCACAGTTGTGATCTTCCAGACCTGCGGGGATTAATATGCCTGTCACAGGCAATCATCAAAAGCAGCAATTTTGCCGGCTCTTTCAGCACCCCTACTCCCTTCATAAAAGCTCTACTATCAATTCCTGCAATGAAAAGCGCTCTATAAATGGAGGAGTTGGAAGCAATAATACAGCTTCTGTGAATGGAGGAGGCAGTTGGCAAGGGCAGGCACAGTCAGCACTTTTGATGAGTGTGTGGCAGGTCCAGCGGCTCCTATTAACCCCCACAGCACTAGAAGATCACATCTGCACACCATATTTTCAACGACAAAATATACAATACAGCAGAAAAACAAACACTAGTTGCCACTCCAACATGGCTTAACCTTCCTAGCGGTATTCCCGAGTGTGACTCGGTGTAAGATTTTAGAGCCAAAAGCGGTAACCCCGAGTCACACTCGGGGTAGCGCTAAGAAGATTGCTGGATGCTGGAAGAGGTTTTACTTACCTTTTCTCCGGGATCCAGCGAAGTCTGCGAGCGGTATGCGGCGGCGGAGCTTCCTCCCGATCGTCTGCGAGCCCCGGCTTCCGTCTCCGGCGACGTGACGTCCGCCGGGGGGTGGAACCGGCGGCAAATTCAAATGTAAAATGCACCAAACACACTGATACCGTTCAAAATAAAATAAAATCACATTACATTGCCCCCCAGTGCCCTTTCCTGCAGTTTTACTGTACTTTTTATGTAAATGTATATATATATACATATATATATATATATATATATATATATATATATATATATATATATATATATATATATATATATATACGTATATATATATACACATATACATATATATATATATATATACACACACACATATATATATATATATATATATATATATATATATATATATATATATATATATATATACATAATTCTTGTGAATGAGCAGCCCAAACCAACCTGTATACATTATATATATATATATATATATATATATATATATATATATATATATATATATATACACGGATATATATATATATATATATATATATAATATATGTATACATAATATATGTATATATATAAATATATATATATATGTATATATATATATATATATATATATATATAATATATATATAATAAATGTATACAGTTGGTTTGGGCTGCTCATTCACAAGAATTACATGCAAAATAATGGTACCGCTTTCAGCACCTAAAATCCAAAAGAATCATACCGCCAGGGAGGTTAACATACATTAGATTACATCGGGTCAAACAAAGTAATGACAAGTAATCCAAGAAACCTAATAGATTACTCCACAAAAGGGGGTAATCTGTAAAACAGGTAGCAAATCAGTATGAAGCGAGACAGGGATATGTGAATTTCCCAACTACAGGCTGACCCACGTTATTATAATCACAAGCTAGGTAAAGGCAGGTGGATACTAGAACAATTGTCACAGACAGTAGGGAGTCCTAAATCCCCTCAGAAGGGGTTTTATGTATATATCAGACAAACAAAGAGTAAGAAGAAAGAGAAAACAAGTGAGAGAAAAGAGGTAGAGCAGGGCAATATAGTAAATAAAGAGAAATAAAAAAAGGGGTGGCCTCGTCAGACCTTCCCAGGCCAATATCGATCTGGTCACGTGGAGGTAGATACAAGCAAATCATAGTATCCTTTCTGTGGAGGTAAACTGAGTCCAGAAGAACCACCCTTGCGGTAACGCGATTTATGTCTCCTCAAGGATGAGGTAAGGTCCTCCATGTGCATGATGTCATTTACCGATGTTACCCACTGTTGCACGGTGGGAGGCAATGGGGGATTTCAGAGTGCTGGGAAACATGCCTTGGCCACATCAATGAGATGTCTTACCAGAGAATGTTGGTATTTACATTTAGAGAAGGAGCTAAGGTGCAGGAGGCGTGCCGTTCAGTTTTGTTGCAGGGATAAGTCCGTAAGGGCTCATACATCCCATCAAAAAGGTTGGATTCTCAGACACGATTAAAAAATATAGAGAATCGAACCCCTGGCCAGGCCACATCTCCAGCGTTTGGGGCTGACACTAGGGAACATTCGGTGCGGACCCTGTACCACCGAGCTAAAAGCTTGTACCCCTTGTACCCACTCTCTTGCAACCTAGAAGACTTATGTGTAAAAAAAAGAGGATAAACTCTCTCTGTTCAGGTGTCATTTGTAAATCAAGACCCTTCTCACAGGCAGCAAGTAAACGTCTTATGTGATGACGAAACGCGTCAGTACGCCGGCCCGCACGCAGACACGCCCCTAGCCGCGGCCATCTTGGAATTTATGTTTGTTGTTATATACTAACATGTGAGTAGTTTACTTTGTTTTTGCTGATTTTAAATAAACCAAACGTACTTCACCATCTGAGTTCCATCTGTTTTTGGAGGGGCATCCTTAACCATCTATGTGAAGGAACTTAGGAGATGTGAATTCATTTGGGATTAACACCATTTAAGGACCGAGTGTGATTGACCTGGTGCCAGCTATCATTGGAGATACCCCGTACTCTGGGTTTCCAGCTCTTTGATCTATGCCTGTTTGACCTCTCTTGACCGGGGGTCAAACATTCCGGTAAGGAGACATCCTTTACTAGAACACGTGGTTTCTCCAAGATCTGAGATCTAAGCTGTATGGTGTTGGATTTCTTCTTTTCACTCACTACTGACTTCATGCACCTGTTTATGGACTTTGGTCTTTATTGAGTTCTTAATATATGTTATCAATTTATATTTGGCACTGTACACTTTTTATCTATTTTTATTTGGTCTGATTTACCTATGTACTGGCTGCCTTTTAACAACTAAACGTGGCTTCCCCCCCTTCCTTAAAGGGGGGGGGGATAGTCCTCCAGAGGCACCACTAACTCAGCGCAGGCCACAGAAAGACCATGCCTAATAGAAGCACTAGAAATGCATTCCTGTTCAAAAGAAGTGGGCAGAAGGATAGAGGCTGGTAGGCCCGGGATAGAAAGCAAATAGTGTCTAATTTGATAGGCTTGCCAAGGCGGAAGAGAGGGGAAGGTCATGGTTTGGATGGAGGGGACTGATTTCTAGCTGTCATCCTCCCAAAAGTCCAAAAGTCAGAATGTGTTAGCTATCACAAAAGGCAGAAACTTGTTATCTTAAAGTCCCAGGGGGGAGTCCAGGTTCCCCAGAACTGGTGACATCAGAGAGTTTGAGCCCAAATTTAAAACCAATGAAGGAATCTTGAGGGTGACGCTAAAAGTGGTGCCTAAGATTGGATGGTCACGTATTATCTTGGGTGAGCAGGAATTTCCATGCCAATGCATGGCCATCAGCGGAACGGGGGAATGTCCAAAGACATGCTGGTAGGTTAATTGGATCCTGTATACAAAAAAAAAAAATTGTCCCTACTGTGTATGTATGTGAGTTAGGGACCTTAGATTGTAAGCTCCTTGAGGGTAGGGACTGATGTGAATGTACAATGTATATGTAAAACGCTGTGTAAATTGACAGTGCTATATAAGTACCTGAAATAAATAAAATTAAATAAAAAATGTCACTTTTTTTTAAAGTTTTTCCAATTTTGCCTTGTACGGGGTCCACCTTACATAGTTACATACTTAGGTTGTAAAAATAAACATGTCCATCCGGTTCAAACAATAGAAAAAAAATTAATAAAAAGAATAATTAAAAACCTCTCTATACAGAACCCTTTACCCACAGTTAAAACAAAGGAAGGCAACCCCCCCCCCCCTTACATAATGATCCACTTCGGCATTCTTGCTTTGTTTGTCAGAGAACCGGAAAGGGGACATCTCCCCACCAGGCACCTTAAAATTAGGGGCGATCTGATGGATTTGCCATCCTGGCCTACTCCACTCAAAAACAGAGATCTAGTTTGATCATAGCTGATCTTTAAAAAAAAATAGCCATTACTTATGCATAAGTGTTTAATACCTTTAGTTTCCCAGGCATGCGACTTGTCAGCTTTTCAACATATTCATGGATTGGCGAATGCAGGTAAATATTGGTTGTGTGCCAGAGACGATCAATCTGTCTTTTTGCTGCTTCTGTAACTTTCCTACAATTACAAAGAACAGTAATATTTTTATCTCCGGTGTAGCTATTCACGGTTTCTTTTAAATGATCCTTCTTTACCTCCTGTTTGGTTCCAAGCCCTAGGAGAGACAGGGGACAATGAACTGATGAGGCCTGGTGAGCCCCATATACGTATAATTCAGTAGTCATCCTCTTCTGAAATAAATATTGATTGGCTTCTATCCAATTCTACAAGATTTGTTCTAAAGCAGTGTTTCTTTGACTGTGATCTTATGTAAACATGTATCTTGAGGTCTCTCTTTATCTGCTCTGCTCTACTGAAGATAGAACACTTTTCCTTCCACATTTCAGCCAGCCCTGCCATGGCTAACATTAGAGAAGAACCTTATACTATGGGCCTGATTTACTAAAAGTGACATGGAGTAAAGTGAGGTGAAATGACATAAAGCTAGACTTTATATACTAAAGCATATGTGCTGCAGTGGACATTTGTTCCAATCATTTTAAGAAAAAAATAAATTTTTTCAAGTTTTCGTGCACATGATCGGATATTTGAAATGAACATTGGCTTGTGAGCAAGGTGCAGCATGGTGTGGCAGGGCAGTAAACACACAGAGTCCAAGTTAGGCAATAGCAATATATTGTAGAAAGGTCCAACACAAAACAACTAGGCTCGGTGGGAAGCAACGACTGTTTGGAGCCCACTTATGAACTGTAACAGTGGCGAGTAGACTTGAAAGATGCCGATGGCATCTGCCACAGGGAGCGGAATGTGGCCTGGCCTGTCCACACCCAAAAGGGAGGCTTCCTGGAGAAAGGGGAAATGTAGTCCTTTCACTCTACTCCTCTGGAACCTTTCTCTACCTCTAAGCACTGTCCCTTAGTTGTGCGTACAACTCCCACCCATTCTGTCTGTAGTTTAGCTGCTCGCTGATAGGCCTCGAAGGCCCGGATCACATTGAGCCAAACCGCTCACAGGCTACAGCCCCGTGCACGCCATCCTGATTGTTTAGTCTTGGCCAGCAGGTAGGGTAGGTCTAGGTCCTTTGGGAGGTTCATGCCCAGGATGATAGGCACCGCTAAACTTACTGAACTGTGGATAACCACAACCCCAACTCACTCCACTACCTGGTCATCTATATTTATGAACATTCAGGTAACTCCTTCCACAATAATAGGTAGATTATTGGCTGCCTTCAGGGACAGCCAGGAGGTGTCCAACTGGTTCAGAGTCCTAAACTGCTGGGCGTAGAACTGATAGTCCAGGACGGTGACTTCTGACCCAGTGTAAATCAAACACAGGACCATCTGGTCATTCAATAGAGTGATAATGACTGGACTTGGCGCAACCATAGCCTCTGGCCTTTTGGGGTCTTGTGTTGCTGTTCCCAGGAGTCTTCCCTCTGCCCTGGGAGTCTCTCTGATAGGGAGACAATTGACTCATTAAACGTAGGCACCAAGGGCAAGGCCGCTCCTAATGGCGCCATCATGGTCGCTGCTCTTTCTTCCACATCAGCTATAAAGAGGGGAAAATCCTGCAGACTATGCCAAGTGTGAGCAGCGTGGTGTGGCAGGCAGTAAACACAGATAGTCTAAGTTGGGCAATAGCAAGATATTAAAGAAAGGTCCAAAACAACCAGGCCCAGTGGGAAGAAATTACCACTTACGAACTGTAACAGTGGCCTGTAGATTTGAAAGATGCTGACAGTGTCTGCCATGAGGAGCAGAATGCAGCTTTACCAGTCCACACCCAAAAGGGAGGCTTCCTGGAGAGAGGTAGATGTAGTCCCTGCACAGCCCCTACTCCTCTGGAACCTTTCCCTACCTCTTTGCACTATCCCTGCCAGATGGGGAACCTGTCTCTACACTCGCTCATATAAAGTGTGCCAAACCTGGGAGCCGGAGTCTTAAATAGACTCTGCCTGACCCAAGATGGATGATGAAGTCACGTAGAGCAACAACATTTAATCAGACAGCTGTCTCCTTGTGACTGCAGAAAGTCATAGAGAAACCAAATTCCTCACAACTTCCTTCCCCTTCTGCATTGTCACTTTAGTTAACCTGCAGTGGGGAGTACAGACTGCACCTGTCTACAGGCTCACTTTGCCCCACTTAAAATGTCAGTAAATCTGGCCCAGATTAAAGCGGAGTTCCGGCCTCAAAATCGAAAAAATCGATTTTGGGCCATCCGCTCACTTAGGGCAACCTGAAAGAGAAATGGATATTTTTTTAGTCACTTACCTTATTATAGAAGAAAATATACTCACCTTTCTTCCACTTCCTCCCTCTGCGGCCGTGGCCCGCGCCGTCACTTCCGGTTTGCGATGAGTCCTGGCAGCTGAACATCATCGCTCCCAGGAATCAATACGCCTGCACCGGCCCCGCTCGTCACTTCCGGTGCAGGCGCAGCATTCAGTGCTAAACAGCTTCTGGGCATGCCCAGAAGCTGTGCAGGGATGCCGCGCCTGCACCGGAAGTGACGAGCGGGGCCGGTGCTGTGCATTGTGGGACTCCGACGTCACGGAAGAGGACACGAAGAGGGACGCTGCAGCTTCAGCTGCCCACACCTGAGATGGCAGCGCTGGAGAAGAAATTTTCAAGGTAAGTATTTCTTCTTACAGGTAAGTGCGACCCGGGACAGTTCAGAGGCTATCCATTATGGAATGTACTAGTCCTGACTGTCCCGGGGGTATTTTTAGCTCAAATTGACCCCCGAGGCCGGAACTCCGCTTTAACTTTTGTTCAATTTACTTCAGCCACATATTACAGAAAATAAGGACCTATCTGTCTACAACAGGAGGTCCCTGGCTCAGAGGAGGGTAAAAATTTTGAACGAGGGATATTTGAGGAACAATGTGGCAAGGAGTGAATAAGGACAAAATCACATCTATCTTAAGATGATGGGTTTTAAATTGTAAGATGCACCCTTAGCCATAGGTGGGTCACTACTATCTGTGACTATGGTCTACAGAACTTTGAGAACCATAGTTCTAGAGCAGTGGTCCTCAACCCTGGTCCTCAGGGCCCACTAACAGGCCAGGTTTGCAAGATAACTGAAATACATCCCAGGTGATCTCATTTGCTGCTCAGTGATTGCAGTACTCTAGTCTGCATCTCCCCAAGGTAATACTTAAAATCTGGCCTGTTCGTGGGCAGCGAGGACCGGAGTTGAGGACCACTGTTCTAGAGCAATATATGCAGCAGTCTTGCCCAGAAGCACAATGAAACTCCTGTGGAATCTGGCTGCAATGGATTATAGTACAAAACTCAGATTAATTGTTAAAGTGTATCTTCTACCAAACCCTTTTTTTATTTAGTTTAGGATGTGGAGAAGGATTAGAACATCTACTGGGGGTCCATCATTCAGTCAGAGATATTTCCACTTACTGTCTCAGGGACAACAGTTGGAGAGCTCCCCTTTGTTCTTTTCTGGTAAAAATGTTATCACCTGACGAGTGAGAGAAAATCTTTCTAATACAGTAGGGATAAGTCACCTGTATGGCAGTGAAAGTGCTTAGCGTGGAGGAGTAGGGAAAGTGCAGAAAAAGATCATCCTATCTGGAAGTCTTCCCACTTGGGTAAGGGCCGGCCGGGCATCATTCCACTCCTCGAGACAGATGCTGTCGGCATGCCTGGGGCCTACTTCTGCTGATGTATTGCTGTTACAAGGTGTGAGTGCCACCGTTCAAGTTGCCTTCTCGTTGTCCCTTTTTTGCATTGCCAAGCTTCAATTACAATATATTTATGTTTCTCTGCACTGGACCAGTGGGAGTATGCAATAAAGATCATAGCACCTGATGTTCAACTTAGGGTTAGGTTAGGGTTATGGATTTACTGTATATTATTTTAAGTATTAGGTCATGAGTTAGAGGTCAATTTTAAAGGCTAAGCGTTAGGCCAGGTAAAAAAAGTATTATGGTTTAAAGTTCAGGGTTAGGTGAGTGTTTAGGAGTAGGTTAAACATTAATGTTAAATAAAGGGAAAGGTTAAAGAATAACACAATGTTCTTTATAGAGCTGAATACCTGCAGGCCTCCTCCGGAAATCTTCAATGTGTCAATTGGATCATGGAGGCATCTGAATGTTAAGCTCTACAATTCAGCATTTAAAAGCTTTTTAAGTTTGTTTAAGCCACAAAACAACGGCATTATCTAACAAACCTGTTAAATCAATCCTGTTCCAGGAAATTGCTTTAACAAAAACACATATTGCGACTAAGAAAAGGCCTGTTTTAATTTGAAACACTTTGTGTATGATAGGCATGTATCTGTATGATAGCATGGTATACATTTATTTCTATGATAGGTATGGTAGGCACGTATCTGTATGATAGGCATGGTAGACATTTATCTCTATGATAGGTATGGTAGGCACGTATCTGTATGATAGAGATACCAGAGATAAGATGGTCCTGACTAGTTTCAGGTTTTACGTATACGTACGGGTGGCAGTGTCCAACACTGACAGTGACAATCCCTCCAAAGAGATCCAAGTAACGCTTCCCCTCATGATCAAACAGCCACTGCATGTGTCCCTGGTGTACCAAGAAGGGCTTCTTGTAATAGGTCAACGTTGCAGACAACTTTGTCTTGCGGATATTTAGGATGTTGTCATATGGAATACCCTGCATGGAAAATAATATATATTAAAACCAAAGCCACTTTGTTGCATCATAATATTATAGGCTGGGGGGTTAATCCACTACATCTGTAAATTTCACCCTTGGAAAAAAAAAAAAATATATATATATATATATATAGTGCTACCCCCCCCCCCCCCCCCAGGAGCCGCTGAGTATCTTGGGTTCCCTGTTTGCTTCTGAGCCTTAGTTGAGTCATAACCCCTGTTGACACCACCGTAATACTTTAGCCAGTTATCACACAAAGGATAAACACACCACTTTTGATGAACAATGATTCAGTTTACGTATATTAATGTCAGATTAGCAGTAGTATAAGCATGAAAAAAATCAACATCTGATGTACACAAGAGGAAACCACATATACAAAAAAAAAAAAACAATATAACAAAGAACAGTGCCACTTAAAATTGACCCAATTGCCCGATAGGAGAGATGTTAGGCTAGCTTAGTTGTGGGCTTCCAGTAACCAGAGCCAGGGTTTAACTCTCTGATGATTTTGATTGGAAATGTCTCATAAAGAACCAATCACAAAATATGAGAAGGACTCTTCTGCCGGTTTGAAGGGGCCCTTATGTTGGTGCACAGTAGGGATGTTGTCATGCACCTTGTGGCAGAGCCTGACTCATAGAGGGAGGCCACTCGTACAGCCCCGGCTCAGAGACCACTGATGTTGTGACAGTGACCCGCGAGAGCAAGGCGAGGTATGAGTGCCTGTAGCACAAACAAATGGTTACTGCCCACACCTGTAACTGGTCTCTGCAGCAAGGGGCATTGGAAGGGCAACACATATAACAAGACACAAAAAGATTCCAAGCTCTCTTTACCGACATGCCTAATTCACAGAGCCCCGACAAGGCACCCCATTATCTGTGATCCTAACTCTAATTCTGTGAGTCTCCAACAATGGAAGCACATGCATTTAAATGGACAGGTGTAGGGCAGATATACCTGAAAGGAGCCCACCCCTTCTTAAAGGCACAGGGGCACACTGAACACCCAGCCTATAGCACCATGGCAGCAAAGGTGTCAGTGTGTTGCCTGGCCAATATAATCCATAGCACAAACAAATGGTTACTGCCCCCAGCTGTAACTGGTCTCTGCATTGGAAGGGCAATGCATATAACAAGACACAAAAAGATTCCAAGCTCTCCTTACAGACCAGTCTGCGACAAACCAAATTGACCTGCCCAACAGTATGCATTAAAAACAGGGGTTTAGTTGCACACATTTACAAATACATGCGTAAGCCACAGAGCCCCAAAAAGGCACCCCATTATCTGTGGTCCTAACTCTAAATTCTGTGAGTCTCCAACAATAGAAGCACATGCAATGGAGTGCCTGTAAGATGTCTGTCAGCCGCAGCAGTGGGTAGCAGGTGCATCACCAGAGATGGGTCAGATTGCTGGAACAGCAAATGGCAGCGGAGACAGCAGGTGCTTGACAGGCAGCTGGCAGGTAGCAGATGAAGAACCAGCATGGACCAGGTAGCATGCAGAGCAGGATGGGTGGATAACTGGATGCAAGGTTAGACAAGCCAAGTCAGCAACAGATGGTGAGATACAGCGATGAACGGCAGGCAGAGAACGGTCAGGATACATGCAGAAGTTAGCAACATAAAATCAGGCAGATGAGCAGAAGGCAGAGCAAATCCAGAGACAGGCCAAGGTCAGGGCAGGTAGCCTTCAAGCGAGGTCAGGGAAAGCTGGATCAATCACAGAAGTAACACAGGATCAGATGCAGGAACACGGGTAATAGCTGTAGATCAGACAGCACTGGCTTCTGCAGTTTAATTAGTCCCATTGGTGCCAACACTAGCGACAGGCGTGCATGAGTGCGCATGTGCGTTCGCATATGCACATATGCATTCTCAAACAGGAACTGCACATCTGAGCTTGCACACCTGTGTACGTCTTGAGGCTTCATCTGTTTTATGGCTAGTGCCTTCCTAACAAATGTAATCTCTTTGGGTGAGAAATGGCATTTCCCCAGAGATGATGAAATAGCAAGCAGAGTACAACTTTAATAGATGGCGGCAACTCTGGGAAGGACCTCAGATGATTATAGAGGTTGCTTAAGTGGGAAAGGGATGGGAGCAGAATTTAGCAGAAATGTATATTTTTAAGTGCAGAACTGGGCTTCTGAAACTTGTTCCTTCCTTGGGTAGAATAGATCTGAAGTGGGATACATAAAGAATTCCTGCCTATCAGGGAAGCTGAAGCATTGGTGCTGATATGTGATATCCTGCGTGTAGTGGATCAGTGGACAGTTGGTGGAGATAGGTCGCCGCACTGAATGGGCTACTGAGTCTGTGTCTCTATGTGGCAGTCTGTACTGTAGAAAATACTGAGATTAAGTAACTGGCAACAACAAATAAGCTTGTAACATGTGGTGACATGGTATGGGTTAAGACCCCTTTCCCCCAGTCCTTCGATGTAGCAGGATGAAGCAATGGCTCCCTTTTTCTCTGTCCTCCCGCGGATCTGTTACCACCCCCCCCCTCGTGTTCCTGGGTGGCTGTTCCCTTTTTAAATGCCCCCACCCCTTTGCTAGACCTCATGGGCTGGGCCAAGTGTAGTTCAGTTCCCGTGAAGTCTGAATGAAAGACTCCTGCTTGCAGCACACAAGTCCCAAAGCTCTCAGCATTTCTGTATGGATTGTGTGATGACTAAGTTGCAGGACAGTGCCATCTTGTGGCCAAAAAACAGTTTTGCATAACAGCTACATTACACAGTGTTACATACACTATATTGTCAAAAGTATTGGGACGCCTGCCTTTACACGCACATGAACTTTAAAGAGGAAGTAAACCCTCCTCAAAAAAAAAAAAAAACCCTGTAAGACAAAGGTATAATGAGATAGTATCCATTGCATACTAGCTCATTATGAAATACTTACCTTAGAAAGAAGCCCCCGCAGTGTCACCCGCTCAGCAACAGGGCAGCCGACATGTTCGGCCATCCTGCTTCCTGATTCACGTCCTCCGGCTATCTGATTGGCCGGAGGAGCGACTACATCACTCCCGCGCATGAGTGTGGGAGCCGCTGTTTACGGCACAGGGCTCTGAAGGAACACCACGGGTGGTCATTCCTTCAGAGTGCATGCGCCGATGACGTCATCGGCTGCATTAAAAGTAAATATCTCCTAAACAGTGCAAGTTTAGGAGATATTTACAGTACCCATAGGTAAGCCTTATTAAAGGCTTACCTATAGGTACAAGTTCAAAGAGAGGGTTTACAACCTCTTTAATGGCATCCCAGTCTTAGTCTGTAGGGTTCAATATTGAGTTGGCCCACTCTTTGCACCTATAACAGCTTCAACTCTTCTGGGACGCCTGTCCACAAGATTGTTCATGTCTCAGAAAAGGCAATGGAGGTCCCCTGGGCCGCATGGTCCATGCTTGTGGTCAGCCAGGGACCTGCTTACATTGCCCTTGTACCAGTGGGAGCATGGTACTATGGCCTAGTCCTGGGCTTCATTGCCAGCAAACACACTGTGTGTTAGTGCAGGTTAATTCCCACCTTTGTTATACATCAAATTCTAGTGCAGCATTTTTTCAAGCAATCTTCAGCTGTGTATCATCACTCTAAAATTTTCCTTGCCAAGTGCAGCCTGTTATCCTGCCACTGTCCACAAGTCTAGAGCAGAGTCTTTGTTGAATATTCAGTACATATTCCCCTATTTACATACAACTATATCCTTCATCATTACCTTCTTTCTATTTTTGTAGTTTTTGTGTGAAGATCTCATTATTCGCAATTCTCACCCACCAGTAGTTGCCCTTTCTCCCTTTTAGAGAGCCAGTATATAATTTGGACACTCCCATGTGTGTCCTTTTCTAAGTTATTGGAGTGACCTTTTTTTTTTTTTTTTAGAACATTTAATGAATATAACTGGAAAGAGATTTTAACAAAAGAGCAGTTCTTATATTGAGCCAGTACTTTACCCATGCAGCTCCATACCGTCCCTTGTAAGCGATCCCCTCCCCATGACTTTACCATTAGGATCAACGGCACAACCATTAGTCCCTTCACACATGCCAGAGTACTGGGTGTATTTCTAGACTCTGACCTCTCCTTCAGCCCCCACATCCAATCACTGACTACATCTTACCGCCCTAAACTCTGCAACATTGCCAGAATTCGCCCCTTCCTGACTAACTACACCAAAAAGCAATTCATTCCTTGGTTATCTCCCGCCCCAACTACTGCATCTCTCTCCTCAACAGCCTACCCTTAATCACTTCTGGACCGGAAGATTTTGCTGCTTAATGACCAGGCCCTGTTTTGCGATTTGGCACTGCTTTACTTTAACTGACAATTGCGCGGTCGTGCGACACTGTACCCAAACAAAATTGACGTCCTTTTTTTCCCACAAATAGAGCTTTCTTTTAGTGGTATTTGATCACCTGTGCGATTTTGCGCTATAAACAAAAAAAGAGCGACAATTTTGAAAAAAAAAAATAAACAATATTTTTCTCTTTCTGCTATATAACATTCCCAAAAAAAAAAAAAAATGTAAAAATCTAATTTTTTTTAACATTTTAGGCCAATTTGTTTTCTGCTACATATTTTTGGTAATAAAAAATCGCAATAAGCATATTTAGATTGGTTTGCGCAAAAGTTATTGCATCTACTAACTATGGGAAAGATTTATGTAATTTTTATTGTTTTTTTTTTTTACTAGTAATGCCGGGGATCTGCGATTTTTTGCGGGACTGCAACATTGCGGCGGACAGATCGGACCCCTAACTGACATTTTTGACACTTTTGGGGGGAGCAGTGACATTACTACAGTAATCAGTGCTAAAAAATATGCGCTGTTATTGTAATAATGACACTGGCAGGGAAGGGGTAATGCTATTGGTGATCAAGGGGTTAAATGTGACCATAGGGGAGTGATTCTAACTGTGGGGGGGGGGGGGGTTGGGCTTTTGAAATGATCATTGAGACATGCGATCCTATATAGCAGGAATCGCATGGTCTCTGTGATCACTTCAGGGAGAATGACAGACGGCTGTGTTTACATCAGCCGTCTGTCCTTCTCTGTCAGCGGGGAGAGATCGCCGGTGTCAGACGGCAATCCGAGCCACCTGACACCCGCACTGGCTTCCCCGCTGACGATCGGGGGCAGGAGCGTGCCTCCGGCGGCGCGCACTCACCCCCTAGTGGCCTCCCAAGCAAATGACGTTAATTAACGTGATTTTGTCTGGGAGAGCCACACTGCCGATGTAAAAAGGCAGTGCAGCGACGGGAAATGGTTAAACAGGCCTTTTAGTCTATTGTGAATGCTGCTGCTAGACTCATACACCTTACTAACCGACCTGTGACTGCTGCTCCCTTCACTGGCTTCCCCTTCCCCGCCATATAAAATTCAAAATACTAAGAAGTAACCACAACTCCCAAGGCTATCCACAACAACGCCCCTAGCTACATCACCAAACTCATCTGCAGATATCGCCCAAATCATCATCTCCACACCTCCTAAGACCTCCTGCTCTCTAGCTTTCTCATTACCTCCTCCCATGCTCACCTCCAGGACTTCTCCAGAACCTCTCCCATCCTCTGGAACTCCCTTCCCCAGTATGTCTGATCAGCCCCTACCCTGTCCACCTTTGGGCGATCCCTAAAAACTGATTTATTCAGGGAAGCCTATCCCACACCCACCTAAGATCTGTACTTGAGCCACCTCCATCAGATCATCCCCTGCAGCTATTAACTTTTGTACCAAGTCCCCCTCCTTTTAGATTGTAAGCTCCACAAGCAGGGCCCTCCTGTTCCATCTATATTGAACTGTATTGTAATTGTATTGTTCCCCTCTACATTGTAAAGCGATACGCAAACTGTTGGCACTATAGAAATCCTGTACAATAATAATAATAATAATAATAATATTAATAATAATATACACACCCCACTTACATACAGTATCTCACAAAAGTGAGTACACCCCTCACATTTTTGTAATTTCTTTATTATATCTTTTCATGTGACAACACTGAAGAAATTACACTTTTCTACAATGTAAAGTAGTGAGTGTACAGCTTGTATAACAGTGTAAATTTAATGTCCCCGGTTTCGGCAGCACTCATGCAGCCCCAGACCATGACACTCCCACCACCATGCTTGACTGTAGGCAAGACACACTTGTCTTTGTACTCCTCACCTGGTTGCCGCCACACACGCTTGACACCGTCTGAACCAAATAAGTTTATCTTGGTCTCATCAGACCTCAGGACATGGTTCCAGTAACCCATGTCTTTAGTCTGCTTGTCTTCAGCAAACTGTTTGCGGGCTTTCTTGTGCATCATCTTTAGAAGAGGCTTCCTTCTGGGACGACAACCACGCAGACCAATTATATGCAGTGTGCGGCATTTGGTCTGAGCACTGATAAGCTGACCCCTCCCCCCCCGCTTCAACCTCTGCAGCAATGCTGGCAGCACTTATAGGTCTATTTCCCAAAGACAACCTCTGGATATGACGCTGAGCATGTGCACTCAACTACTTTGGTCGACCATGGCGAGGCCTGTTCCAAGTGGAACCTGTCCTGTTAAACCACTGTATGGTCTTGGCCACCATGCTGCAGCTCAGTTTCAGGGTTTTGGCAATCTTCTTATAGCCTAGGCCATCCTTATGTAGAGCAACAATTCTTTTTTTTCAGATCCTCAGAGAGTTTTTTGCCATGAGGTGCCATGTTGAACTTCCAGTGACCAGTATGAGAGAGTGAGAGTGATAACACCACATTTAACACACCTGCTTCTCATACACCTTGTCACTAACGAGTCGCATGACACTGGGGATGGAAAATAGCTAATTGGGCCTAATTTGGACATTTTTACTTAAGGGTGTACTCACTTTTGTTGCCAGCGGTTTAGACATTAACGGCTGTGTGTTGAGTTATTTTGAGGGGACAGCAAATTTACACTGTTATACAAGCTGTACACTCACTACTTTACATTGTAGCAATGTGTCATTTCTTCAGTGTTGTCACATGAAAAGATATAATAAAATATTTACAAAAATGTGAGCGGTGTACTCACTTTTGTGAGATACCGTAGGTCTTTAAATTCTTCATGTGACAATGCTGATTGGCCCAGTGGTGAAGACGACAGCAGGCAAGGTACATATACAAAGTATGTTGGGGAGGGAACAGTGGTCATTTTGACGTCAAGTTTTGATTTAGTTTTAGTCACAGACTTTTGACTATAATGCCATTTTAGTTTTAGTGGTATTTTAGTCATCTGAATTGTTTTTGTTTTAGTAGTATTTTAGTCAACTAAAATTTGCAGTACATTTTAGTCAACTAAAATATCCTACATTTTAGTCGACTAAAATCATTTAAGTCAACGAAAATCGAATGGGTTTAGTTAAATTGTAATTCATTTTTTAAGCATTTCTCTAGAATTCCCAAATTTATTATATACTTATGGAGTAAAAAAAATCTAATAACATGTTACTATTTATGATATTAAGGTGTGAATAAACTACACAGACACAGATTTAGCCATTGTACAAAGTAAAAGTAGTGAAGTAATAAGTAAAATGTCCTTCCCTCACATTTTTGTTCCATTTTCGTTCGTTGATGAAAATTGGAATAGATTTTTGTCATAGTTTTCATTAATTGCCGAAAATTCTGAGTCAATTTTTGTTTTCGTCACTGGAAAAGTGCCGCTGATGAAAAGTAGGATGAAAATATTTTCACCAAAGAAATTAACACTGAGAGGGAGATTAAAGGCTAAGTTCACTTTTTTTTTTCCTCAAATCCAGATCCCCTATGCACCAATATACTATTAATGTACCTCACTTGCAGATATAATATCTGCAGTAAGTGGTCGGAGGGAGAGGTTGGAAGATTCTTGTCTTAACCCCATGTTTTTAATTCCAGATTTTTAACTTTCCACTTTTGTTCAAAAATTCCACATGCAAGCCACCATCAACTGCTAGCAAACCATTGACTTGGAGAGTCTTCCAACCTCTCCTTTCAACCGATAATATGCTAAGTGACTTTCCCGAATATGACGTCACATCCGGCGCGCCGCTCACTGACACCAGCCGCTTGCTGTCTGTTGCCCTGCTACCAGTGCTGGGCCTCTCTGCACTGCCACACCATCATCCCTAACCATCGGGACCTGCATTTTTGAGCCACCTGGCTGGGGATTCTCTTCAACCCACCGCAGCACCGGACCCCGATTACAGGAGACAGTAAGCTTTTGCAGTGTTGGTATCTGTGTTCTATGAGCGCATCCAGCTATCCCTGGATGTCACGTGGGCTGTCACGCTTCAATCATCTTTGTATTATGGAACAATTACTGTTCGTTTTATCTTTTTGTAGCGGACTGCCATTCTTTGATAATGCAGATTTACCTTCTGCTCCTTCTCCGTCTCTGTGCTCCTTAAAGACTGCTTTCAGCCTCTCCCAGGAAGTGAAAGAGCAGGATTGTGGGAGATATAGTTCTGTATTGAGAGCAGACTGTATTTGGATTACTGAAGGAACTGTTCTCCCAGGGAGCAAAGGGGGGAGTGAAGGATCATGGGAGAGACTATAAACCTATCTGCTCCACAGTGTGAACTCTCTCTTGCTTCTGGGACCCAGTGAGTGCGGGTCAGCCTGTTGTGTGTTCACTGAACTGTCGGTGGCTGAGGCCTAGTACATGAGGCTTAACCCGAGTGCGGAGCTCATCCTCAGTGGAGCGGATGCTGTCAGCTACACGGTGGATGCTGACACAGCATAGCTAGAGAGGAAGCAATTGGAGGCCAGACGGGCAGCCTGTGGCAGCAGAGCATTGCTCACTCTCAGACACCACGTGGGAGAGCGCATCGCCTGTCTTACAGGATACTCATGAATGGACATCAGAGAATGAAAGGGTGCTTGTGTGGAAGTCCTGACCGCTAGTATAACCTTTTTCATCAACACACTGACCGCAGACGTTATTACACACATCACTTCTTTTGGAATTACAAAAATCACATTGGACAGTGATAAGAGCTCCAACTGCCGGTGAAGACTTAGCAAGGCCTTGCTAGGAGAGGGGTGTTGACACCTGTTACATCTTAAAGGGGACACACTTGATTTGCTCTGTAGCAGTGCTAGTTTGAGTATTCATAGCATCAGGATAATTATAAGTTCTTTTCCTTTAAGCTAACAGTCCTAGTAGTGCTATAAAGTTCAACAGTCATTGTTTCAAACCTTAGAATATTGTGTTACCATTGTTCAATGATATTGTAATTCTTTATTTGATATTTCTTTATATCAGTCTGAATCTCACTGGTTTAGGTGGGATTTGACTGACTGATAGTGTATACCTGTCTATCCTTTAAGTATACAGCAAACATCATTTATATTGTGTTAGTGTATTCTTAAAGGTGTATACACTCTCAAATTACCAGGTTTTCCAGTGGGGCGGAGCTTGTTCTTGGGACTGAAAGGCAGAGTGCGGGACCTGTTTTACTTAAGCGGCTCCTGAGGGAGTAGCGCTACATTTTAATAACTTTTTTATGTTTACATACGACCTGTGGCACAGTCACTACTATTGGGACTTCTGGGACTAAGGGAATGCTAGTGTACATCACATACAGTATATACGTATACTCACTAGTGCTTGACTTTAGCAATTTCTTGGTCAAACAATTGGTCTGTTTGGCACCATCCCTGGTGCTTTTTATCCTACTAGCTGCTGGGGCGTTTGAAACACATGAGACTACATTTATATCTTGTTTGCCATTCATTTAGTGTGGGAATTTTTTTTTTTTTATAAGGGAGAGAAAAGCACATTAGGATGGCTGGGCAAGAAATGGCATGGAAAAACGCTTCTATTTATTATGAAAAGGTAAATTCTGCCCGAAAAGATGAACTTATCCTTTAGAAAGCCTGTTGCAATGAATGGGCAAAGCACAGTTTTGCTTTAAAAAAAAAACTCAAAAAGTGACTGTTAAAGGAAGCATCTAGAAGTGTTATCTGTGCCTAGACACTACCCTGAAAGATTTATCTTTTATCTTGAATTCTTTCTGAAATATAAAAGTTATGGAGAATCAGATGCAGGGAGACAACATTTAATGCTTGTGACTAGTGCTGTGCCTTCTGTCTGCCCTTTTTATGGGGAAAGTTTTTGGAGTCCAGTTCCTTTGTTATTCTGAATTTCATTCAGACACAAAAATGAATGCAATTCTGTAATCAATAAACATTTATTAAAGTGGAGTTCCACCCTAAAAAAAACTTTTGCAGCATCAGGTAGAGTAAAAAAAACCTGAAAAAGAATTGGATAATTAATATTTTTTTTTTGTTTCACTTACCTTGATTATAATGAAAATTAACTTACCTTCTTTCCTCTTCCTCCTTATGCGGCCACGGCCCCCGACGTCACTTCCTCCTTTGCATTGCGTCAGATGAGCATCATCAATCCCAGGATGCAATGGGATTGCTGGCCGCTACTCTGATTGCCGATCGCAATCTACAGCGCATGCGCGAGATCGCAATCGGCATTCTGGGTAACTAAAAAAAGGAAGAAGGACACAGCGGGGGACACAGCGGCTTCAGACTCCCAAACCGGAGATGGCCGCGCTCTTCAATCAATTTTAAAGGTAAGATTTTAGCTATATTCATTTACTGTACACTACTGTAATGTGGGAATAGTGTTAGTGTAATTGGGGATAGTTTAGGATTAGGGGGGTATTTTTAGGTAAAAAATGTTGTCACTCAAGGTTCATGCAGACAGAAAGGGAGAGCTTCTCTTTCACTCTCCAATCATAGGCTGGGGAAGGGACAAAAAAAACCCCTTCATTTTACCTTCTGCATAGAAAAACCAGGTTTCTTCTCTGTGTAAGTGTGTGGACTGGATGGACAAATTCTTTGGCAGGTAAAAATTTGCATATACTGTATGTATTTAATTTGTTTATTTAGTGTGTGTATGTATCCCGGTGTTTGAGGCAAAGGTATGCTGAGTCATGGTTTTCTGACTACATTATATTTCACATTTCTGTATTTTTTAGTGTAGTTATCATGAGCTTAAAAATGAAAGTTTGCAGTATCCAGAGCATTCCTGTACAGAACTTGTCAAAAATCAGCCAGTTGGAAGTCCAATATAAACCCGAGGAAGCTGGCTGCACATATGCATAGTTCAAAGGTCTTTTCAGAGTAAACTAACACTATAATAATGTATGAGAAAGAATTGCAAAACAGTTGTGGAAAACCTAGTTTTTTTTGGACAAAGTAGGAAACAGGTTTTTTTTTTTTTTTTACAGTATTGCTTAAAATCCAATAAAAGAAGCAAAAGAATATGTTGTGATCATACGATTTAATAAAATGGAATGTTAACACTGAAATTTGGTGTGTGGCATCTGCTTGTTTTTTTTTTTTTTATTTTAAATTCAGAGTAGAGACAAGCCCAGGGGTTATACTAGCAAGCACAGGTTGAAGGCTTAGAAAAGTACTGTTCTGTTCTTCTTGATAGGTTTTTATGGCTCTGTACAAGCTAGATTCACCCTCTCTATTTGTCCAGGTAACCCATATCTCTTGGTCAAAATTTGATGAAAAATGCAAAATTGTATGGCCTCCAGAGAAAAAGTCTACCTATGGGAACACCTGACAACTGATCTCCACTTGCTTTGGAAAGAGTCCTATACTGGGGGGGGGGTCTCAAGAATGCATTAAAATTCTGAATGTAGTCACACATGGGGATCTTTGAAATTCTTAATCTATAGGGATGGGCTGAACGACCCCCTGTTCGGTTTGCACCAGAGCTTTCGAACATCACGATAGTTTGGAACTGAAAATAAACCCCTTTGAAGTCTATGGGGCCCGAACTGGAAAAATCAAAAGTGCCCATGAAGGTTTATATGCAAGTAATTGGGCATACAATGGTTATGGGGATCCGGGTACTGCCCTGGGGACATGTATCAATGAAAAAAAAATTTGTAAAAGTTTTTTAAATGAGCAATGATATACTGATAATTAAAGTGAAAGCATAAAAATGAGAAATAACAATAAATGCATTTATAAAGCCCAAAAAAATGACATTGTCTCTGTAAGGTTTTGTTATTTTGTAAGCAATGGCTTGAGGAGCCAGTCTTTATGATAAGGCCACAATGTAGTGCACTGGGAGCAAGATTAGAGATTTTTTTGGAAAAATTCTGGTGTCTCTTCGCAGACTTTGGATAGAAGTAACAGCTGCGGAAAAATTGGTCTTTGTGTGTTGAAGGTGCCTTTACACCGTAACTCTATAGAGGTACTCTTGATGAAAGCAAGAATTGCCTTGCTGCCAAAAATTGAAATTATATTCACCTGTCAAACAGGTGCAGAAAAATTGGTCTTTGGGTGTCTGTGGGTGCCTGCACACCTTAACCCTATAGAGGAACTCTTGATGAAAGCAAGAATTGGCTTGGCTGTCAAAACTTTTAACTGATTTGCACCTGTCAAACAGGTGTGGGAAAATTGATCTTTGGGTGTTAAAAGTGCCCATGAAACCTACACCAAAAAAATTCTTCCAGATGAAATCAACGCCCACAAGGCAGCCTAGAAGTCCACATCCCAAAAACACTTAATCAGTGACATCGGCATCAGGGGCTTCGCTGCTGGTAATCCAGGACTGATTTGTTTTCATAAATGTCAGACAGTCCACGCAGTCTGTGGATGGACATGTTCTATTACTAGTAACAAAACCTTCAGTAGCATTGAATGCCCGTTTGGAAAGCACGCTGGATACAGGGCAGCCCAGCAGCTCAATTTCATACTGGGCAAGCTCTGGCCAGGGGTCTATTCTCATGACCCAGTACCCAGTAGATCGTCAACTAGAAAGCTCTCCATCTCTGTTTTAGCCCCTAGATAATCATCCACCATATGATGCAGATGCTGCCGATGTGATGTGGGAGCTGAGAGCCCTGGGCAGCGAGGACTAAAAAAATTGTGAAATGTATCACTTAGGCGGCCCCCTTCTCCACCACTCTTCTCTTGACTAACAGAAGCCTCAAAACTACGTTTTCCACAACACTGTAACCTACCAGATTTGGGAAAAGCATTACATAAACTCGTCTTTAAAGTGTCATCAAGAGATTTCATATTCTGCTCCCTCTGTGGGGACGGAATGAGTTCTGAGACTTTCCCCTTGTAACGGTGGTCAAGGAGGGTTGCAACCAATAGAGATCCTTCTTCTTGATGCCACATATTCTTGGGTCCTTTCACAGGCTTTGCAGCATGAGGGAGCCCATGCACCGCAAGTTTGCGGAGGCATGAGAAGCAGACTCCTTGGGGTCACTGAGGATTACAGTATCTGGAACTGCCTCCTCCCAGCCACGTACTACTACCAAGGGTTCTAGGGATGGAAAACTATCTATTGAGGGTTGACATATGTCTTCCTCTGCTTCAATGCCCCCAAAATTGCCAGAATCCTCCACCTTTTCCCTCTCTTCTTGTGCGTTCTGTGGCGTAGGAAGAATGGTGTCTGCATAAAGCGGCCTTGAGAGAAAAGGAAGTCCTCAGCTTCCTCCCGCTCTGCCTCTAAGTGCCATGTCCATAATGCCACGCAGAGTCTGCTCCAGCAGGAACCCAACAGGGATTGTGTCACTGATGCATGCATTGTCACGGCTCACCATCCTTGTGGCCTCCTCAAATGGTGACAGTACAGTTCATGCATCCTTTATCAGTAGCCATTGGCGTGGGGAAAGGGAAAAAAAGCAGAGCCGGCCTGAGGCTGTCGTTGTGCCATACTCACACAGGTACTCGTTGGCCGCCCTCTGCTGCATATGCAGCCACTGCAGAATTGTTAAAGTCGAGTTCCACCTGGTAGACATGTCACAAATCAGGTGGTTTATGGTCAGGTGGAATTTCAGCATTTCATGCATCAGTGACAAGCATTGGCTGTGTATGACTGCCTGAAATGGCTACAGACTCTTCTGGCCTGCTTTAGCAGATCTTCCAACCCTCTGTACCTATTTAGGAAACGCTGCACCAACAAATTGAGGACATGTGTAAGGCGTTGCTCATATGTCAACTTTCCCTGTCTAAGGGTGGACAGGAGGTTTGTGCCATTATCGCACACCACCATTCCTGGCTCCAGCTGGCGTGGTGTGAACCAACCCTGGGCCTGCCCCTGCATCGCTGCAAAAATCTCTGCTCGGGTGTGATTCCTGTCCCCTAGACACACCAACTGAAGCACTGCCTGCCACCTCTTAACCTGACTCATTGAATAGCCCCTTGAACGCTTAGGGGGTACTTGTGGTTTCTAGGACAATTCAGCAGAGGAGGGCATGGAGGAGGAAGAGGAGGAGGGGGTAGAGCTGACAAATCTCTCATCAACACCACTAGCTGTAGAGAGACATGGCAGCACAACAAGCTGCAGCACTGAGCTCTGTCCTGCATCCTTCTGAATTGCAAGCAGAGTTACCCAGTGTGCTGTGAACGAAATATAGCGCCCCTGACCATGCTTTCTGGATCACGTGTCAGCAGTAACGTGGACTTTGCAGCTGACTGCCTTGCCCAATGATGCCACGAAATTGCCTTCCACGTGATGGTAAAGAGCTGGAACGACCTTATGTGAAAATAAATAACGACTGGGAACCTGCCATTGTGGTACAGCACATTCTGCAAATTCATGGAAGGGGGCAGAATCCACCAGACGGGAAGGCAGAAGTTGTAAAGCCAGCAGCTTTGACAAGCTTGCATTTAGACACTAGGCATGTGGGTGGCAGTGACTGTATTTTATTTATTTTTTGTCTGCAGCAGATGGGGCAGAGAAATTTGCTGGCAATAATCTACAGCTGGTTGTGTGCTACTGGCAGATGTGCTGCAAGGACCTGGGACACCCTTCGCTATACCATGTTTTTTTGCAATTCTTGATGTGCTGGAGACAAAGTTTGCAAATTGCAACCACGTCCACCTTTGCTGGTGGACACAAATATGCTGCTGGCCCCCTCACAGTGCCATGGAAATGTCTGCCTCTCCTTGTTGGCCTCCCAGACATGATGCTTATTAGCAAAATGTAATACAGATGTGGAAATGTGTATGTGGATTTACTTCAATCAATGGAAAGTGGTGTTTGGTGCACTTTAATCTGAGTACTCACTACACAGACACCCACCACCGACACGCTACAATATACTGCAGTAAAACTGCACTAATGCACAGAAATAAACTGCATTAAAGGTGCACTAACACACTGACATATACTGCGTTAAAGGTGTAGTAATGCCCAGAAATATGTTGCGTTAAACGTGCAGTAATACACTGAAATACACTTCGTTCAACGGCACGTAACGCACAGAAATATACTTTGTTAAATGTGCACTAATGCACTGAACTATAATGCAGTAAACCTGTCCTGACAAAACAAACTGACACTAAAGTAAAAATAAATGGTCAGTCACTACACTCACTGAGCTATCACTAGATTCACACTGAAATAAAAATGAACGTTTACTACTCTCACACTGACTGAACCATCACTAGATTCACACTAGACTGATATTCTACACTAACAATAGAATCAGAATAGTGCACTATAGCACTCCAAATCTCTAGTAGCACTGATAAGAGCCCTGTTCTATCTCTCTCCAGGCTGATATCATACTTCAAATGGCCGCCATTGAAATAATACTTTTATAGTGTGGATTGGGACTAAGAGCAATGGGCCATGATTGGATAGAGTCATCATTACTTTCTCCAATCATGGCTCTGACAGTTCTCTGTGCCCTGATTGGATAAAGCTTTTATTGCTCTAGCCAATCAGGGCTTCCAATGCACTGTGCTGTGGCGCAGGGCATTGTGGTTATTCGGCAGGCTGAACAAACGGTCGAACGCCCCAATAATTCAGGTGTTTGACAAATGGTCGAACAGCCAATGTTCAGCCCAAATTCATGCTCGGGCCAAACCGTTCACCCATCCCTATTAATCAAGATTTGTTATACCAGAAAGATCATGGAGCCACCAACATCCTCACTCTCTGACGTGTTTGGCACATTAAATGAACTTTTTTTTTATTAAAGGTCACTTTATTTTATATAAATTACAAGTACAAAATAAAAAGAGCATTGAACAAACATTGCTCAGGTATTACAATATAATGTAAATAAAATGTCCATGCTGCACCCACCCACATTTGTCATTTCTTGCAGTGGGTGCGGAAGCGGGAGCAGGCACCATCATGGCACCATTTGGATTAGCCCTGGCCCTGGTGCTTAGGTTTAATGGCTCCAATATTCCACTGGTGGAGTTGGAGGAGAGACTAGAGAGTGCTGCGTGCCTCTACCGGGTTCCTGCCCGGTTTATCCCAGAATGAGCCTTTAACTCCTTGGAGGATGACGGCAATCGGTAACAGCCCGGCAGAGGACTAAGCCACACTGGAACAAATTGTGACGCACCTTGAGGGTTTGCTCGGAGAAAATATGAACTGTGGCATAGATTTTTTGTCTGGAGACAACAGGAGAACGAGAGCATCACACACTTTGGGGTGGTGCTCCAGGACCTCTGGAAACAGCTGGAAAGTAGGACACACTGCGTGGATATCTCGAATATAGGCCACATTCTAAGAGGCCAAATCGTGCCAGGACTGAAAAGAGTCAGAAGGGCTCTGTAGGAGCGAATTAGAGTACATCTCTTTTCATTATATTGTGGTGGACAGGGTTGCACAGGAACCGGAAGATGCTAGGGCAACGGTAGCAGTGACCAATAAATATGATGTGTCTGTACTACTGCGTATGTGCGACCAGCCATCTTGTGCATGCGCGGTGGAATTTTGGGTCCCAGACTGGGAGATGCTACACGCCAGGCATTGGACCTGCAGTGTGCGGTGTTGTCTCCCTGGAGGGAGTATTTAGGATGGTCTTGTGGGCTGCTTGTGGAGGCACTTGGCAGTGTTGGTCCATGTTGGCTTAGGATTGCCTGTAAGTTATAGTGCTGGGCTTAGTTAGGGTTTGCATTCTTTTTTTGTGGGTTCTGCTTTCTAAAGGTTCTCTCTGTTCTTGTTTTACTTGCAGATGCTAAGGGTTGGTTGCTGTTGGTCACTTGCAATCTGTGGGATTACTATCCTGATCCTACTCACATTTTTTTTTTTTTTTTTTTGCTGTTTAGGATTTTGTTACGCTGGGACCTGAGGCCTTATTGGGGAGTTTGTTTGCTTGGATAAAATAAAACATTTTTTGCTTCATAGTTTTGTACTTCTTAATATAAACTAGTGGCACAGGGACAGGCCCTGAGATCAGCTACACAAGGACCTAACCAACCACAGACTATGGTTGCCCCAAGCTCAGTGATGTCTGCCATTGTCAATAGACTGGAGGTCCCATGCCTCATTGACACCGGGTTGGAAGTCACAGTCATGGAGTATGATTTCTATATTCATCAGTTCTTGAAGCAGCCATAACCTTATTGGATGAGTTAAATACAAGTCACTGCTGGAAGAGCTGAACATTCCTTTCAAGGACTTTCCCCTGCCACAGCAAAGGCTGTTACACCAACTGTTAGAGAAGCACCTTCTGGTCTTAGCTGCCAGCCCAGATGACTACAGGTATACAGAGGCCATTGACCACCCATTTCCACCTATCCGGGAGTGAAACCGTCACATTCCCTTAGCTCCCCCAGCTGTGCCAGGAGGCCAAGGACTTGTTTTGCAATATGCTGCAAAGCAGGGTAATCCAGGAGAGTCACAGCACTTGGGTCCTGGTGATAAAGAAAGATGAAAGCCTACGGTTCTGTGTGGACTATCACAAGTTAAACGCCTGCACCCGTTACTTTAGGTAGAGGAATCACTGATGGCATTGGGGCAGGCCAAGTACTTTTCTTTCCTTGGCATGGGGAGCGGCAAGTTCATTAAGAGATCAGGATTGTGAAAAGACTGCTTTTATCATGTCCTTGGGACTGTTAGAGATGAACCATATGCCCTTTGAGCTGAGCAATGCCCCTAGCACCTTCCAACGCCTAATGGAAAAGTGCCTTGGAGACTTCAACTTTGAGACTGTGCTAGTCTACCGGGGCGATATCATAATTTTCTTCAAGACTTTTGAGGATCCTGCCCAACACTTGGACCAGGTGTTGGTGAAATACCAAAAATCAAAGAGACAGCAAAAACAAGTGGGAGTGTACCCCCTATTGGGTGGAAGGGCAGCCCTTCCCTCTAACTTCAGTGTATGATGTAGTCTCAGAAGGACCTAACCCCATTAAGAAACATCTTCACTGTAACCTGCTGAGGCCAGGTGGTGACTCCACCAAGCCAGCTGGAGACAGAGACAGTCCGGCCACCACAAAGAGTACCACAGACTGTCCAGATCTAGTTGAGGAGTCGATTTTAGGCTACAGTGAAAAGGGTGTGGAGGATAGCTTTCACCCTCCTGTGGTGCCAGAACTTTAACCAGAATATGATTTCCTGCAGCCTGACTCCCCAGAGGACACTATTGCTCGTAGCCGTTTGGCCTGCTGGCAATTTTCTGCAAGATAATCTGATGCTGTTGTGCCCTAACCATGTTCATTGTGTTGCTCCTGCTTTTTACTGTGTTTCGATGCCAAGGACAGCATCTGTCAATAAGGGGGGAATTGTGGGCAGGTGCAGTCTGTTGTTTCCCTTGCAGGTGGCGCTCAGCCACAGCGGTATGCAGAGGGAGAGGAAGTCAGGAGGCATGTGGTTCCTCTATGATTTCCTGAGTCACTGGGGCAGTGGTCCGATTGGTTGCCTATATAACTCAGACAGCCATCTCAGGTGTGGCAGAGTCTATTTAGGACCCTGGCCACTGGATTTGGTACACATTCGCATGTGGGTAGTGTAGGTACAGGTCATCCATCTATCAGGGACAGTATTATAGCAGGGAAAGGTTCAGACGAGTAGGAAAAGTTTAGGGCTCTGCACTCTTGTGGCTCTGAGTGGCCAGGCCGCAATCTGCCCCTCCCGACAGACGCTGTCAGTTCAGCTGAAGTCTGCTCCGCTACATGCTGTTGGTCTCTGTAGGTGCTCCCCCGTCAATACAAGTTCTACCACTTGCACCTGGACTGTGTGTGTTATTGCCACCGCACCACGCTGCACCCACCCACAGGTGGCTACCATATTCAGGCCCCTCTTAACAATTTCCATGCCTTGGTTACTTTTAGTAAGCGGATGAATAATGGGTCTCGATTTTCAAAGTGTCTGAAGGAAGACGTGTCTCAGGCTATGTTGTCTGTCTGTATCAACTATTCAGAATCTCTATTTCTGGTATAATAGAATAAATGAACTCTCATTTGTTGCTGTGAGGAACACAAACTGCTTCCAGACCCTTTACATAAATTAGAAAACACTCTCTACTTTTCTGATGCTTGCAAATATAAATACATGTTAATGTCTATTGAAGTCCAAGTATGTTTTTGGACTGAGAGTATAAACCTAAAGAAAATCTGCGCAAGAACATGTAAACTCCATACAAATAGGATTCTTAAAGAGGAAGTAAACTTCCTCTGCAAACATTTACCTATAGATAAGCCTATAATAAGGCTTACCCATAGGTAGTGTAAAGATATCCTACACGCCTACCGTCTAGGAGTTTATTTACGAGATATGCAGCCAGTGACATCACTGGCGCATGCGCTCTGAAGGAACGGTTACAGGTGTTGTTCTTTCCGAGCCCCGTGCCGTGAACGATGCATACTAGCTCATTATGTCTTTGTCTTACAGGGGTTTTTTTTTTCATTATTTCTTAGAGTTTACAACAACCTCTTTAATAAGAATTATACTCAGGACCCTAGCGCTACAAGGCAGGAATATTAACCACCATACTACCATACACAGCCATCGAATGTTAACAGTGATACCTTACCTTATACTCCTCTGGTATAAAATCACATGGGGGCATTTTTGGTTTCTCATTGCTTGATAAACACCTGAAAGAAACTATTGACTATAATCAGTGTCAGCATGAGAGTAATATACAAAATATACTGACAGAAGATATAAAACATTGAAGTAGTAATAAAAAAAGAAGAAAGACAATTTGCTTAAAGTATAACTAAACTAGACTTTTTTTTGTTAAGTTTTGGATAAGGTGGAGCGAGAATAAAACATCTTTCAGATTTTATTGCTGTCTCTGCCCCCATTAGGGAGATTCACCCTCTCTATTTGCCCTGTTTACCATTAATACCAAAAGTGAAAGTAAAAGAAAATTCCAAATTTGGTGGGAAGGATTGGGCAATCTTGTGATCACTATGATTGGCTGTCACAGTGGTCACATTATCAGGAGCCAGTACCACTGTCTAACGATCATTAGCAGAGACCGGGAGCTGGCTGGTCACTATGCTGGGAGCATTCAATGAGCTTGTCCTCAGCACAGAAAGCACGGCCAATCCTTTGATGCATATGTGCGGGACGTGGGCATTAAAACCCAACCTCTCTACTGCTGCAGATATGTGTAATGTGGGCAGCAAGAGGCTAAGGATAACTATTACCCTTTTAAGTGATTTTGCTAGCACCATACAAACGTATAGTTATCCTTTAACATATATGTTTTCTTTCAAGCAGATTTTTGGTGATAAAAACAAAGCTTGCCTAATATGTCATAAATAGCAACTTTACAGTAACAAAAAAAAAAAAAAAAAGCCTGTAGTAAATTGAATGTACTTTTCCCCAGCTTCCGTACAGCTACGGATGACATGCTACTTCCAATGAGATCCCGGAGAATGCTGATGTAACACCCTCCTACTTATGTTGTTAGGCAAATTCAGTTCTTTTTGGCTCCTCTGTAATCAGTGGAGCAGTTGTTGATTTATTTTGACTGTTTTGGATTTTTACAGGCTGCAGGTTTGCTTGCTCTCCCCTGCCTTCTTGAGATTTCTAGAACATAGGGAGTGGGGCAAGGCAAATGGACAGCATGAATATTAATGGTGCTGCAGTCAATCCCTGGGGGTGGGGGGGTCCTGAAGGTGGCTGAGAAGCACATAAATAGTATGAGTTTTAGAACATTAGGCTCCTCCTCTTGAAGGGATTCCACCTGTCCAGATGGGAATGGCAACTACCCCCCCCCCCCCAAGGCATTCTACTGATTAAAGCAATCCAAGTCCAATCTTTGGCAGAGCCAGGGGGCCTACACCTGAAAATTTTCTCTGACACCCTGAGACTTCATCTAAGGATCCAATCCGCACAGCCTCACTAGGAGGCACCTTGGTGGGCACACCTGCTCTCCTGGCCTCATGAGTACTACATGATTACAAGATTTTGAAGACTTTGTACTCAGGATAGGACTCCTCTCCTGAGGGGTTCCTACCTCTGGCCTCCCCTAGTTTATTGTGGGAATATTGTACTTTGAACATAGCAGAAGATCTGTTCTATTAGGATTAGTGTGCAGTGACTGAGATTTTGACCATCACCAACCAGTGGCCCTCTTGGGGCTAGTGCTTCACTGAGAATACCACATCTTGTGGGGGAAATGCTCCAGTACAATGTAGGAGTGTCTTCTCGCGGGGTTTGGGTTACTCAGTATTTTCTGGGATCTTGGCGGAAGAAAGATGATGTCACCCTTGCCTAGGCACAGCAGGTAGAAGCTGGTACTATGATGAGTACTTTTAATAGCTTTTTACCCTGCAGCATTTTTTACTATAAAGCTGCTATTTATGACAGTGGAGGGGCCCAAATATATTACATTAAGTTCTATTTTTCTTTACTGCAAGGTGCACTTTAGTCATTATGTTTACATCTACTGTACGTTAATAAAGAGCATTATAAATCAGCTCGAAAATTAGTATTAACCCCTTCATCAACCACTTTCTGGCAAACTAATGGGGCATCAAAACAGTCTAAAACTATCTAAGGTTTTATCTGATAGAAGTTACAACAAGATAGAATTGAAGCAGCCAAAATAACAGGAATGAGTATAAATATGAATAGTTCATTAAAAGGTAAAATAGCAAAACCAGCTTTTATATCCAGCTTCTATTCAGAGATTTTTTTTTCTCCTCGCAATACTTTTTCTGCCACTAGATGTCCTCAGTCTGATGGGCAGCAGCAATCAACCCGCTTACTCTGAGCCCAAGTCATGGACCTTTCCCAGCCTCTGTGACTGGACAGTGAAAGGAGAACCACAACAGTGATGAGCTTGTCTCTCCATCAATCTGCTTATCTCACTTTGTGCTGGGATCGCGCTGCATAGGGGGGAGCCCTCTGCACAGGGGCTGGGGTCTCACCGAGCGCCCCTGGTCCTGTACTAACAATTGGGACCCTGAACTCCCAAATCCGAGTCACCTGATTGCTATGGTAGCCTCTGATTGGCTTCCACAGTGATCAGTCACTGTGAAACCCACCCCTGTGTTTTTCTCTCTCTGTGATTGGAGAGGAAATATACAACGTATCTTAATCTTTCCTTGCAGAGAAAAGGAAAAAAGTGTTTGTAAAAAATAAAATATTAATGAATAAATAAATAATAGAAAACAAGATAAAAAATAAAGAAAAAATACCTAGATCAAGGTTTGATCTAGGTCAGTGGCAGGGTTAGTGTTTGGGTAAGGGTCAAAGGTCATGGTCAAAGGTCAAGGTCAGTTTATTTTGGGCAGGATTTTTTTGAATTAGCATCAGTTAGTGTCAGTGTGTTTTAGGTAGGACAAATAGGACAAAAAAAAAGCAAAATACGTACTATTGTTTTTGGGCACAAACAACAATTGACATGCACATATGTGGTATTGCTGCGACCGTCAGGAGCAAGAGAATTTATTTTTGGTTGTTCTTTGGTGGTTCTGGTAGTAACAAGAAATATACTGGAGATCAGGAGATATCTATAACCATTTGCTATCAAATAAAAGCCCAATTTGTCCTGAAAAAAAAACAAGGTATAATCCACCTGGATGCACAAAGCAGTTGTGATGATTTGTACTGTTTTACTAACATATATCAGAATTGCTAAATTGTACTTAGGCATTTCGATTCGTTTTATCCTTAGGCATGAAGGGGTAAAAATATGGGCAAATCTATCCATTTTACATTGCTGTCCGTGTCCCCATTAGAGAGATTCACCCTCTATATTTGTCCTGTTTACCGTTATTATCAAGAGTGAAAACAAAAGGAAAGCCAAAATTTTGGGTTGTCACCAGAATAGGAATATAGGGGAAATCTTTCAATGGTGACACTAGTTTCGGTGACACTGGTTCTGGTTCCTTTACTTTGCAGGGATTTCCTCTCCCTTCCTGTTTTGGCTATGGGACAGGAAGTGAAGGGAAATCACACCAATGGGACAAAAAAAAAAAAAAAAAAAGAACTGACGGGTTATAGCCCTCCTTTACTCTGACCAAAATGAAAAAAAAAGTTGTGCCTATAGTTCTACTTTTAAACAAGCAGAAAGTTGGGGGAGCAAACCCTGTACATGTATTTCTAAAGCTGGTGCAGCTATGAACCAAGTGACATGCATATTAAAAAAGAATAGCGCACACATGCAAAAGAAATGACTATCAAATATGAAGACAATCCATAAATAAAAATGGGGATTTAGTCCCACCATATGGCCATATCGTGCTCAAGCCCACCACTGCGTCAAAGTATCCCATTGTCAGTGATGAGATGTGCTAATGCACTACATGGGACTCCTCCTATATCTACTTGATAGTGGACTCTGATAGAGAACAGGTGTGTGTGTGTGTGTGTGGGGGGGGGGGGGGTGCTCAACCCCAGAAGTCTGGTCAGACCGAATACATAATAAACAAAAAAGTTCTACTTTTAGGCCCCTTTCACACATGCCGCTCAGATCCGCCTGTCAGTTTTTCAGGCAGATCTGATCGGATGCCCCATACATCTCTATATGTCCGCTGACATCCAATCCGATCCTGTCTGTCAAATCCGGACGGATGGAAACCCTATTTTCCATTTATCTGGCGGATCGAATGAGAACAGACAGGCGGTCCGTTCTCATCCGATTCCCCCATAGAGGAGAGCGGGGATCTGACACCTCCGTCTCCGCACACAGAGCTGAGACGGTGCTGTCACCTGCCTGCTCAGCGCAGGATCGATCCCCCGCTGACCAGAAAACAGAATGGACAGGATCGGACATGTGTGAAAGTGTTAGCATACAAGGTTTGTATTTAATCAGCAACAACCACTGTATGTCATTGCTGTGTGCCTATTACATTGTATGACCACTAGATGGCAGTGTTACATTTGTGAGTTCATGTTTTGTCTATGCCTCAAAAGAGTAATAAAAAGTTTAGTTCCTGCTCCGAAAGAGAAAGCAGCGTACAGTGAATCAACAGACTGTCTGCCTGTGCTTTGTTTAGCCCCAAAAAGGTTATATCTAACAGGTTATGGGCCCAGGACATGTTACAGAAGTCCAGGATATAATACAGATTACCGCTGGATATAGCCAGATACAGTGAGCTAAAGCAAGTGAGTACAGGAGACAGCAACAGAAAGACAAACAGCAGAAATGGCTGCTGCCATCCCCTCAGCAAAGTTCTCCATTGCAAATCTGACAAATCAGAACTACCAATCTTGGAAATTCAAGATGAAAATGCTGCTTATAAGAGAAGGTACGTGGAAATGTATAAATGAATCAAGACCTGCACAGCCCACAGAGGAGTGGTTAGACAGAGATCAGAAAGCACAGAGCACGATCTCCCTGTGCATAGATGATGATCAAATCATACATATATGTAACTGTCAGACTGCTAAAGACATGTGGGAAGAGTTACAGAAAGCACATGAAAGAGTTAATCTCAGCAATAAACTGTATTTAATCAGAAAGCTCTATCAAACTAAGCTACAGAAAGACCAGGGCATGCAGGACTATATAAGACAGACCTTAGAGATGGTGGAGAGACTGAGAGGGATTGGAGAAGAGATAAAAGATTTCCATGTTGCAGCGCTGTTATTACGTGGACTTCCTAAAAGTTATGAGACACTTGTCACAGCACTAGATGCACGTCCAGATGATGATCTGACACTGGAATATGTTAAAGGCAAGCTTGTGGATGAATACAAGCGCAAAACTGAAAGCATGAGTAATGTGAGTGTGTGTTCAGAGACAGCTTTAAAGACAAAATTCAAAAATAAACACAGTAACGTGCAGCCAGAAAAGCGGGAATGCTTTGTGTGCAAGAAACCAGGACACCTAAAAGCAGATTGTAGAATCTGGAAAGCTAGAATGCAAAAACAAAGTGCATTACAACAAGCTAAGAATGTCACAGAAACAAAGGAGTATGCATTCGGATCCAAAAATGGTGTCACCTCTGTGCAAGCATGGTGTGTGGACTCAGGTGCTACAAGTCACATGACAAATGACCGAAGTTTCTTCACTCAGCTTGATGAAAGCAAAACAGAAGGGATAACTACAGCTAATGGACAATTTATGAAATCAGTGGGAATAGGAGATGGCTTTCTATACTGTCCTATCTCTCCAGATATCACTAAAAGGATCCATATGAGGAATGTTCTGTATGTGCCAGATCTTGAAAGCAACCTTTTGTCAGTAAAGAAACTCACTAACCAAGGCAATGTAGTCACATTTCAGGGTGACAGTTGTATCATAACAAAAGGGGATTGCTTGCTTGCAAAGGCTAAAATCATAGATGAACTGTATCAGCTGAACTGCAGTGAAATGGTTAAAATAGCCAAAGAGCATAAACATTCAAACTGCATCCACACTTGGCACAGACGATTGGGGCACAGAAATTCTGATACAATAAAGAAAATAGTTGAGAATAACTATGCAAGTGGTATTAAGATTAATCCATGTGATCACATAATGATTTGTACCAGCTGTATTAAAGGAAAAATGGCAAGGACACCTTTTCCCAAGCAGACCAACAGCAAATCCCAAAAACCTCTGGACTTAATACATTCAGATCTTTGTGGTCCAATGAAAACTATGACTCCAGGAAAGAAAAAATACTTCCTGACCTTCATTGATGATTACTCCAGGTATACCACAGTATTTCTACTTCACAATAAAGATGAAGTGCCAGAGAAATTAGAAGAGTATCTCGCTCAAGTAAATAATATTTTTGGCGGAATGCCCAGAGTACAGATAATGGCTCAGAATATACAAGTGGTAAAACACAAGCCATTCTCAGGAAGCATGGAATTATGTTCCAGACAACAGTTCCATATAACCCAGAGCAAAATGGAGTTGCAGAGAGAATGAACCGCACACTGTGTGAAAGTGGGAGGAGCATGCTATTTGATGCTGATATGCCAACTACATACTGGGGAGAAGCTATCACAACTGCATGTTATCTTCAAAATCGTTTGCCGGGAAAAGCGACAACAAAAACTCCATATGAACTGTGGAACAAAAGGAAACCAGATTTAAGACACATCAAAATTTTTGGAAGTAAAGCCTATGTACACATTCCAAAAGAAAAACATACAAAATGGGATGCATGTGCAAAAGAAGGTGTGCTTGTGGGGTACAGTGAATCTCAAAAAGGATACAGGATTTTACATCAAGACACGAACAAAGTAACAGTCAGCAGAAGTGTGATTATTGATGAATGTCCTGTGTGCTCAAAGTTTGAACAACAGACTCAAACTTTTCAAACTGAGAAAGAATCAACATCAGTCACTCAAGAAAATAAGGAAAGTGATACAGAAATAGAAATAACTGCAGAAGAATCAAAAACTGAAACTGAACCAGAAATACCTTCAGTCAGAAAATCAACCAGAATCAATAAAGGTGTTCCAGCTGAACGTTTATCTTACATAGCTCGCAGAGCTGTTCAAACTGAACCAGGTTCATGGAAAGAGATGCAGAAACTGCCAATGCATGAGAAACAAGTATGGTATAAAGCCGCTGATGAAGAAATGACATCACTCAAAGATCTCCAGACATGGACACTTTCAGAGCTACCTCAAGGTAAACATGCCATAGGATGCAAATGGGTTTTTAAAACCAAATGTAACTCTGAAGGGAAAGTTTGTCGGTACAAGGCAAGGCTGGTTGCTAAAGGTTACTCACAGAAGTTCGGTGAGGACTATGATGCTACCTTTGCTCCAGTTGCTAAACAAAGTACTTTCAGAACACTAATGACAGTGGCTGCCATGCGTACAATGATTGTGAAACGATATTAAGACAGCTTTTCTTAATGGTGAAATTGAAGAAGAAATTTACATGTCACAGCCAGAAGGATATTTGAAAAAGGGACAAGAGCATCTTGTCTGCAAGTTGAATAAATCTCTTTATGGCCTTAAGCAATCAGCTCGAGCATGGAACCTGAAGATTAATCAAGTTCTACTAAATGAAGGATTTACAAGAAGTAAAGCTGATCCTTGCCTATATGCTAAACAAGTAGACACTGAGTGGATGTATCTGCTAATTTATGTAGATGACCTGATCATTGCTCACAAAAACGACAATGAAATTGCAAAGTTAACAGGAGTACTCAACAAGCACTTTGAAACTAAAGACCTAGGTGAAGTGACATATTATCTTGGAATTGACATCCAGCGTGAGAAAGATGGAAGTTTCCTGTTGAATCAGAGTGCAAAAATTGAATCTATTCTTCAGCAATTCAATATGACAGAGGCGAAAGGAGCAAGCACACCTATGGATACAGTCTATCCAAAGTTATAAGGAGAAGATGATCTTCTCACATCCAATAAACAATACAGACAAGCAGTGGGGGCACTTCTCTACATTGCTTTGACAAAGCCACTAGCTAGAACCAGATTTGTGGATCTTAGATCAGAAATGGGATTGACATAGATAGTAGTTGTTGAGTGGGGGTGTTAGCATACAAGGTTTGTATTTAATCAGCAACAACCACTGTATGTCATTGCTGTGTGCCTATTACATTGTATGACCACTAGATGGCAGTGTTACATTTGTGAGTTCATGTTTTGTCTATGCCTCAAAAGAGTAATAAAAAGTATAGTTCCTGCTCCGAAAGAGAAAGCAGCGTACAGTGAATCAACAGACTGTCTGCCTGTGCTTTGTTTAGCCCCAAAAAGGTTATATCTAACAGAAAGGGGCCTAAGCAATATTTCATTTAATTATAACAGAAAGTGCTGTCCTTGAACTTTAGACTTTTTTTTCCCCTTTGCCTGGAATAGCTTGTGTTTGTTCAATCCATAGAAAGGCTATTTATTAAAAAGTAACTCCGTAGGCAGAAGACAAAGGCTGCTGGTTCTGTTTATAACAGGAGGAGGAGCGCTGATCAGAAGAGTCACATTATTCATGAAATGTTTCAGAATGTGCAGTCCTTTAAATAAACACTTTCTGTATGCTGCACAGAAACAATTGCATGGTAAGTACCTAACCTTTAGTAGTTTTGTTTTTTCCAAACCTCTTCCTTTAGGGTGCTTGTTGCATGACAATGATGAAGATATTATTGAAAGAGATTTAAAGAGGCACTTCAGTCCTTTAGTAAAAAAAAACGAAAGCGATATTAAACCCAAAAGCAAAAATGTAATCAGGGCTGCTGTTAAAAATCATGGGGCCCTTTACAGCGTACCTAACAGGGACATTTGCAGGGGGGTGGTGGTGCCAATACCAATCCCCCTGCACTACAGGGTGAGCCACAAGAGTCGGTAATAAGGCAGTACTGCCGGCCCTCCTGCTTGGCAGGTGCCAGGCCCCCCTTTTGAACTGATGGGGCCTGGGCCCAGTACAGGAGGGCTGGCTGTACTGCCTTATCAGAGGCCCTAAATATAATATATTGCAGCTTACCAATCATTAGATTGGCTGCATTTGTTTCCTTTCTTAACCACTTCTGGACCGGAAGGGTTTGCCCCCTTAATGACCAGGTACATATTTTGCAATTCGTGCAACCCTGTACCTAAATAAAATTGATGTCCTTTTTCTCCCACAAATAGAGCTTTCTTTTGGTGGTATTTGATCACCTGTGCGATTTTTAATTTTTGCGCTATAACCAAAAAAAAAGCGACAATTCTGAAAAAAAAAAAAAATTTCACATTCAGCTATATAACATTCCCCCCAAAAAATTTAAAGATCAATTTGTTTTCATCCTTTTGGGCTAATTTGTATTCTGCTACATATTTTTGGCAAACAAAATCCCAATAAGCGTATTGTGATTGGTTAGCGCAAAAGTTATCGCATCTACAAACTAGGGGAAAGGTTTGTCAGTTTTATATATTTGATAATTTTTTTACTAGTAATGGCGGCAATCTGCGATTTTTAGTGGGACTGCGACATTGCGGTGCAAACCAATCAAAATACGCTTATTGCGATTTTTTTTACCAAAAATATGTAGCAGAAAAGAAATTGGCCTAAAATGTTAAAAAATTTTGATTTTTACATTTTTTTTGGAGAATTTCATATGTGAAAATATTGTTATTTTTTTCAAAATTGTCGCTCTTTTTTTGTTTCTAGCGCAAAAAATAAAAATCGCACAGGTGATTAAATACCACCAAAAGAAAGCTCTATTTGTGGGAAAAAATGGACGTCAATTTCGTTTGGGTACAGCGTTGCACGACCGCGCAATTGTCTGTTACAGTAACGCAGTGCCGAATCGCAAAATAGGGCCTGGTCATTGAGCAGCCAAATCCTCCAGTCTTAAAGTGGTTAAGAGTGAACAAAACAGGCAGGCATGCCTATTTTTACTGCCCCCAGCCGCAAGTCTGAATGAACAAGCAAAAAATTTGGGGGGAGCATACCCATGTATTTCTAAAGCTGCTGCAGCTGTGAACCAAGAGACATAATTATTAGAAAAGAATAGCGCACACATGCAAAAGAAATGCGAGGTTGAGCACCCCACCCCACCCCCACACACACCTGTGCTCTGTCAGTGTCCACTGTCAGGTAGATATAGGAGGAGTCCCCCGCAGTGCATTTGCACATCTTTCCGAGCAAGGAGTGTTGTCTCCAAGGGTTAGAATGGCTGGATTCATCTCTTTTTTATGGATAGTGTAGGACCCACTGATAATGGGGTACTTTGACGCAGTAGTGGGCTTGAGCACTATATGGCCATATGGTGGGACTAAATCCCCATTTTATTTATGGATTGTCTTCAAACTTGGTAGTAATTTCTTTTGCATGTGTGCGCTATTCTTTTCTAATAAGCAAGTCTGAATGAGCCTAAGTGTTGGTTCACACTACAGCGGCACGACTTCGGGGGCGACCTGTGAAGTCGCGTGCACCGCGACTTCGGCGCGACTTGCACGAACGTCACATAATGGAAGTCAATGCAAGTTGCTCTGATGTCGCCCCAAAGTAGTACAGGAACTATTTTTTAAGTCGGAGTGACTCGAGTCGCTCCTATTAGAACGGTTCCCGTAGCACACAATGGACCGCGACTTGTCAGGCCGACCAGTCGCCTGACAAGTCGCAGTAGTGTGAACCGACACTAAGTGCTGGTTCACACTACCGCCGCACGACTTCGGGGGCGACCTGTGAAGTCGCGTGCACCGCGACTTGCACGGACTTCACATAATGGAAGTCAATGCAAGTTGCTCCGATGTCGCCCCAAAGTAGTACAGGAACTATTTTTTAAGTCGGAGCGACTTGAGTCGCTCCTATTAGAACGGTTCCCGTATCACAGAATGGACCGCGACTTGTCAGGCTGACCAGTCGCCTGACAAGTCGCAGTAGTGTGAACCGACACTTACTGTCCTGGGAGAACAGTTTCAAAAGACATGATAAGAAATCTCCAACAGCAAAATAAACTGAGATAAACATCTGAAAGGGGTTCTAATTTTTCTTTCTTTACCTATTTCTTTATTTCCTGGTTCACACCAGGAATCGCACAGGAATGGTCTGCAATCGCACTGCACCACACTTAGCCCTGGTTCACATGGATGCGATATTGGATACATTCCAGAATGTATGGAATTGCATGACAAGTGAAATAACATGATTTTCTATGGAGCCTGTTCACATATATGCAATGCGTTTTTAACAAGGGTCCTGTGCCTGTTTAGAGCAGTGCGATTTTCTTCTCCATACACCTGAATGGAGAGAGAGAGAGAGAGTGAGAGGAGAAGAGAAGAGAGAGAATGAATAAAGCATTGGAATTGCATCTGCACCACATCAACTCCTCGCAATGGATGTGCTCCTAGAAATCGCACTTGAAAACTGATTCAAACTGCACCACATAAGCGTGAACCAGGGCTAAAAGTAGTGCATGCACTAGTTTTGGAAATGCACTGCAACTGGATTTATAGTACTTCTGTACCATGCGATCCAATGCAGGCAAACGCACTGTGTTTGTGACCTGCGTTTGGGGTGTCATTATCATTGCATTGCTTGCTGCAAATTGCAATGGCAGTGCAAGGCAGTGCGTTTTGAAAGCGGTGCGGGAAACCCATGTTCTGCGTTCTGGTGTGAACACGTCCGGAGAGTTCTCCTCATTTCCTGTCTGCGCTTTCAGTAAGTGAGTGGAAATCTCTCTAAGGAGCCTTTCATACCAATAAAAACCCACAGGGGTTCTAATCCTTCCTCATTCTACCCAAAAAATAAATAAGCAGTTTGGGCTGGACATACACGAGTGGCCAAGCCATGAGTGTTTCATCAGTTAGCTTGTCTACGTTCTGTTTCAAGTAATCATTTGATTTGTTAGCACTGAGAGTGACTTACCTGTGCAGTGGCGGAGCGGTTTGAACAGTTTATGGTTCCCCTTCATTATTGCACCTGCCATGGTTCCAGGGAGCCTCATGTCAGAAAGCAGACAGGAATGTGCTGGGGACGAGGATCAGCTCTGCTTGTGTAGAGTTACACACATAGCTGAGATTGGGAGAGAGGAGGAGGAAGAGGAGGAGGAGGAGAGGGCGGCTGTCAACCCTTCACCCTAAGCTATACATTATTTCTAAGAACTGACCCTCTGCCAAACACTATACAATGCTGGCTGCACCAACACTAAAAATTACCACACACGACTCGATACGATCGTTCAATCGATCAATCAATGCAACAAAAATGATGGAATTGAATGTGAAGTGTAAATCATAGAATTTACATTCGATCAATTTGGTAAACTTTTAATTGATTTAGATGCTGGCTAGACAAGGTGGAAATGTATCAATTGTTTCTGATGGATCAAACAAATATCTGAGTGCGTCTGATGACGTAATAGTGATCAATTAAATGATCGTTTGCAATTGTTTCTGATAGCTCATGTTTTCCATCAATACTATATGTGCTGCATCATTCAATAGTTTTAATTGATGATTAATAGCTTCTTGTTATCACTCATATCAAGATGGAGCACAATTCAATTCAAGGAAAAGAAAGGAGAGAAAAGAAGAAAGGCAAAGAAGAGACATAAAGAATATAGGTGTGGGGGGGGGGGGGGATAAATAAAAGAGAGGAGAGAGAAAAGAAGAAAGGCAAAGAAGAGACATAAAGAATATAGGTGTGTGGGGGGGGGGGGAGATAAATAAAAGAAAGGAGAGAGAAAAGAAGAAAGGCAAAGAGGAGACATAAAGAATATAGGTAAGGAGAGGGGGGGGGGGGAATAAAAGAAAGGTGAGAAAAAAAAAGGACGGCAAATGGAAGTCAGAAAGGAAGTAGAGGGAGAGAGGAAGGTAGGAAAGAAGGAAAAAAAGAAGGAAAGAAGGACGGAAGGAAGGGAAAAATAAAAATAAAAGTAATGAGAGATAAGAAGGAAGGCTAAGGAGAGACATAAAGAATACTGTAAAGTGAAAGGGGGGGGGGGGGGTAAAAGAAAGGTGAGAAAAAGAAGGAAGGCAAATGGAAGGCAGAAAGTAAGTAGAAGGAGAGAGGAAGGAAGGAAGAAAAAAAAGGGAAAGAAGAAAAACAAAAAAAATGAGGGAAAAGAAGGAAAGCAAAGGAGATGTAGAAATGATGTAGGAGGAGGAAAGAAAGAAGGAAGGGAGGAAAAAAGAAAGATAAAAGAAGAGAAAAAGAAGGAAGGCTAAGGAAAGGCAGAAAAGTGAGCTGGAAGAAAAATGGTAGACATAAGAAAAAGGCAAGGGGAAGGCCAAAAGAAAGTAGGGGGAAGACAATGGAAGAAAAATAAAAGAAGAATATAAAATGAAAGGAAGGAAGGCAAAAGAGAGGCAGAAAGGTAGTAGGAGAAAGAAGGGGAAGGAAGGAAAGAATGGAGAAAGGAGGACAAAGAAAACAAGAAAAGTAAAATTAGGAAGGAAAATAATGGTAGAAAGGTAATAGGCACAAAGCAAGTAGGGGAAGGAAGGAGAGAAGGGAGAGGAAAGAAGAAACATAAATAGAAAGGAGAGAAAAAGAAGGAAGGTAAAGAAAGAGAGAGGAAGGGAGCAAGGAAGGAAGGAAGGAAGGAAGAAGAAATAAAAGGAAAAGAAAGAAGAGAAAAGAGGTAAGGGAAAGGAGAGGCAAAAATTAAGCAGGGGAGGAAGGAGGGAAGGAAGGAAAGAAGAAAAATAAAAGAAAGGAGAGAAAAAGAAGGAAGGCAAAGAGAAGGCAGAATGGAAGTAGAGGGAGAGAGAAAAGAATGAAGCAAAGAAGGGAAAAAAGAAAAATAATAAAAATAAAAGAAATTAGAGAAAAGAAGGCAGGTAAAGGAGAGGCAGAAATGAAGTAGGGGGAGGAAGAAGAGAAGGAAAAAAGGAGGAAAAAGAAATGAAGAATACGAAAAGAGGGGAAGAAAGACAAAAGAGAAGCAGAAAGGTAATAAGGGGAAGAAGAAGGGAAAGAAGAAGGGAAAGAAGGAAGAAAAGTAAAAAGAAATGAGAAAAAAGGAAGGAAAAAATGGTAGAAAGGTAATAGAGGAAGGAAGGAAACAGAAAGGGAAAGAAGAAAAAAAAGAAAGAAGTCAAGGGGGGCAGACAGGAAGCAGAGGGTCAGAAGGAAGGAATTAAGGAACATAAACGGAATGAGAGAAAAGAAGGAAGGCAAATGAGAGGCACAAAGCAAGTAGGGGAAGGAAGGAGAGAAGGGAGAGGAAAGAAGAAACGTAAATAGAAAGGAGAGTAAAAGAAGGAAGGTAAATGGAAGGCAGAAAGGAAGTAGAGGGAGAGAGAGGAAGGAAGAAAGGAAGGAAGGAATGAAGGAAGGAAGGAAGGTAGGTAAACTTGAAGAAGGAAAAGAGGAAAAAAAAAAAAACGGAAAAGGAAAACCCATTTCTGGGGGGGGGGGGGGTTATAAAACACAGGGTATACTTTATGAAAAAGAAATTTGATATTAAATTCACTCTGGGTGCAGCAATAGCGGCGGCTCGTTCAGCATCCCCCTGGAAGGAGTATGGCTCTTTGTTTCACCCACCCTGGACTATGCAGCGTATGACTGGTGAGTAAAGTTCTTGGTACACTGCCTGGCAGTACGCTGCTATGGAGAGAGAAGATTACCTAAGGACCAGAGTCAAGTATGAGAGCAAAGAAAATAAATTCTAATCAAAAATCACCAATGAAGATCGCTGTGATCTGCATTCATTATCAGACACCGGAACATAAATATAGATTATAATCTATATACAGGTATCTCCATGACTGTCAAGTATAAAGAATACCTCCAGATCTCTCAGAGTTGACTGTAAAGATTGTGTATGTTTTATTGTGTAGCTAAGCCCCTCCATCCTCAAGTTCTTTTTTTTTTTTTACATCTTTATTTGTATGTTTTTCTATCATTTTCTTTTATTTTATATTATGCATATACAGTATTTTCAAGGGGAAATAAATAGTATTTTCAGTAAGCACATGTTCTGATTCATTGTAACATTTGCCTGAAAGCCAGTTTTGCCTGAATCTTCACTCGCTCGCTCTTCCGTAATGTGATTACTCTATTTCTCTAGGGTTATGTTCATATGAGAGAATGTGATTTGTAGCCACGCACAAGTCTGATAAGATCAGTTAAAATGTATGACAAGGCAAACAAAAAAAAAAAAACACCCCATACTGTATGTCTTACATTTCCGCACTATAAGCACATTTCCCCATAGTTTTTTCTCTGTGTAACCCCTTCCCTCCCGGCCTGCCCTGGTGTCCCTTTAATAGGGTCTTTATCCTTGGGGGGGGGGGGGGGGGTACACTGCCCAATCAGGAGCTGGTCCTCCTGATTCCCAAATCATTACTAGAGGCTGGGAGCTGTCTATGAAATGCTCAGCACAGAAACCTCGGCCGTCCATGAATGCATATGTGCAAACCTTAGGCCATGAATCTCACCATCTTGCTGCTGCAAATATGTGTTACATGGGGAGGGGGGGGGGGGAGCAAGAGGTTAAAAACCCTGCAAGCACAGAAAACTAACTGACAGTCTACAAAAATATACTCAGCTCCCAAAGTAGAACTACATGCAAAACTTTTGTATTTATTTTGGATAGAGTAGGAGAAGGTTATAACCCCTGTCAGTTTTATATTTGCCATCTGTGTCCCATTGGGGGGATTTGCCTTCACTTCCTGTCCCATAAACAAAACAGGAAGTAAGAGGAAATCCCTCCAAATTGAGGGAATCCCTGGCTGTCCCCAGAACTGGTGTCCCCAATGGAGGATTTCCACTCTTGTTGTTCTGGCGATAACCCAAAATGTGGGATTTTTTTTTTTCATTTTCAGTAATAATGGTAAACAGGACAAGTAGAGAGGGTGAATCTCCCTAATGGGGGCACAGACTGCAAAAAAAAAAAAAAAAAAACTGGCAGGTGTTCTAATCAACTGACAATCTACCCAAAACAAAAACAAAATGTTTTCTCTATAGTTATACTAGTGGGTTAACAACACATAACGTTTTGTGGATTGAGTGGTGTCAGCCCTGCCTATTGTCTTTTTGCTAAACTACTCAACCACTCCTGCTGTCCTCATGTATATCAGTGCTTGTAGACAGGACATTTTAGATTTCTATAATTTTCTGATTTGTTGACAATTGTCAGCAGTAGGGTTGCAACCTTTTCTTCAAGCCAAACCTGAACACTTTGGTGGCGCACAGCAGTTATCTTTTTGCAATATAAATCATAGGATTATAAAAGACCTGGGACTCCTTTTGGTGTCCCAAGGAGAGTAGTAATGTGAACGGTGGGTGTGGCCAAATTGCATTAACAGTGGGAGTGGATTAAAGGGGCGTGGCTAAATAAAACAAATGCATTCTTGAACACATAAAATATGCTTAGATTAATAAAACAAATGTCACTGTAAAATTATGAACTTAGCCTACCTTAAAAGTGGTCGGTGTCAGTAGGGCAGAGGTTGGCATCAGTAGAGTATTATTTCCCAAATTATTATGTTTTAGTATTATTTTTTACTTTTTTTCAGATCCTCAGAGAGTTCTTTGCCATGAGGTGCCATGTTGAACCTCTAGTGACCAGTATGGGAGAATGAGAGCGATAACACCAAATTTAACACACCTGCTCCCTATTCACACCTGAGACCTTGTAACACTAACGAGTCATGGCACCAGGGAGGAAAATGGCTAATTGGGCCCAATTTGGACATTTTCACTTAGGGGTGTACTCACTTTTGTTGCCAGCGGTTTAGACATTAATGGCTGTGTGTTGAGTTATTTTGAGGGGACAGCAAATTTACACTGTTATACAAGCTGTACACTCACTACTTTACATTGTAGCAAAGTGTCATTTCTTCAGTGTTGTCACATGAAAAGATAGAATAAAACATTTACAAAAATGTACTCACTTTTGTGGAATACTGTATATATATATATATATATATATATATATATATATATATATATTTTTTTTTTTTACGAGCCCTGTTGGGGTTCTTTTGTAAAATATCAGGGATCTAAATAGCCCCTTTTGAGACAGAGTAAGGGACTGAGGACAGAGGTAACCCAGTCCCTCTCTCTGACCTCAGCTGCACTGGACAGTGAATGAATGGGAAGTGCTCTGTGCTGAGTGGCTTTCTGTTCATTCACAAACTGAAGCATAGTAAACACAGTTTACTATACTTCAGTTATAAATGGACACAGGGGCTCTTCATCCTGAGGAGGGAAGCTGGCAGCGCTGTGGAGGGAGGGCAGGGGGCATGACATGGGGACATGGGGGAGGACTACTGGGGTGACATTTACTTGAAGTAATCGACTTCTAGTAAATGCCGCCCCCTCCTGTACAGGTGTGACAGGGAGCATGGGGAGCCACAGTCTGGTCTGAATAATGTGTCTGGGTTTCAGGTGGACTGAAACCGGGCCCATGATTAATAATCCGGACTGTCCAGGTGAATCCCGGACAGCTGGCAACCCTAGTCACCAGGACAAATATAGAAAGTCAATCTCCCTGTGGGCACAGACAGAAATGAAAACCTTCCCCTCTCTATCCAGAACTAAAAGTGGAAATGTTGGCTTTACGTACATACACTTTAACCTGAAAATGAGAAATACATCACGTTATCTAATTATTGACCTCTACATGCCTGGACACTATCTTCTTACTGTTAGAATAACCACATTCCAGTATTTTTCAAACATTAAACTGGTCATCTAAAACAAGTTCTGAAGTGGACCTTGAGCTGAAATCTAGGAAAGGTTAACAATTATTGACAAGTAAAGATTAAAATGCCAAATGTGCCCTGACAGTATTTGCATGTTGTCAGCACTTTTGAACCCTCAGTAGATTTGGCAGCCTGAGGGCTCTGGTGGGCAAATGCCAAAGAGGATCACTGAGAACATGTTCCTACAGATGAGCCGAATGCTCCCCCCCCCCCCCCCTCTAGTGTACACTGAATTTTGGGATCCCTCGAAAGACCACAATTGTGATACATTTTGCACACCTTTATGTATACCATACTGTATATGTATCCCAGATCAAGCTGCAATGCAAAACACTGTCAAAAGGGCTTGCGCCAGTCCATAGTTACATAGTTAGTCAGGTTGAAAAAAGACACAAGACCATCTGGTTCAACCAAAAAAAAAAAAAAAAAAACCGTATTGAAAACCCAACCATACAATCCCATATACACAATCCTATACCCACAGTTGATCCAGAGGAAAATTCCTTCCTGATCCCCCGAGAGGCAATCGGATATTCCCTGGATCAACTTTACCTAAAAAAAATATTTTAGTACCCATTTATATTATGTACACCCAGGAAAGAATCCAGGCCTTTTTTAAAGCAATCTACTGGGCTGGCCAGAACCACCTCTGGAGGGAGTCTATTCCACATTTTCACAGCTCTTACTGTGAAGAAACCTTTCCGTATTTGGAGACAAAATCTCTTTTCCTCCAGACGTAAAGAGTGCCCCTGTGTCCTCTGTGATGACCTTACAGTGAATAACTCAACACCAAGTTCACTATATGGGCCCTTTTTGTATTTATACATGTTGATCATATCTCCCCTTAATCTCCTCTTCTCAAGAGAGAATAAATTCAGTTCCTCTAATCTTTTTTTATAGCTGAGCACTTTCTCCAGTTCCCCGATATCCTTTTTAAGAACTGGTGCCCAAAACGGAACTGCATATTTCAGATGAGGTCTTACTAATGATTTGTACAGGGGTAAAATGATCTCTCTCTCTGGAGTCCATGCCTCTGTTAATACAAGAAAGGACTTTGCTTGCTTTTGATCTACCAGAAAACCCAGATCCTTCTCCGCTATGGATTCCTCCAGTTCTACTCCACCTAGCATGTATGATGCTTTCCAAGCCAGTAGACTTTACCTTACACATTAAGTCCACATAAAGAATTCACCTTGACATGATTACATACCTGCTAAACGAAGAGGCAACATGCTGCAGTAGAATTAAACCCAAAACAAAAAAATGTACACTGCTCAAAAAAATTAATGGAACTTTTTATAGCGATTAAACTCCTGTGATAATGATCTGGTCAGTTAAGTAGCAGATGGGGTTGTTAATCAGTTTCTGCTGCTTTGGTGTTAATGAAATTAACAACAGGTGTACTAGATTGGCAACAATGAGACAAGCTCCAAAATAGGAATGGCTTTACAGGTGGAGGCCACTGACATTGTTTTTCCTAATCCCTACTCATCTTTTCTGCCTGTTTTTCACTAGTTTTGCATTAGCTACGGTCAGTGTCACTATTGGTAGCATGAGGCAATACCTGGACCCTATCTCTATAGGCACAGGCAGTCCAACTATTCCAGACTGGCACATCAATACTTTTAATTGCCAGAAGGTTCGCTGTGTCTACCAGTACAGTCTCAAGAGCATGGAGGAGATACCAGCAGATAGTTACTCTTGGAGAGCTGGACAGGGCTGTAAAAGGTCCTTAACCCATCAGCAGGACCAGTATCTGCTCCTTTGTGCAAGGAGAAAAAGGATGAGCACTGCCAGAGCCCTACAAAATGACCTCCAGCAGGGCACTGGTGTGGATGTCTGACCAAACAATCTGATACACACTTCATGAGAGTGGCCTGAGGGCCTGATATCCTCTCCCTGTGCTCACTGCTCACTTCTCACTGTGCTCACTGAACACCAGAATTGGCAGGTCCGCCACTGGCGCCCTGTGCTTTTCACAGATTAGAGCAGGTTCACCCTGAGATCATGTGACAGACGTGAAAGGGTCTGGAGAAGCCGTGGAGAACATTATACTGCCATTTCGTTCAGCATTACCAGTTTAGTGGTGGGTCAGTAATGTTCTGGGGAGGTATATCCATGGAGGGACACACAGACCTCTACAGGATAGACAATGGCACCCTGACTGCCATTAGGTTTGGGGGTGAAATCCTTGGACCCATTGTCAGACACTACGCTGGTGCAGTGGGTCCTGGGTTCCTCCTGGTGTACGACAATGCCTGGCCTCATGCGGCAAGAGTATGCAGCCAGTTCCTGGGAAATTAAGTAATTGATACCATTGAATGGCCCCCACGCTTGCCTGACCTAAATTCAATAGAACACCTCAAGGACATTATGTTTCGGTCCATCTGATGCCACCACATTGCACCTCAGTCTTTTGAGGAGCTCAGTGATGCCCTGGTCCACACCTGGGAGGAAATACCCCAGGATACAATCTGTCATCTCATAAGGAGCATACCCCAACGTTTTCAGGCATGCATACAAGCACGTGGGGGCCATACAAATTACTGAGCATCATTTTGAGTTACACCTAACTGACATTTTTGGGGGGACCAGTGACATTACTACAGTAATCGGTGCTAAAAATATTCACGGTTACTGTACTACTGACACTGGCAGGGAAGGGGTTAACACCAGGGGTGATCAAATGGTTAAATGTGTCCCTAGGGGGTGCTTTCTAACTGTGTGGGGAATGGACGTATGGAATGAACACAGAGACCTGTGTTCCTAAATAGCAGGAACACAGGAGCCCTGCATGATTACAAAAAGCCGAGTTCTTCTGCGGCGGAGAGGCTGTCCTACAAAGTCCCGCCTCCTGGGCCGGCTCTTACCTATGATAGACAGAACACTGGTGACGTCTATCATAGGAGCCGGTGTCCAGGAGGCGGGACTTTGTAGGACATCCTCTCCGCCGGGTAAGCAGAAGAACTCGGCTTTTTGTAATCATGCAGCGCTGCAAGTGTAAGACACAGCCACTCCGATCCTCTCAATTCTGCCCCCCCCCCCCCCCGCTGATGACAGAAGGAAGCAGACCGCTTCGACGGTTCAGATTAATGGGGGCACGCACACTGGTCAATCTGCATTAATGGGGGCACGCACATGGTCGCTCTGCATTAATGGGGGCACGCACACTGGTCACTCTGCATTAATGGGGGCACGCACATGGTTGCTCTGCATTAATGTGGGGAACGCACACTGGTCACTCTGCATTAATGGGGGCACGCACATGGTCGCTCTGCATTAATGGGGGCACGCACATGGTCACTCTGCATTAATGGGGGCACGCACATGGTCGTTCTGCATTAATGGGGGCACTCACACTGGTCAATCTGCATTAATGGGGGCACGCACATGGTCGCTCTGCATTAATGGGGGCACGCACATGGTCGCTCTGCATTAATCGGGGCACACACATGGTCACTCTGCATTAATGGGGGCACGCACATGGTCGCTCTGCATTAATCGGGGCACACACATGGTCACTCTGCATTAATGGGGGCACGCACGCTGATCACTCTGCATTGGATGGGGGCATGTTTTGGGGAATGCCTTTTTTTGTTGTTGGCGTTCTGTATTTGGAATTTGATGGTCACTTTTCCGGACCTCGGACTGAATGGAAAATTTGTAAGTGGACCTTTCAAGTTTACATTTGAGTACCCCTGGTGTAGGGGGTGTCAGTGTATGGGGAGGTCAGTGTAGGGGGTGTCAGTGTATGGGGGGTCAGTGTAGGGGGTGTCAATGTATGGGGGGGTCAGTGTAGGGGGTGTCAGTGTATGGGGGGGTCAGTGTGGGGATCAGTGTAGGGGGTGTCAGTGTATGGGGGGGGGGTCAGTGTAGGTGTCAGTGTATGGGGGGGGTCAGTGTAGGTGTCAGTGTAGGTGTTAGTGTATGGGGGGGTCAGTGTATGGGGGGTCAGTGTAGGGAGGTCAGTATAGGGGGGGCAGAGAAGGTGTCAGTGTAGAGGGGTCAGTGTAGGGGGGTCAGTGTAGGGGGGTCAGTGTAGTTGTCAGTGTAGGGGGTCAGTTTAAGGGGGGTCAGTGTAGGTCTCAGTGTAGGGGAGTCAGTGCAGGGTGTCAGTGTAGGTGTCAGTGTAGGTCTCAGTGTATGTGGGAATGTAGGGGTGGTCAGTGTAGGGGGTCAGTGTAGGTGCCAGTGAAGGGGGGTCAGTGTAGGTGTTAGTGTAGGGGGGTCAGTGTAGCTGTTAGTGAAGGTGTGAGTGTAAGGGGGGTCAGTGTAGTTGTCAGTGTAAGGGGGGTCAGTGTAGGTGTCAGTGTATGGGGGGGGTCAGTGTAGTATTCAGTGAAGGTGTCAGTGTATGGGGGGGTCAGTGTATGGGGGGGTCAGTGTAGGGAGGTCAGTATAGGGGGGTCAGTGTAGGTCTCGGTGTAGGGGAGTCAGTGCAGGGGAGTCAGTGTGTGGTGTCAGTGTAGGTGTCAGTGTAGGTCTCAGTGTATGTGGGAATGTAGGGGTGGTCAGTGTAGGGGGTCAGTGTAGGTGCCAGTGAAGGGGGGTCAGTGTAGGTGTTAGTGTAGTGGGGTCAGTGTAGCTGTTAGTGAAGGTGTGAGTGTAAGGGGGGTCAGTGTAGTTGTCAGTGTAAGGGGGGTCAGTGTAGGTGTCAGTGTATGGGGGGGTCAGTGTAGTTGTCAGTGAAGGTGTCAGTGTGGGGGGGGGTCAGTGTATGGGGGGTGTCAGTGTAGGTATAAGGAAGGTCTCTGTAGTGGTCAGGTAGGTCTGTGTAGGTGTCAGTATAGTAATCAGGTAGGTCTGTGTAGGAATAAGGTAGGTCTCTGTAGTGGTCAGGTAGGTCTGTGTAGGTGTCAGTATAGTAATCAGGTAGGTCAGTGTAGGAATAAGGTAGGTCTCTGTAGGGGTCAGCTAGGTCAGTGTAGGTGTCAGTGTAGTGGTCTGTGTAATGGTCTTGTAGGTTTGTGTAGGGGGCGCAAATTACTTACCTTGCCCTGGGCGCTGACAACCCACGCTACGCCACTGGTGTGAGGAAGGTGCTCTTAGGCGTTCGGCCTAGTGAACCGGGTGGGGAGCTGAGCTGCAGAGGATCCAGAGTGCTGACAAGTGGAGCTGCTGGCAGAATCATCTTAGGAAAAACAGTATCGTGAGTACCTGGAGATCTGCCTAAGGGTCTGCCTAGGAGAGGTGACCGCTCCAGAGAAGTCAGGGGATCAAGGAGGTAGCTCACACAAGGAGTGTACCAGTAAAGGGGGTGCCGTATAGTTGACCCTGAAGATTAGGAACAAAAGGGGGTGCCAGGAAGGGCCCTGAAGTTGTTCTGCAGTACAGTAGTTTACCTCAGGATTCAGTTTACCCCAGAAAGCTAATTTAAATATACTTCACAGCTAAGGGCAAAGTGAAACAGCGGCCTAGCCGTGACTAGCGTTACTCAGTCAGCATTTTCAAGTCGTCCCAGCCTATTGTGCATAGTTGTATAAAGTTGGAGTATCCCACTCATTCCCTTCTCCTATCCAAGTTCCAAATAAAAACACAAAAACCAAAGCTACCGGACTGTTTCCTGACGGAGCTAAAACACTTGGGAAAAATGTCAAACTGTCATGTTGTTGTTAATGGTAACCCAGGGGAACCCGTAACCAGCAGCTCCCAAGGGAGTAGTGCTACAGCTGTTTAAACACACTGCTCGATTACTTCTTCCTTACTTCCTGGTCAGACTTTAGGTCATGACACAGGAAGGAGTTGACCAGCTGAGGGTAGATAATGCAGGGTGTGTGCTAATGAGATCAGCTGGTCAACTTCTTCCTGTGTCATGACCTAATGTCTGTCCAGGAAGTAAGGCAGAAGTAATTGAGCAGTGTGTTTAAACAGCTATAAAGAGAGTAAGGTAAGCGTGTGTAGAATTACTGGAAAGCTGTTTTATTTTGCAAAAGAAGTACATTAATGCTGTTATGGTACATAGGGGAGTTGGAATGTAGAAAGAAAAGGTGAACAAAGGTGAACTTAGTCTTTAAGCTGGCCATAGATGGATCGAAATTTGTCCAGTTCAGCAGGAATCCATCTATGGGCAGATTGGTTGTACCGAAGCCGATCTATCGATCAACTTTGGTACAACCAGCCTTTCATTTTTTTTGTTTTTTTAATCACTGCTCCCGCCTATAGCTGCCTGCAGTGATCATGGTATTCTGCCAGTGGGGAAAACTCCCCAGAATACAATAGTGCAGTGAGATGGATTCCCCCCATCAACACTGATGTTGATGGGGGAATCAGGCAATTTTCCTTCCTTTCAACCCATGGTTAAAGGAAAGAAAATTGCATAATGTATGCCCTGCATTAGTTGCACAACACATTTTGCAGTTAACCTTTCTCAGCACAAATTGCTGTAGAGAGGAGTGGGTCGACCTCTCCCATCAGGAAATACCGCCCAGGCTCTTCTTAATGAAACTGCTAAACTTTGGTGACAAAGATAACATGTTGAGATTGACTGGAGATTGTTCTGACTTAACTATCAACAACACAAAAGTCTTAGTCTTTCCTGATTTTATCTCAGAAGTACAAAACCAGAGAGCCAAGTTCCTGCATGGTAAAAAAGCAAAGGCTAAGGAATTTGCATATTCCCTATTCTATGATATACCCTTCTAAACTCAGGGAAGTAGCCAAGTGTGAAACTCATTTCTTTGATTCTGCTCTTGCTGCTTCATCATGGCTGGATCGCTATGAATGCACCCAATGACACACCTATGACCAACCACTATTCTACATCTACCTTTCTAACTTACCGATACCTTCTTATTTCAAATATATAGACAGGTGCAGTTTGTCTTCCATCCTGTAGGTGACATTGTGCCACTGCACTAATGGAGCTTGGCTTAGAGGAATATTGTTCCTCTGCAGATTCCATAGGTATCTCTGGGGCAGCAGCTTTCTGATTGGATGCTTCAACTCTTGATGACCTTCAGCAGACATCTTAGGTGGGGCATTCCTTTTAAATAGGAGCTCCCTGATGGGTTTGGCATGCTTTTTGTAGTTGACTAAGTTATGGATAGGCACCTCTGTTTGGGGAGGGACAGTATAAGGACACTGATGATTGTCTTTTTTCCAGTTTCCGGAGTCACTGCCGCAGTCTTCTATTCAGCTAGGAAGAGACACTAGCTGTGGTTCCAGTCAGCCATCCCTTCAGTAGGCACCATCCTTGGTAAAGCAGGCCTTGCAAAGAATAGTGCCTTACTACTGAGTTTTTGAGCAATACATTACCGTATCATTGCTGAGTGGCCTGCTGTTATAAATCAGTACATCATTGTATGCCCTTATGCTATAACCTGTGCAATTAATGCCTGGATGTTTGCACTACCTGAATATATGCTGTATAAAAATGTAGTACTAGTTATTACAAGTGTTACTACTACACGAGTTTTACCACAAGTACTACTGCAATTTACTTTGATAACTACTTAATCAAATACAAGAACTTATACCACCATTTGGTCCCTGTTCGAGTGCTCTCTCTCCATTGGGTCCCCCAACTCTTGACCCGCCCTCAACTAGCCACTGCAACTAGCACAGTATGGCACTTTGAATTGCAATTTTCTCCATACTGGCCTTCCAGTGTGATCCCATTGAGACTAGTTTGGGTGAGGTCCTAATTTCTCCGGTTTTTCTTCATTGTTCTTTAATGATTTTTGTGGTTTATCGATTTCCATGTCTATGCAATCTAGCTTACACATCCTAAGACTCCAATGTGACCACCCTCTCTGATCTGCCCTCATACTTATTGGGACTACTAACTGCACTTATGCACATAGAACTATCTTGTACATTATATAGGACGTCAATGGCTAAGCCACAACTAATTTGATTCCTTGCATAGAATGTAAGAGGTCTTCTCAAACCACACAGGAGGAAATCATACCTTTGTGCTTTTGTCAAACTATCGGCAAACCATATTTTGCCTGCAGGAGACATATTTAAAAAAAAAAAAAATCACTATAGATCTTCTTCGTAGATCACAATATAAAATTTTGGTCCATTAATATCTTACCTCTTATTCTAAAGAAGTTCGCTTCCTTATTCATAGGAACATTCTAATCACCTGCAAGCACATCAAACTACATGAGGGGGCAGATATATTTTCTTTGCACTGTACTGTGGGTACCTATCTGTTTGTTTACGCAACCCCATATGCAACAGAGGTACTGTACGTGAAAACTTTGTACAATTCTGACGTATATACACAGAATCGTCTAAGAATATCCTTTGGGGCTTTACCAATAATGGGCTTTTCTAAAGACAGATTCTTGGATACTGCTCGCCCCGCCCCCCCTCTAACTTGCTGGTGATACTGGCGAGAGAACTGGGCCTGCTAGATATTTGGTGTTCCCAACACCCAGGCACTAACAAATACACCTGCTGTCCTCTAACCCAGTGTTTCTCATCTCCAGTCCTCAGGGCCAGATTTTTAGTATTCCCTTGGGGAGACAGTCTAGAACAGTGTTTCTCAACTCCGGTCCTCAGGGCACACTAACAGGCCAAATTTTAAGTATTACCTTGGGGAGACGCAGACTACAATACTGCAATCACTGAGCCGCAAATGGTATCACCTGTGATGTACTTCAGTTTTCTTGCAAACCTGGCCTGTTAGTGTGCCCTGAGGACCGGAGTTGAGAAACACTGGTCTAGAATCACTGAGAAGCAAATTATATCATCTGTGATGTATTTCAGTTTTCTTGTAAACCTGGCCTGTTAGTGTGCCCTGAGGACTGGAGTTGAGAAACACAGCTCTAACCCATGGAACACTCTCTAGGATTGATTTAACACTGGGTAATAAGGTCTTTCTTGTAACCCTTCACCAATACATAATTGAACCTAGGGGTTTGTCTGATCCAGTGGCGTAGCATGGAGGGGTGCAGAGGGGGGCCACTGGCACCGGGCGCAACATTTAGGGGGGCGCATCCCACGCCCGCCATCTGCGGGATCATAGTGTCCCTTTACAGACATCTCAAGTCTCCCGCATTTCGCCCTGAACTCACGGACACCTGCGAGCGCAGGGCGATATCCCGGCAGGGCTGAGGACGGCAGTGTCAGAGGTGAGCTCAGCTGTAATGACTGAGAAGGGAGCCGCTATTTCCCACATAATACCGGCTCCCAGGTGGAGTGATATCAAGTGCACTGCACTCCACCTGTGGGAGGAGGAGCCAGAGGAAGCACGCGGCTCTGCTCTCTACTGCAGCCGTGTGCTTCCTGTGTTTGAATCCTCCTCTCACAGGCAATTTGTGCACTTGATATCACTCCGCCTGTGAGCCGGTACTCCGCTTCAGGAGTCTCCCCCTGCTGTCCGGGCCGGCCGCCAACACGCTGTCTCTCCCTTCTGCTCCAGATTGCCTCCTTGAGTCGCCAGTGTCTGGACACAGAACAAGGTAAGTAATGTGCTGCCTGCCCCCGGGGGCCCAGGGAAGTGGGCATGGGGGAGTCAGTATAGGTTTCAGTGTAGGGTGTGTTAGTATAGGGGTCAGTGTATGGGGGGTCAGTATAGGTGTCAGTGTAAAGGGGAGTCAGTGTAGGGGTGTCAGTATAGGTGTTAGTGTAGGGGTCAGTGTAGGGGGGGTCAGTGTATGTGGAAATGTAGGGGGGGGGTCAGTGTAGGGGTCAGTGTATGGGGGGGTCAGTGTATGCGGGGTGTCAGTGTAGGGGGTGTTAGTGTAGGGGTCAGTGTATGGGGGGTCAGTGTATGGGGGGGTCAGTATAGGTGTTAGTGTAGGGGTCAGTGTAGGGGGAGTCAGTGTATGTGGAAATGTAGGGGGGGTTCAGTGTAGAGGGTGTTAGTGTAGGGGTCAGTGTAGGTGTCAGTGTATGGGGGTCAGTGTATGGGGGGGTCAGTGTAGGTGTCAGTGTGTAAGTGTATGGGGGAGTCAGTTTAGGGGTGTCAGTGTAGGTGTCAGTGTAGGGGGGTCAGTGTATGTGGAAATGTAGGGGGGGAGTTCAGTGTAGGGAGGGTCAATGTATGTGGGAATGTTGGGGGGTCAGTGTGGGGGGTCAGTATAGGTGTCAATGTAGGGGTCAGTGTATGGGGGTGTCAATGTAGGGGTCAGTGTATGGGGGTGTCAGTGTAGGTGTCAGTGTATGGGGGGGTCAGTGTATGGGGGGTGTCAGTATAGGTGTCAGTGTAGGGGTCAGCGTATGGGGGGTCAGTGTATGGGGGGGTCAGAGTATGTGGAAATGTAGGGGGGTCAGTGTAGGGAGGTCAGTGTAGGGGGGGTCAGTGTATGTGGAAATGTAGGGGGGTTCAGTGTAGGGGTTAGTGTATGGGGGGGGTCAGTGTATGTGTCTTTCTTGTCTGTTCCTAAGTAAAGAGTAGAAGAGATATTCGGAAAACAAAGAGAAGAACTCTGGATGTACAGGAGATTCATAGATGATGTTTTCATTATCTGGACAGGAACTGAAGACACACTGAAGACTTTCTTACAAGAAATAAACATCAACACATATAAAACCAAATTCACTGGAACATGGAGTAAAAACGAAGTCAATTTTTTGGACCTCACAATTCAACAAAATAACCAAGGCCTATCCACCAAAACATACTTTAAAGCCACAGATAGGAACAATTACATCCCCACCCACGCTGCCATCACCCAAACTGGATCAAGGGGATGCCTAAAGGTCAAATGTTAAGGATAAAACGAAATTGTGGAAACCAAGAAACGTGTGAGGAACAAATTAATATCCTGATGGAAAGATTTCAAGAAAAGGGATACAAAAGTAAAGAATTAGAAAAGGTGAAAGAGGAGATCAACAACATGGACAGAGAAAACTTACTTGAAGAAAAACCAAAAGAAAAAAAGGAACAAGCACTTACCTTTATTACCAACTTTAATACCAGATACAGAGAATTTGAAAATATTGTAAGTGAACACTGGCCAATATTTTTAAGGGATGAACAATTGAAAGGAATACTACCGGAAAAACCTAGATTTGTGTACCGACGAGGACCAAATTTGAGAGACAAATTAGTTAAAAATGTCCCAGACCCCCCGAAAAAACTCATCACCTTTCTGGATCAAAAGGGCTTTTACACCTGCGGTAGATGCAAACCTTGCAGAACTACAATGAATAGGAAACGCAGAACCCTGGAATTTCAGTCAAATGTCACGAACAAAACCTACAAGATTAAAAGTCTCATAACATGCCAAAGTACTCACGTTACATACTTATTGACCTGCCCATGCCATCTGCAATACGTGGGATGCACAACAAGACAACTCAAAACCAGGTTGGGGGAGCATATAGACAATATAAGAAAAGGATTCAAACACCATAGTGTATCCAACAATTTTCGTCTGAAATACAACAAAAACCCCAATCTTCTATCCTTCTGTGGAATTGACAGGATTGAACCAGACTGGAGAGGAAGGAACTTGCTAATCGCAGTTTCACAAAATGAGTCTAGGTGGATCTATGAATTATGCACTTTACAGCCAATTGGGATGAACATTGATATGGACATCAATTGTTTCATATCTAACCCTTGATAACCTAGGTAATATAACTATAGGATCAGAATATACACAAATAAATCGCATCAGCATTTCAAAAACTATATAATGAGGAACTACTGTATAAGTGCAATAAGGAATCCAGTATCCACACAATAATCCCATTGTCCACAAAATAAGTATTACCCATGTATAATTTTATATAATCTTATTCAACGAAACACCTAAATATTAACATATATTCTAACCACCTCTACACATATCTAATTATACCTTTTATATTTATATTTTTATATATTTTTTATTTTATATTTTTTTATATATATCTCTTAGAAATATATACAAGTTTTTGGAATATTGCCTATTTATTCTTTATCATTTTACAAGTAAAATAGAATTTCTATATAATTTTACTATTTTTAGTTTTATATAAATTTTAGTCTTCCTAAATAAATATATGCACATTTTATGGTTAATTCATGCATTTTATATATATATATATATATATATATATAGTTGTGGTTCATTTGCGCATATATATGAGCATAAAATAGCAATTTATGATTTAATTAAACTATAAAGATTGTATGTTTTAGTTTTTAGATTTGTTATATATGTAACTGCAATAACATTGTAACGGGTGTGCGGAGGTTTGACATACCAAATTTATTTAATTAGATGCCATTATTAAGGAATTATTTGTGCCTCGCATCAAAGTATGGTTTGGGGACACTTGTGGCTCCTTCCGGCTTTGCTAATCAATAGGCGGAGTTGGGGCGGCGTCTGCTGTATAAATATCACTGAACGGATGTGCGTCCATACTTTTGAAAACGTCACAGGAAGTGATGAAACGCGTCAGAACGTGGAATGCACAACGTGACGTATGCACAGAGTATTGGAACGCAAGCCTCCGCATGCCACCCTGCATTGCTGTACAAAGCTGTCACAGGAATTTTACCCTTTTACCCTGCAATACCTATATGATTTTATTGATTTGCAATACCCAATTTATGGGGAATAAAGTCCGTTAACCATATCACACTATTGGAGCATTTATATTTTTTATACACCTACTGTATGCTGATACGAGGGATGGTGAGGAGGAAACAATAATCCACATATCCAGGAAGCAGTACAAGGGGACCTACCGTGGCCCTGAGGGCCTACAAGCGTGATTGGTCTTAATATCATACGATATATGAGACCCATTACATCTGGTAAGTCACCCATCTTTTAACATACCACTGAAAAAAGGAACCTGCACCTGCACTTTAAAAATTTACAAAATTGGAGGAAAATCTATCACTGAGCACCTTCACTTATAAACCCATCTGGAAGAACTTTTTTGCACTGAAGAAAATTCAATTGGGACTTTTCGTTGTCACTTATTGATCCTATTTTACTTGCTGAATTTATTATTTTCATGTCACATTATTGATTGGTTCGCATATTCATTTTAATTGGATCACTTTTATTAATTTTACACCATTTGCACATATTATTGCACATTGCTATATGAATTTAATAGCCTCTGATATTTATTTTGATATTTAAACTTATAATATTTACTTTTTACACCCATTAATTACTTTGATTATTTGGATTGCTACCAAGCGCTGTAGATAGCCCTAATTTATTAGGACTATTTTTTCTACCATTTCTTTTTACTACTACTGCTGCTCCCCCTCTATTAATTCTATTAATTTTACTATTATACAATTTTATTATATTATATTAACCACGTGCCGACTGCGCACATTATATTTACTGCGGCAGTCAGCCCCGGCCAGGCAGAGTGACGTAGGTCTACGTCGCTCGCCTGTCACCGGGTTTTGAGCCAATAGTGGGCAAGCTCGTTCACAGAGGAGTGCGCCGGTCACACTACGATCGTCGGTAGAGCGGGAGAAAGGCGGGCGGCTTATGTAAACAAGCTGCCTGTCATTCTCCCCTGTGTAAAAATGGAGATCAGACGGTTCTACTATGTAGAACCGTTGATCTCTGTTTTTACAATAGTAGACCTGTCCCACTACAGTTAGAAACACGCCCCTAGGACACACTTAACCCCTCCCTCTCCAATACAGTTAACCCCTTCCCTGCCAGTGTCATTTTTGCAGTAACAGTGCATATGTATAGCACTGATTACTGCAGTAATGTCACTGGTACCCCCAAAAGTGTCAAAAATGTCAGTCAAGGGTCCGATCTGTCCACCGCAATGTTGCAGTACCGCAAAAAAAATCGCAGATCGCCGCCATTACTCGTTAAAAAAAAAAACACCAAAAATGACAAAAATCTTTCCCTTTGTTAGTAAACGCGATAACTTTTGCGCAAACCAATCAAAATACGCTTTTTGCGATTTTTTTTTACCAAACATATGTAGCATAAAACAAATTGGCCGGAAATGTTAAAAAATTTTGATTTTTAAATTTTTTTGGGGGAGAAATTTCATATAAAAAAAAGTGAAAAATATTGTTATTTTTGCAAAATTTACGCTTTTTTTTTTGTTTATAGCGCATGATCAAAAAATCGCACAGGTGATCAAATACCACCAAAAGAAAGCTCTGTTTGTGGGAACAAAAGGACGTGAAATTCGTTTATGTACAGCATCGCACGACTGCGCAATTGTCCGTTAAAGTCACGCAGTAAAAAATCGCAAAAAAACCCCTGGTCAGGAAGGGGGTAAAATCTTCCGGGCTTAAGTGGTTAATATTTTAAACCTAGGCGCGTGGAGTACACTTTCATTTAAGTGTTGCTTCCTACCTATCTCCCCAGTCTCCCAAAAATCACCTTTAAATAAACAAGGTCATTTCCATTCTAGATTTAGAAAGTTAATTTACACCTGCAGAGGAAGCTCTCAAACATTTTAGAAAACGAGGCATGGTTGGGTTAATTACCCTAATCTTGTGCTTGAGTCTTCTGCTTTAATCACACACAGACTCTTTGAAACTTATGGTCTTCAAAGTAGACAGATGAACTACACCTATTAAAATCCACTGTCTGTTATATATACCCCTTTGAGATATTTACATAGATAGATGACATACTATATGTTTACCTTGTGTATTATGCTATAAATCCTTCTCTCCTCTTGCCCAACTTTTCTGTTCCCCCTTGGGTGGCTTATGCCTGGGTCCCCTATGCTCGCCTCACAGACTGGTTATTGTGTATTTCACTGATGGCCTCTATATTGATGAAAGCTGTGCAGTCTTTACATACAGTCAGGTCCATAGATATTGGGACATGAACACAATTCTAATCTTTTTGGCTCTATACACCACCACAATGGATTTGAAATGAAACAATGTGTGCTTTAACTGCAGACTTTCAGTTTTAATTAGAGGGTATTTACATACAAATCCGGTGAAAGGTGTAGGAATTACAACAGTTTGTATATGTGCCTCCCACTTTTTAAGGGACCAAAAGTAATGGGACAATTGGCTGCTCAGCTGTTCCATGGCCAGGTGTGTGTTATTCCCTCATTATCCCATTTACAAGAAGCAGATAAAAGGTCCAGAGTTCATTTCAAGTGTGATATTTGCATTTGGAATCTGTTGCTGTCAACTCTCAATATGAGATCCAAAGAGCTGTCACTATCAGTGAAGCAAGCCATCATTAGGCTGAAAAAACAAAACAAACTCATCAGAGAGATAGCAAAATCATTAGGTGTGGCCAAATCAACTGTTTGGAACATCCTTAAAAAGAAAGAACGCAACGGTGAGCTCAGCAACAACAAAAAACCCGTAAGACCACAAAAAATAAAGAACGCACCGGTGAGCTCAGCAACACCAAAAGACCCGGAAGACCGCGGAAAACAACTGTGGTGGATGAACAAAGAATTCTTTCCCTGGTGAAGAAAAGACCCATCACAACAGTTGGCCAGATCAAGAACACTCTCCAGGAGGTAGGTGTATGTGAGAAAAGTCAACAATCAAGAGAAGACTTCACCAGAGTGAATACAGAGGGTTCACCACAAGATGTAAACCATTGGTGAGCCTCAAAAACATGAAGGCCAGATTAGAGTTTGCCAAACAACATCTAAAAAAGCCTTCACAGTTCTGGAACAACATCCTATGGACAGATGAGACCAAGATCAACTTGTACCAGAGTGATGGGGAGAGAAGAGTATGGAGAAGGAAAGGAACTGCTCATGATGCAAAGCATACCACCTCATCAGTGAAGCATGGAGGTGGTAGTGTCATGGCGTGGGCATGTATGGCTGCCAATGGAACTGGTTCTCTTGTATTTATTGATGATGTGACTGCTGACCAAAGCAGCAGGATAAATTCTGAAGTGTTTTGGGCAATATTATCTGCTCATATTCAGCCAAATGCTTCAGAACTCATTGGACGGCGCCTCACAATGCTGATGGACAATGACCCGAAGCATACTGTGAAAGCAAACAAAGAGTTTTTTAAGAGAAAGAAGTTGAATGTTATGCAATGGCCAAGTCAATCACCTGACCTGAATCCGATTGAGCATCAATTTCTCTTGCTGAAGACAAAACTGAAGGGAAAATGCCCCAAGAACAAGCAGGAACTGAAGACAGTTGCAGTAGAGGCCTGGCAGAGCATCACCAGGGATGAAACCCAGCATCTGGTGATGTCTATGCGTTCCAGACTTCAGGCTGTAATTGACTGCAAAGGATTTGCAACCAAGTATTAAAAAGTGAAAGTTTGATTTATGATTGTTAATCTGTCCCGTTACTTTTGGTCCCTTAAAAAGTGGGAGGCACATATACAAACTGTTGTAATTCCTACACTGTTCACCTGATTTAGATGTAAATACCATTAAATTAAAGCTGAAAGTCTGCAGTTAAAGCACATCTTGTTTGTTTCATTTCAAATTCATTGTGGTGGTGTATAGAGCCAAAAAGATAAGAATTGTGTCGATGGATTATAAAAAATGGTGCAATATGAATTATAAATTAATATAATACAAGGCTAAAAATGTCAAGTCAAAATGCACCTCTTTGAGAAGACTTGGGACCCCTGGATGAGATATCTGGCGGGCCCACTGTAAATTTGTTTTACAGTGTCCCCCCATCCACCCATTAGCAGCCATGTGCCTCTAGTGTGAGGACACTAAATTAGGAGTGTTAGGACTGCAGATTTAACAGGGTGCCGTGAAGTGGCTCTGCAGCTTTCACATGCGTTTGAAAATGTGTGTCAACTAAACCCCTGTTCTTTGTACCAAGAGACAGGTCTATTTGGTTAGTGATAGACTGGAGGGTGAGTACATCAGACTGGGGGCTGGCTGACTTTCATGCACCTCTTACAATCCTTCAACCTCATTTTTTTTCTTGTTATAGGGATGGAGACGCCGGGCAACACCGGCTTGGGTCTCACTTAAAGTCCCACCTAGTCCAATATGTTTAAATTTGAGGGTATACCCTCCGTAACTTGATAGCGGATGACTCTCTGTTGCTACCTTGAACCCTCTCTTGCAGACCTGAACACCAACCCCTTACCGCTCCTGTCTCCTGTTCCCCCCTCCCCAGCCCCCACCTCTTCCTTATTTTTTCTTTTCTTTCCTTCCCTTTTATTCCTACCTATACTCTTTTTATTTCCACTTCTCTGCAACTCAGCAGACGTGGTCCCCCTTAGATCATTATAGACCTGTCAGTGCCGTTTAAAGCGGCTCTTGCGCTGTAATTTGCAATATCGATTGCCTTGGTATACCAATGCGATTGAATCGGCTTCCCGGGGCCGGTGGTGTTGTGGGCGACCGCTCTCCTCCTTGGGGCGCAGTGTGTTCCCCTGGAGACGCCGGAGGGGGGGGGGCCCGGACCTGGTTGGCGTCGCTCCGGTCCGGGGAACAACCGGAAGGGTGCTCTCTAGCCTTGTATGCCATTGCCATGCGCTCCTTCGGGGGCTATGTCGACTGTTCTACATTGTTCTGTGTTTTTCTTCATAGCTGCTGTTAACTCTATGCATTCTTGTGTATTTTTCTTTGCACATAAACCAAATAAAAATCTATTGAAATCTAAAAATGTCAAGTCCCAAACTACAAGCCAGGCCTTAAGGGTTACCAGTGCCCATCAATGCATCAATGCATCTTGATCAGTGCCCATCAATACAGCCTCACCAGTGCATATCAATGCAGCCTCTTCATTGCAGCCTCACCAGTGCAACCTCACCAGTGCCCATCAATGCAGCCTCACCAGTGCCCATCAATGCAGCCTCTCAAGTGCCCATTAATGCAGCTTGATCAGTGCCTATCAATGCAGACTCACCAGTGCCCATCAGCGCAGCCTCACTAGTGCCCATCAATGCAGCCTGATCAGTGCCCATCAATGCAGCCTGGTCAGTGCCCATCAATGCAGCCTCCCCAGTGCCCATCAGCGCAGCCTGATCAGTGACTATCAATGCAGCCCTACCAGTGCCCCTCAATGCAGCCTCACCAGTGCCCATCAAAGCAGCCTGATCAGTACCCATAAATGCAACCTGACCAATGCACATTAATGCAGCCTGATCAGAACCTATTAATGCAGCCTCACCAGTGCCCATCAATGCAGCCTCACCAGTGCCCATCAGCACAGCCTCATCAGTGCCCATCAATGCAGCCTCTCCAGTGCCCATCAATGCAGCCTCACCAGTGCCCATCAATGCAGCCTCATCAATGCCCATCAATGCAGCCTCGCTAGTGCCCATCAATGCAGCCTGATCAGTGCCTATTAATGCAGCCTCGCCAGTGCTTATTAATGCAGCCTCACTAATGTCCATCAATACAGCCTCATCAGTGCCCATAAATACCCATCAATGCAGCCTCACCAGTGCCCATCAGCGCAGCCTCATCAGTGTCCATAATGCCCATCAATGCAGCCTCACCAGTGCCCATCAATGCAGCCTCACCAGTGCCCATCAGTGCAGCCTTACCAGTGCCCATAAATGCAGCCTCACCAGTGCCCATCAAAGCAGCCTCACCAGTGCCCATAAGTGCAGTCTTATCAGTGCCCATAAATGTAGCCTCACCAGTGCCAAGAAAATGTCCATCAATGCAGCCTCACCAGTGCCCATCAGAGCAGCTTGACCAGTGCCCATCAGCGCAGCCTCATCAGTGAAGGGGAAGAGAGAGGGCAGGAAGGGCAGAGCTGGCTGGATCATCACACAGAGTGGGGATCGGCCGCTGTGACAGCTTTAATTTGAATCCCCTGGTGTTCCTGGCGCTCACAGTCACACAAAGTCCCGCATCCTTGATTGGCTCCTATGATAGATGCTGCATGTCCTAGCATTGGACCAGTGCTCTGTCTTTCATAGGAGCCGATCCAGGAGGCAGGACTGTGTGTGACTGCGAGTGCCAGGAACACCCGGGGATTCAAATCAAAGCTGTCACATCGGGCGCTCTTCGCTCTGTGTGATGACCTGGCCGGTCCTCCTTTTCCTGCCCTCTCTCTTCCCCTGGCCTATTGCTGGGAGAATGGCTCCCATTTACCCCGCCTGCCGGTGGCACTCTTCCCCCCCCTCCTCCAAGGCAGCCCCACACTTTCCTTCAATCTTTCCACTCGCCAGATGTGAGCAGGCGAGTGGACATTTTGAGGGCTGATGTATATATATATAAATCTATTTTATTTATTTGATGACATTGGTGTTGTTCCCCCTATCGGTATACGGTCCTGAAGAAGCTATTCATACGAAAGTTGTTTAACGTTGGGAGGTCAACAAGACCATCTGGATTATTTGGATCATTGTCATGTCAACTTCTGTTGATGGTCATTGATGTCCTGTACTATTTGAGGGGAAATCATATATATATATAGTGGATATATTCCTCCATTTTTTATAGTCTTTTATTACAGAAGTTTTTAATATATTTACAATAAAATATTCTCTTTTATATAAATGTGTATTGTGTTATGTTGTGCATTTAAAGTCCACCATTTAACCGTAAAAGTAATTCTTGGTTTTTTTTTTTTTTTTTTAGTGTTTTTGAATTGTGGCACTTTGTGAAAGCTATCTTCTTGTGTCTATTATTGCGGCGTTGTATCATTGGTAACACAATGGGGGAGATTTACTAAAACTGGAGCACTCAGAATCTGGTCCAGCTGTGCATGGTAGCCAATCAGCTCTTAAAGTGGAGTTCCACCCATTTTTAATAAATTGGATTACATAGATGTATGTAATCCCCTTTAAAACGACTTTTACCAATGGAAAGTTTTTTTTTTTTTTTTTTTTTTTTTTTTTTGCTAGCAAATACCTTATTTTCTGCTTTATGTATCCTCTTCTCACTTCCGGGTCCAGTCGGCGATTACGTCATTCGGCGATTCGCAGTGTGTGCTGGGATGTATATCAGGGCATGAAATCTCGCATTATTACACAGGAGATGAGCTGTACTGCGCGCTCTGCCCCGCCTCCGCCCCGCCTCCTCTCAGCGAGCTGTATGTATGTATTGTATTGAGGCCGTCCTCCACCCCGCCTCCTCTCAGTGAGCTCAGTGAGGATATAATGCTTTCAGTCCTCGCTCACTGAGAGGAGGCGGGGGCGGAGCATGGCCTCAATACAATACATACAGTACAACTCACTGAGAGGAGGCGGGGCGGAGGCGGGGCAGAGCACGCAGTACAGCTCATCTCCTGTGTAATAATGCAAGATTTCATGCCCTGAGATACATCCCAGCACACACTGCGAATCGCCGAATGACGTAATCACCGACCGGACCCGGAAGTGAGAAGAGGATAAATAAAGCAGAAAAAAAGGTATTTCCTGACAGACTCCATGGCAGCATACGTTTGGTAGGCCCCGCCTCCTCTCCTACCTCATAGGACCCCACTCCCATAAATCTTTGCTCCCTTTCAGCATCAGTGTTCTTTTTTCGTCCTCCTCATACATACGGTGTTATGTTCCTACTATTTTCAAGTCCTATACCTGAAGCAGATTGGGTCGTGGAGACTCCAATAAGCCCTGGCTATTAGCAGGGTATGGAGGGGCAATGGAAGAGACCCGCAGAAGGATCGCTGTGGTCTGGCCGAGAGAGCCCTGCTGCCGCGGGTGGCCTAATTTTGCCCGAAGACACAGTCCGGTGATGTGCCTCTGGGACCCTTTCTCTGCTTGGGCAGGGTGGTAAGCCCTGTAATGGGACCTTTTTATTTCATTTTCTATTTCCTGTGCAAACTAAATGCTAAGTTTTGTTGTTGGGCTGTTTTACATACTATCTGCGGCTCTCATATATTCGTTCCTCCTTTGTATGTCTGTCCGGTGACTCACGGCCACGGCCGCGATTGCGGCCGTTACTTCCGGGTTGCGCGGTTCTTCTGCGCATGCGCAGTTGCTGCCGGTCTCTGGACTCGGTGCGCATGCGCGGGGGTGACGCGTGACGTCACTCGCGCATGCGCAGTAGCGATCGGCGGCCGCGAGGCGGCGTATTTAAACTCCTTAGTGTGTCAGAGCTGGTGGGAAGGTCGGCACGATATACAGCCTCCCCCAGATTCTGACTGGCATTCTGAAGGTATGTTTTATCTTTTAAAGGCGTTTTCTTCTGCATTGTGTTTGACTTGGGGTAAGGTCTAAGTGATATTGTATCCTTTTTACTCAGCTGTGAAGAGTTTCTTTGCCCATCTGTTTAGCAATTATGGACACATCTCCGCCCCCTAGTGGCCAGCCCGCTCATACCAGGTATGTGCTGGGCATTTAGGGGGGGGGGAGGGAGGTTTTTGTGTGTTTCTCTTTTATATAGCTACATGTGTCTGTCTCCAGCTCTTCCAGGTCTGACCACCAGCCTAGCGCACGCAACGAAGACAGACATTCAAAGTCGCATCACCGGCACTCCTCGTCTAGGTCCAGGCGCAGTTCCCCCCATAATAGGGGACGTGATGGCAATTCTTCTGGTTCCACACATCATGGCCGTTCAGAGCTCCCGCATGGGAAGAAATGCTGGGGTTGTAGTACCATAGTAACTGACGGCTCTTCTCTGTGTAAACCCTGTTATACCCAAGCCACGGGTGAAAGGGAGAAGTCGGATCATCATATTGAGGAGGTGGTGCGCAGAGTCCTCAAAGACTCTTTGGCTGAATTACAAAAGCCAAGTACTTCTGCAGGACCATCCCGCTCTCCGGAAAGAGATCTTTTGGTTCAGGATCCTTTTGAATCCTCTCAACCCAGCCATCCTTCTATCCTTCCGTCAGAGTCCGAATCTGATTCAGATGACTCCGGTTCAGGATTTGAGTTCGGCCTTGTCTCCCCTCTAGTGAAGGCGGTGAGAGAAGCCCTTGAATGGGAAGATCCGGCTGTCTCCTCCCCAAAACAACGAAAATATTTCAAGCAGCTATGTAAAGAGCGCTTGGACTTTCCATTTTTAGGGGAGTTGGGAGACATAATTACGGAAGAGTGGAGTAAAGTGGAAAGGAAGAATTCTCTGACCACAAAAATGGCGAAGCTGTATCCATTCAAACAAGAAAAGGTGAAGTACCTGGAATCTTCCCCAAGTGTGGATGCAGCTGTGCTGTGTTTGGTCAAGCATGTCACCCTTCCAATGGAGGATACAGCCTCTTTTAGAGATCCGTTGGACAGGAGGATCGACGCTGATCTTAAACGAGCGTATCTTTCGGCCGGCATGGCCTGTAAGCCAGCTTTGGCTTTGGCTACAATTTCAAAGGCCATGGAAGTCTGGATTAATGCCCTCGAGGGCACGCTTGGAGGAGTTTCGGAAGAAGTGCTCCAGAGCTCCCCAATCCGGGAGCTGAAGATGGCTGCGGGTTTTCTGGGGGAGGCATCTCTAGACACTATTCGCCTTTTGGCTCGAGTTATGCTGGCTTCAGTTACAGCTAAACGCGCCCTTTGGCTTAGGCCTTGGGTGGCTGATGCTGCTTCCAAACAGGCATGGTGCCGAATTCCCTTTGAGGGTTCTTCCCTCTTTGGGAACAAATTGGATGCAGCCATAACCCGGGCCACGGGTGGAAAATCTGGTTTCCTCCCCCAGGATAAACGCCCAGGCGCTCAGAAGCGCTCTTTCCCGAGAAGACAAACTGCCAATCGTGCCAGGGAAGCACGCAGCTACAAACCAGGCAAGTCCTACGGAAGAGGTTGGAAGTCAAGACAATCCACCTTCCAGAAAGGCTCTAAAGGCTCTTCGTCCGGTGACCGGGAGGCCACCAAATCCTTTTGAGGTTGGGCCCGTCCAGGCCTTCCCGGTAGGGGCCAGGTTGCTCCAATTTCGGGATGTCTGGGCGGCCTCGATTCAGGATCCCTGGGTGTTAAACATCGTGTCCCAGGGACATTCGTGGGCGTTCGACAACGCTCCCAAACCCAGGTTTGTCGCAACCTCACTTCCTCCTTCGGCAGAGAAAAAGAAGATTCTTCTTGCCTACGTGGACTCCTTACTGGTTCAGCGAGCTGTTGTGCCAGTTCCCGAGGCAGAACGAGGTTTCGGAGTCTATTCACCTCTGTTTCTCGTCCAGAAGAAGAACGGCACCTGGCGTCCGGTAATAGACCTCACTTATCTCAACAGGTCGATCCATCAAGAAAAGTTCAAAATGGAGTCCCTAGTCACCATTCAACATTCGATTCTCCCAGGAGATTGGTTGGCATCGATCGACCTAAAAGACGCATACTTCCACGTTCCTGTGGCAAAAGAGTACCATCAGTTCCTCCGGTTTGCTGTAGGTCATGCTCACATGCAATTTACGTGTCTTCCCTTCGGGCTCTCAACTTCGCCTCGCACGTTCTCGAAGACCTTGCTGGCAGTTGTTGCTCTCATCAGGACCAGAGGCATCAGATTGCATCATTATCTGGACGATCTCCTCCTTCTGTCCCAGGACAAGCATCAGTTACTCTTACATCTGGAGCAAGTGACATCTACGCTTCAGGAATTCGGTTGGATTCTGAATCTAGAAAAGAGCCATCTGGTGCCTACGCAGTCGCTGGTGTTTCTCGGGGCACTGTTCAACACGGTGAAGTGCACCATTTCCCTGCCAGAAGAGAAAATTCCTGTAGTCCAGAGCAGGGTGTCTCACGCTCTCGCTGCCTCTCGTCTCACTGCTCGCCAGTGTCTAAAGGTAGTAGGGACGCTTGTAGCCACCTCGCCTATGGTGAAGTGGGCTATGTGGAAGCTGAGACCCTTCCAGAAGGGGTTTCTCCAACAGTGGACGACGGAGAATTTGTCACAGGTTATTCGCCTGACTCCATTCATGAAGGGATGCCTTCCCTGGTGGTTACGCCGTACAAATCTGACCAACTGCCACTCAATCGCTCCGATTTCCTGGGTAACGATAACCTCCGATGCCAGCAATACCGGTTGGGGAGCCCACTGTCTGACCGAAGTGGCACAAGGCAGATGGAACTTCCCAGGTCACGGAGTAGTGTCCAACGTTTTAGAACTTCGAGCCGCCCTCAAAGCACTCCAGGCTTTTCACCATCTAACACAGGGGGCTTCAGTGCTGTTAAGGATGGACAACACCACGGCAGTGGCTTATGTCAAGAGGCAGGGAGGAACACGCAGTATGTCTCTCCTCCAAGAAACAGAACCGATCATGACATGGGCTCAGCATCATCTGGCCAATCTCTCAGCGGTCTTTGTCCTGGGAGTGTTGAATGTGGAGGCAGACTTCCTATCTCGTTTCCAACTAGACAACAACGAGTGGTCCCTCCACCAAGAGGTGTTCAACTGGGTGTTATCTCTGGGGATTTCACCCGAAGTGGATCTGTTTGCGAGTCCACGCAACAGGAAGCTTCGGAAGTACTACACGAGATTCAGAGATCCTCAAGCTTTCGGAGTGGATGCCCTCACGGACAGGTGGAACTTCCAGTCTGCTTATGCCTTTCCACCAGTGCCAATAGTACTCCAATTCCTACGGAGACTGAAGATGGAGGAAGTAGAGATCGTGGCAATAATCCCCTTCTGGCCCAACAGGCCATGGTTTCCCCTGCTGTCCCTTCTGAGCTTCAGGGATCCAATCCCTCTACCTCTCAGGTCGGACCTTCTGTCTCAGGGTCCTACTCTGCACCCATGCCCTGCACGGCTGCACCTCAGGGCTTGGTTTTTGAGAGGGGGAGGTTGGAAGCTCTCGGATGTCCAGAGGAGGTGATTCCGACTCTCATGAGTTCAAGAAGGCCCAGCACCAACAGGGTATATGAAAGGATATGGGCCAGGTTCATGAGTCATCAGGCCCAGGGGTCAGGTCCAGTAGGTACACCTACTGTTCAGCAGATTTTAAGTTTTTTACAGTCTGGTCTGGATCTGCCCCTCTCGGTTAGTTCTCTCCGGGTGCAAGTATCCGCCATTTCAGCCTTTACCGGAATTCAGTGGGCAAGTCATCATCTGATTCAGCAATTTTTTAAGGGAGCAGTCAGGCTTAGGCCTCAGAGAAGGCCAAGATTCCCAAAATGGGATCTTCCTTTAGTTTTGGACTTTTTTTCTTCAAAGGATGTTGCTTCCATGTCTGTCAAGGAACTTACGTTGAAAACAGCATTTTTGGTGGCTATTTCCTCTGCTAAGAGGGTCTCCGAGATACACAATCTGGGTCACAAAGAACCTTTTTTGACCTTTTTTCAAGACAGGGTGGTCCTTATCCCTATGCTAGGGTCAAATCCAAAAGTGACCTCTGTCTTCCACGAAAATGCTGAGATAGTTCTTCCCACCTTCAGAACTGATGAGAATTCTTCAGTCCATCCTCTAGACGTGGGCAACACTCTAAGTCAATATTTGGAGGCCACATCCTCCTTCCGCCAATCGGACTTCCTTTTCATTCTGCTACATGGCAAAAAGAAGGGAATGCGTGCATCTTCCAGAGCAGTGGCTGCGTGGATCGTTCAGGCTATCCAATGGGCGTATAGAGCAAAGGGCTTGGCTCCTCCAGAGGCGATTACAGCTCACTCTACAAGAAGTGTCGCTACGTCTTGGGCAGCTTCCAAGCACGTCGCACCTGACGTGATCTGCAAGGCAGCATCTTGGTCATCTGTTAATACTTTTCTTTCCCATTATTGTTTTGAACCTGCTGCTTTGTCTTCCGTTAATTTTGGCGTTCAAGTCTTGTCAGTTGACAGTGCCAATTAAAGTTTTCTTTGTTCAGCATCTTCCCACCCGGGAGTGTATAGCGAGTTATTTCCCAAACGTATGCTGCCATGGAGTCTGTCAGGAAAACGGAAAATTGATATCAAATACTTACCGTAATTTTCCTTTCCTGATGGACTCCATGGCAGCAGGAGTCCCCTCCCAATTCCTGAGAAAGCTAGTTACAGAACACTGATGCTGAAAGGGAGCAAAGATTTATGGGAGTGGGGTCCTATGAGGTAGGAGAGGAGGCGGGGCCTACCAAACGTATGCTGCCATGGAGTCCATCAGGAAAGGAAAATTACGGTAAGTATTTGATATCAATTTTCCGTTTTACTAGCAAAAAAAAAAAACTTTCCATTGGTAAAAGTCGTTTTAAAGGGAATTACATACATCTAAAGTCACTAAAATGGGTGGAACTCCACTTTAAGCCAAATGTTTCAATTAAGCTATGACAATAAAACCTGGAAGCTGTTTGGTTTCTATGTAGAGCTGCACCAGATTCTGAGAGCTCCAGTTTTAGTAAATCCCCCCCAATGAGAAAGCGAACCATGTTACTTTATTATCATAAATACAATTTTTTATTGAATGTATCTCTCATATTTATGTATACTATAAGTATTTTCACTGAATATTACAATATATTCTAAGACCAAAGTGACGATTTTCCTTACTTCTTTTTTTTTTTTGTTTGTTTTTTTTTGTGTCCAAAATAAAGTTTATTGAGCAAAGAAAAAAAAGGGATAAGACAAAATAAAGGTATACAGAATCCAGGAGGAATACAGTATCTTGGTTGTATAACATAGTACATCGTATTGCAATTAGATGTAATACATTGTAGAATAGAGAAACCTTAAACCTTATTTGTGGTTGGGTAGAAGAGAAGAAAAAAAAAAAAGGAAGGGGGTGTGAGTGTGACAACAAATTGATACCTTGATAAGGTAACTGAGCATTAAGATGATATGTTATAATAAATATCTATGCCATTTAGGCATTTCTGGCATATCTCCTAATGGTTTGGTTCTAGTAAAGGAGACGATTCCCGAGAACTTGAGAGGTAATGTATATCGTCCAATGCACTGAGCTAAATCGGGCCTCATGGGGGGTTTCCCATTTCTTGAAGATGTTCTGCCGTAGATTGGAAGTACAGCCAACATGCCCATGTGGAGGTGAATTTAGAAGGTGAATCTTTTGACACAGATATTAATTCTTCCATTTCTGCTATCTTGTTAATTTGTTTGTACCAATCAGAAGTGGAGGGGGTCTTAGGAGATCCCCAAAATACTGGTATGCACATTTTGGCTGCATTTACCATTGTCATGGCCAGAGATTTAAAGTAAGAGGTGGAGGAGGAAGGTGAGAAGTGAAGGACAATTTTCATATCCTCTGTCTATAACAACTTTATCGTCAACCAAATTTTAATTTGGCCTAGTACTGTAAGCCACTCTGTTTTGCTCAATACTTGTTTTGCTCTATAATGTTCCTTTTTTTTTTTTCCTGTAAAACAAATTTTGGAAGCATTGAAGGACTTTTATTCTTTATTAAAAAGTTTCTTGATTAAGAAAAAGATTGTGTAGGCGAGTGGCCAAGTTTTAGAACTTGAAGTGTTGAAAGAAATGCATAGAAGGAAAAAGCTGCCAAGCTTCGGAATTATTAGGAGGCATCAAAATGTTTCCTTTCGGAACAGACTGAGATTTAGGCATGTGGTTGGGAAAGCTAATAAAATAAGGAAGACACAATGAGTCGGCGCACGACAGAAGAGATCTCAGAAAAGACTCTGACCAAGTCTACCAATGTCAGAATCGCAGCGAGACGTCTTAAGATATAGGAAGATGCTGAAGAAAAAAGGGGGTCTCACTACTTATAATATATAGACAGACCAGATAATTAAATCAGAAGTCAGCAGGTATATGAAACATATGATCCAACTCTTGCAAACTAATCCGATTCCTTTAAAATCCTTAAAAAATCCCTATATCTGTCTGAGGTGTATGAAGGTGAGGAGTAAATCCTACTTGTAGACAACTTTCATCAGGTCAATCTATAAACAAAGGAGGTATAAGACGACATATATAATGCAAATCTTTAAAAACATCCAAATCCGATTCCTTGACACTAATTAAAAATTCTAAAATATTAATTCCCATATATATAAATATTTTATAATATTTTAGAATTAATATTTTAGAATTTTTAATTAGTGTCAAGGAATCGGATTTGGATGTTTTTAAAGATTCGCATTATATATGTCGTCTTATACCTCCTTTGTTTATAGATTGACCTGATGAAAGTTGTCTACAAGTAGGATTTACTCCCCACCTTCATACACTTCAGACAGATATAGGGATTTTTTAAGGATTTTAAAGGAATCGGATTAGTTTGCAAGAGTTGGATCATATGTTTCATATACCTGCTGACTTCTGATTTAATTATCTGGTCTGTCTATATATTATAAGTAGTGAGACCCCCTTTTTTCTTCAGTATCTTCCTATATCTTAAGACGTCTCGCTGCGATTCTGACATTGGTAGACTTGGTCAGAGTCTTTTCTGAGATCTCTTCTGTCGTGTGCCGACTCATTGTGTCTTCCTTATTTTATTGGTATTTAGTAATTAATACTAGAGTTGGCTGCATATAGAATCGGATTGAATCCGAATCTCAGAGTCATTATTTATTTATTTATTCATTTATAACGAGCTGCGGCATATTAGAGGAATCCTCCCACTCGGATACATACGTGACAGCGCATTTATCACCCCACTATTTTTTCTGGTTGGGAAAGCTGCTGTGGTTATGTGTACCCATAGGTGCTGCTCACCTTCCTTCTTTTTTTTTTTTTTCACAAAAAGGTGCTTTATTGAGGTAATAAAAACAGTAACAATAGAGTGAACAATTGTCAAACTATATAACTTAGGCAAAACAGTACATCACACATTAGATCAGATAATACATTCTCATAATAGGTGTAACACAGAGCCCGTGTGGTAGGGCTTCGTGAAGTCATAGTAGGTTGGTATTTAGGGTAGATAACAAAGGGTGGAGTGAAATTTAGCGGATCTGTAATGTGTGGATGCATAGTATCAGGAACATTTTATCATGAGCATATATTTAGAAGTGCAAATCTTAAAAGTATAAGTCACCAATATACAGAAGATTTAACGGTGACAAAAACAAAGAAAGAGAAAGGAGTAAGAGAGTGAGAAGAGAGAGAAATGTTGTGAGGAAGAGAAGGAGTAGGAGGGGAGGGGAAGTTGGGAAGATTGGGGCAAAGGGGGGAGGGGGGGTGGGAGTGGATTGGTGTTAGGGCATCTGTTGATGGACAGGAACGCGAGGGGTGTCAATGTCAGAATTTTCAAATTCTCTTTAGGAGGTCAGGATTGATGGGTAGGTATCCAGATTCTTTTTCTCAGTAAAGGTAGCGGGGGTTACCTAAAAGGAATCAGCCCCCAGATTTTAAAAGGTCATATTCCTTGGAGACAGAAAACAGTGACCAGTTGGCCCAGAGTTTGCGGAAAGGTTCATGCCGTTCCGATTTTAGCGCAATGGTTCTTTCCATCTCGTGGATTTGGTCAACTCTCTTGACCCAATCTTTGATATGCGGTGGTTCAAGTGAATTCCATTTTAGAGGAATTAAACTTTTGGCGGAGTTCAGTAAATGACGTACAAGGGAATACTTGTAGTTTTTGTAAGATAGGGAGTTTATATGTAGCAGAAAGGTAGGTGCGTTGAAGTGTAGGTCAGTTCCAGTGATATGTTTGATCCATTTAGCTATAGAAGACCAATAGGTGGCAAGTTTAGGGCAGGACCACCAGATGTGGAGAAATGTACCCTGTGCTTGGCCGCATCTCCAGCATGAGTCATCAAGCCTGGGGTACCATCTGTGTAATTTGACTGGGGTTCTGTACCACTGCGTTCGGATTTTGAACGCAGTTTCCTGCATTTTAGTGCTCAGAGAGCATTTATGAGAGAAAATACACGACTTCCTCCATTGGGCCTCTGTAATTTGCAATCCTAGCTCCTTTTCCCAAATCATTTTATATGGGTCTAGCTGAGTCTGGGGAGGAGTGCATAGCCATTTATAAGCCATCGAGGTAACCTTTCTCATCGGGGCACCTTTCAGGCAGCATTTTTCGAAGTTTGATAGATTCCTAGTGAATAGGGATCTATGTTTGCTGTTGTGGAGAAAGTCGTGTACTTGTAAATAATTCCAAGGTGTCAGCAGGTGAGATGGTGAGCAGACCTTTTTCAGTTCATTGAAGTTGAGAAATTTAGAGTTAGAAAAGCAATGAAGTATAGGAGCATGCATTTCTTTGTTCGGTTTGAGGAAAGATTTGTTAACTTGACCTGACGGGAAATCAGGGTTATTGTAAAGGGATGATAGTGGACCCGGGCAGGTAGAGAGGTTAAATTGAACCATGATTTTGCGAAAGATATTTAAGGTTGTATTAATCAGGGGATATAACTTAATTTCCATTGGGATTGAAGAGGGGCTGGACCAGGGAAGTATATGAGAGTCCCACCTGGACCAATATCTCTCTATGTCTACCTACGCCTTGGACGAGCTGTGACAGTGCCAGTCGATCATCCTAGTCAAGTGTGTGGCATAATAGTAATTAAGGAAATTTGGGATGCCCATGCCCCCATTTTCCGTATTGCATTTTTATTCTGGGGTGTTTGTTGGCCCAAATAAAAGATCTTTGTAGGGAGGTAAGGCGCTGAAAGAATGAGGATGGAATGTGTATGGGAAGAGCATGGAACAGGTACAAGAGTCTCGGCAGTACCGCCATCTTCATAACGGCGGCCCTGCCGAACCACGAGAATCTCGCTTTGTCCCACTTCCTGAGGTCCTTAGATAGAGACCCCAACAGGGGGACAAAATTTGCCTCATATAGTGAATCAAGTTTAGGTGTCAGTCTAATACCCAGGTATTTTAAAGATGTGGATTCCCATCTGTACGGGCAATTGGCTCTGGTCAGGTTTATCATATCTGAGGGTAGGGTCAGGTTCAGGGCCTCTGATTTAGAATTATTAATTTTAAAATTGGAGAGAAATTTATAGTGATTAAACTGTTTATTTAGGTTGGGGATTGATATGTGGGGTTGGGCAATGTAAAAGAGAAGGTCATCAGCGTAGGCTGAGACCTTGTGTTCCTTACCATTGATGTGGATACCTTGAATGGAGGGGTCTAAATTAATGGACCTAATTAGGGGTTCTAGAGCAAGGATAAATAGAAGGGGAGAAAGGGGGCAGCCCTGTCTGGTGCCATTGTGTAGGGTCAGCGGATCGGAGAAGACCCCATTGACTCTCACTTTTGCTTGTGGGTCAGAGTAGAGAGCACGGATCCAGGACATGAGGCTTGGGCCGAAACCAACGTGTTCACAGGTGGCAAAAAGGAATTCCCATGCCACTCGGTCAAAAGCCTTTTCTGCATCCGTAGAAAGCAGAAGACCTTTAAAGCCGACCGATTTGGTTCCGTGAATCAGGTTCAGAGACCTGATCACATTATCTCTGGCTTCTCTGCCAGGCATAAACCCAACCTGGTCAGGTCCGATAATCCTCTCAAGATGTGGTCTGATCCTATCCGCCAGGATTTTCGTTAGTATTTTTAAATCAGTATTGAGTAGAGAAATTGGTCGGTAGCTCGAGCATACCGATGTGTCTTTGTCAGGTTTGGGTATTACAGCTATGTGTGCCATTAAAAAATCTTTAGAGGGTTTGTGGCCGCTCTTGATGACATTGAGTGCAGCTGCAAGGTGAGGTGTTAGGGTGTCATTGAAAGTCTTAAAATATTGTGAGGTGAAGCCATCTGGCCCCGGGCTTTTGCCTGGTTTCAGAACTTTAACTGTTGCTGCAACCTCCTCCTTGGTGATGTCCAACTCCAGAGAAGCAAGACTCTCCGCGTCCAAGGTGGGTAGGCCGCTCTGAGTCAAGTAGTCAGCAATCGACTGACCTCTCGTAGTTTCGACACCAGCAGGAGTGTTATTCCTTCTTTAACAAAGTCTCTTTATAAGCTTTGGTCTGCATGTCAACGTGAAGAAAAAAAAAAAATAAAAGCAATTAACATAAGAAAAAGGATTAATATACTAAATACTATTACAACTTTTAACTGCATGCAGTTATAATATTTGCTTGCGTTGTATTAAGGAAGCCTACAGTGGGGAAATTAATTATTTGATCTCCTCCAGATTTTGTAAGTTTGCCCTCTTACAAAGAAATGTTTATAGTTGGATCTTTAATTATAGAAGGGTCTATTATTGTTATCATAGGTGTATTTTAAATGATAGAGACGGAATATCAACCAAAAATCCAGAAAAAAACACGTGATATAAATGTTATAAACTGAGTTGCAGTTCAGTGAGTAAAATAAGTATTTAATCTCCAAGCAAAACATGACTTAGTACTTGTTGGAGAATCCCTTGTTGGCAAGCACAGAGGTAAGATGTTTCTTGTTGTTGGTTACCAGGTTTGCACACATCTCAGGAGGGATTTCCACTCTGTTTACATATCTTCTATAAATCTTTAAAATTTCTTGGCTATTGCTTGACAACTCGAAGTTTCAGCTCCCTCCATACATTTTCTATAGAATTAAGGCCTGGAGACTGGCTAGGCCACTCCATGACCTTAATGTGCTCCTTTATGAGCCTTTCTTTTGTTGCCTTGGCGGTATGTGTTTGGTCATTGTCTTGCTGGAAGACCCATCTTCAGTGTTCTGACTGAGAGAAACAGGTTCTCATCCATGATTTTACAATATGTGGCCCCGTCATGCAGCAAAGTCGGCCTGTACCTTTAGCAGAGAAACAGCCCCAAAGCATAATGTTTCCACCTCCGTGCTTGACTGTAGGGATGGTGTTCTTAGGGTCATAGTAAGCATTTTTCTTTCTCCAAACACAGCAGTCGAGTTAATGCCAAAGAGCTCAATTTTGGTCTCATCTGAACACAACACTTTCTCCCAATCCTTCTCTGAATCATTTAGATGTTCATTGGCAAACTTCAGGCTGGCCTGTACATGTGCCTTCTTGAGGAGGTGGACCGCTGCAGTCCATTGTGGCATATTATATTACCAGTGGTTTGTTTGGTGACTGTGGTCCCAACTGCCTTAAGATCATTCACAAGCTTTTCATGTGTAGTCCTTGGCTGAACTCTCACTTTCTCATGATTATCCTTACCCCATGAGGCAAAATGTTGCATGGAGCTCAAGACCGAGGGGCGATTGATGGTTATTTTGTATTTCTTCCATTTGTGAATAATCGCTCCCACAGTTGTCTCCTTCTCACTAAGCTTCTTGCTGATAAGCCTGTAGACCATTCTAGCCTTGTGCAGGTCTACAATCCTGTCCCTGAGGTCCTTTGACAGATCTGTGGTCTTGCCCATGATGGTGAAGTTTAAACGGAAGAAAGAGATTCTGTGGAATGTTTTTTTTTTTTTTTACACACAATTGTTGTTAGGAGCACCTTTTTAAATTTATAGGACTAATCTATGTATCACATGAGCACAGTAGCCAGTCAGTGGGAGCCAGAATTATTGTTGGTTGGTAGATCAAATACTGATATTACTCACTGAACTGCAACTCAGTTTATAACATTTGTATCATGTGTTTCTTTTCTGGATTTTTGGCTGATATTCAGTTTCTATCATTTAAAATACACCTATGATAACAGATATAGATCCTTCATTTCTTTGTAAGTGGGCAAACTTACAAAATCTGTAGGGGATCAAATAATGATTTTTGCCACTGTATACATGTTGAATAGGCTTTTAATGTTCTTAAAAAGTATCTGCACCATTTTTTCTAACACAGCACATTTTTTTTTTACTTTTCTCTATTAAAATAAAAGAGAAATCTGATTGGCTGATAGTGACAACACCCCTTGATATACATTAAACCTTTGTACGGCATGTGGACTTTAGGTTTAACCTGTAAAGTATGTGCAGGGTTAAACATTACTCTGAGTTAGGCAATTCTGGCATGCTCTGAAAATGCTGTGACAGGTGTTCTCCTCCGAGCAATGACACACCTGTCTGTGTCCCCAGCACAGAAAGATTTGTATAGCTATTGATTTGAATGGACACGGATCGGATGACGGGATGCATATAATAAAGTAAAACTAAGCCACAGATACAGTAGGACAGCTTGGTTTCCGATCTCCTCTAGTAACTTTGGTAATATGGTACACAATCATACCTGGGAACTTTTTAATGCAGAACCCTAATAAAAAATAAAAATGAAGGTGAAAATTGTTAGCCCATTAAAAATAATAATTGAAACCAGTTTTTGCTACAATATTAAAGCCTTACTCCCTTTAAATAGATTGTTTTGGGCAAGCTGGCCCAAACAACTATTTACTGCAATAACAGCCATGGTTGCTGGGTGTGCTGTATGAACCGTATGTAGCCTCAGCTACATAGTGTATACAGCGCTATGTTCTGGCGATGGGAAGCTTCTGTCCCGCTTTAGAAAACAATCAAGTTGGGGTTGAGCGCTGTTTAGCCATTCACAGTAACTTTTGTATTTTTTGAATGAATACAAAGCTTCCTCTGATTGGCTGGGGCAGAAAATCGGGAGGATGACATCATGGGAAGTCCCAGTGCTGGAACACAGCGCTGTATACCGTATGTAGATGAGGCTGCATTCATTGCTCCCAGCAAGTGCACCCGCTAGTGCAGTAAATAATTTGTTTGGGCCAGCTTGACCAAAACTAACTATTTTAAGGGACAGTAAACTTGAAGTTAGGCTTTAAAAATCAAACCAGAGAGTTTACTTGCAGTACTCTTTTTCTTCAGTATAATAGCCAGCATCATTCAACTCACTTTCCCCAAGCCCAGGTTGTCCTGGACTAAGCCCCAGCCTCTGATTGGACATTAAAAGAAGAAGCAGCATAGTGATTAGTCTATCTGTCCCTCGCTCTGTTCTCAGGTACTTACACTGTTTGCATTTAAAAAAATACATTTAACAATGTATTAATGATTACAGAGCTGCATTATGTTGTGTCTTTTGTATCTGCTTGGATTTCAGCTATAAACTTCATAAGCCTGATGGGGGGGGGGGGATAATGGTAGTGCCTGTAGTGCACCCTAGCCAAATACGGGGATGAAAGTGCCACACATAGCATGCTGTGGTGAATGGAAGGGATTAATAGCAGCATGCTTAGTATTCTGTGGCAAATTGTGTGTTCGTGTCACTAGCTATTTTAGTCTTCAGAGGCACAGTTTAGTCAGACCTGTAGGAGAATTTATTACAATGATATGATCCTTTAAACAAACAGCACTGACTGACAATATGTAGGAAGCAAACTGACAATACATGATCAATAAACATGTCAAAAAAGCCAAGGAGTTTCCAGTCACAACTTACCAACCAGCCTGCGACCAACCAAATTAACCTGTCTAACAGTATGCGTTAAAAACTGGGGTTTAGTTGCACAGATTTGGATAGATGGAGGACAGGTGATTACCTCCAGTCAGCTGTCCTCCATCTATCCATCAGAATACATGTGCTCTCACTGTGGAGACTCTTTAAAGGTAGAGTTAGGGTCTGCAGATATCAGGGTGCCTTGCCGGGGCCTGCAGCTTACGCATGTACATCCAAATGTGTGCAACTAAACCCCTGTTTTTAATGCATACTGTTAGACAGGTTAATTTGGTTGTTCGCAGGCTGATTGGTAAGTTGTGACTGGAAACTCCTTGAATTTTTTGACATGCATTTGCCTTTCCAGCCCTTCCAGTACTCCTTACTGTTAAGACCAGTTATAGGTGGGAGAAGTCACCATTTTTTGTATGGTCAATAAACAGGAAACCATTGCAATACCTGGACAACAAATGTGCAATTGATACATTATGTGGGCAATAAATGGACAATCCTTACAATATGCAGGCAGTCATGACCGTACAAAGGTGACAAAAAGGGAAATTGTAGTAATACACAGGCAACAAAAAGTGACATTCTTCCAATACACAGGCAGCAAACAGGTAATTGTGACAAAAGGCAAACAAGAAGCTGAATCAGGCAAGAAGGCCCATAGAACTAATTACAATAGGCAGGCAACAAACGGGCAATCATAACTACACATAGGCAACAAATGAGCAATCATCAAAATATGTCCTTTTGGCCGCACACGTCTGTGGTGTCCAGACAGAGCCGCAGTGTGCTTACCATTCCGGTGTGACATGAGTAGCAAGACCAACATCACCACTTCAACCAGCCAGTCAGACACATGTGGAGGTTTGTTAACTGTGTGTAGTATTTGCCATTTGGTAAATGTACCACTGTCCAATTATCTGAATATCAAATGCGTCACTCAGTTATCCAACATCCACGGGTATTATGTACATACCTCAGGTGAGAATTTCGGCCAGAGACTTTGGATAATCCAACACATTACCAAATCTCAGGGCTGCTTGGCTGATAGAAGAAGTGAAATTAGTAATACCACTAAAGTCACAGAGTGACTGGAGTGATGAGCCAGCTCTGTGGCTCTGGCCACTGAAGATGTGTGTGACTAGAAGGACATATTGTGATGATTGCCCATTTCTTGCTTATGTGTAGCTATGATTGCCCAGTTGCTGTCAATGTATAGAAACATTTACCTGTTGCTGCTCAAGTGTTGTAATGATTGTCTGTTTCCTTCCCATGTATTGTATATGTTAGTGTTACCCATGTGTTAACCACTTCACCACCGGAGGATTTTCCTGCTTTACGTCCAGGCCACTTTTTGCAACTTGGCACTGTGCGACTCTAACTGACAATTGCACAGTCATGCAACGCCGTACCCAAACGAAATGTACGTCCTTTTTTTCCCCACAAACAGAACTTTCTTTTGGTGGTATTTGAACACCTCTGCGCTTTTCATTTTTTGCGATATTAATAAAAAAATGAGCAAATATTTTGCGAAAAAATTGACATTTTCTACTTTGACAGTTAAAAAATATCCAATATATTCAATTTTTGTCATATATTTAGGCCAAAATGTATTTAGCTACATGTCTTTGACAAGAAAATTCTCAATGAGCGTATTTTTAACCGCTTTAAGACCGGAAGATTTTACCCCATTCCTGACCAGGCCATATTTTGCGATTCAGCACTGTGTTACTTTAACGGACAATTGCGCGGTTGTGCGATGCTGTACCCAAATTCAATTTATGTTCTTTTTTCCCCCACAAATAGAGCTTTTTTTTGGTGGTATTTGATCACCTGTGCGATTTTTACTTTTTGCGCTATAAACAAAAAAAGAGCGACAATTTCGAATAAATAACAATATTTTTCACATTTTTTATATGAAATTCCCCCCAAAAAATGTAAAAATCAAAATTTTTTAACATTTTAGGCCAATTTGTTTTCTGCTATGTATTTTTGGTAAAAAAAAATCGCAATAAGCGTATTTTGATTGGTTTGCGCAAAAGTTATCGCAGCTACTATCTACGGGAAAGATTTATGTAATTTTTATTGTTTTTTTTTTAACTAGTAATGGCGGCGATCTGCAATTTTTTTTGCGGGACTGCGACATTGCGGCAGATCGGACCCTTAACTGACATTTTTGACACTTTTGGGGGGACCAGTGACATTACTACAGTAATCAGTGCTATAAATATGCACTGTTACTGTAATAATGACACTGGCAGGGAAGGGGTTAACTTTATTTGTGATCAAGGGGTTAAATGTATGCCTGGTGCTTACTAACGTGTGTGGGGGGAGGGGGTTGTGTGACACAGGCATAGATCGCCGGTTCAGCTATGCTGAATCCTGTAATCTGTCCCTGTCTGTCACATAGGAGATCCACCTACTTTGTTTACACAAGTGGGCGGATTTCCTCACTCGATCCCCGCCGATCGGGCAAGAGCGGCGGTGATCACCACCTCTCCTGGCCTGACTCCCGCTGTGTCTGAATACAGTGGGAGCGAGCCTCCGGCGGCGCGCGCGCCACCCACAAGAGAAGGAGTCCAGCGACATAGGTCTACGTCGCTGGACGATAACGAGCCACTTTGCCGCAGTACCAGCTCAGTGAGCGGTCGGCAAGTGGTTAAGTTGTTGGCAGAGTATTGAAATGATGCGCTGGAAGCTTCTTGAATACATATAGCTGCTTAACTGGATGTAGGATAGCAATGCATGTCTTTACATCATGGAGACAGGAACTGAACACAAACAAGACCATATACAGAGAAAGATAATACTTCCTCATATCATAGATTTACACGCGCATTACACTATAATACCACAGCGCCACCTGCTGCATAGATAGATGCAATACACACAGTATATAGTCACATTTATAAAGCAACTTTGCTGTTGTTCTTCCATTACCTCTTCTCAACAGCATGTGCTTTGTCAAATTATATTCAGCTTCTTCTGAATATAACTAGGACGTTCCTTCGATAAAGGCTTGGTGAGTGCATCAGCAGTCATCTTCTCTGACGAGCAATATTGAATGTCAATAACACCTTGCTCTTGATTATCCCTCAGTGGGTGATACTTTTTTTTTTTTTTTGAAAACAAAGTTTTATTGGGATCACAAGAAAAAATAGCACAAACAGTCAATACATCGAGTCACAACATAACAGCAATATAAAAAACAACAAGAAAAGGGAGAGCATAGGCATCATACAAGAAAATATTAATATGTGTGGGGTAGGAAGGTGTAACAGCCATGACGGGAAATAAATACAAGCCATCATACAGTGACAAATCCCACCCATACACCACCTAGGGTAAAGAACTAGGATGTACAGAGCAGAGCAGCTCAACTAGGGGAGACGGTCACAGTAAAACGAGTAATCACCCAGGGGAGCAAGTATCCGAAACATGCAGCCACCGGTCCCAAACCTTGTGATAACTACCAAGAGAGCCCGACTTGTGTAGATAACTTTCTTATAGGGTAGATATTGATTAACATCCACCTTCCACATAGCCAAATCAGGCCATGCAGGCTGGATCCACGTGCGGGCAATTAGTTTTATAGCACTGAAGAGGGTTTCATGGAGGAATTTAATGGTATGCTTATCCACATCCTCATCGGGAAATATACCCAGAAGGCAGATCTTAGGATCCAGTGATACAGGAGCGCCCATGCGGTCATGTAGGAAGCGGACGACTTGCGCCCAGAATCCCTGGATACGGGGGCAGTGCCACAGCAAATGGCCAAATGTGCCTGGAGACAAAAGACATTTGGGGCAAGTAGGGTCCCTGAAGGGAGCAAATCTAGCTATTCTATCGAGAGAGAGGTATGCTCTATGAAGTATATACACCTGAGTTAGTCTATCGGACAGTTTGGGTGAGACAAGCTTACAGGCACCAAGGGCTTCTGTCCAATCGTCATCGTCAAGGTCGTCTGTGTCTTCAGTCCAGCGAGGGCGAACACTGAATGCCAGAGTCGTGGTTGTTTTGGAGGTCAACATCTCGTACAGAAGGGATATAAGCTTACGGGAGTCAGAGCTAGTCAAGACATCCAAAAGGTCAACCGTGGGCAAGTCCGGGTAGCGGCCCCCAAACTGAGCATGAAGGGCAGGCCGAAGTTGATAGTAGCGGTAGTACATGGTAGGGGGAAGGTCAAATTCAGTCCGCAACTAGGAAAAGGGTCTAATTGCCCCCCCGTGCCTATGTATAGACATGATTGCCCAGTTGTTGCCCACGTATTGTAACGTTTACCTGTTGTTACTGGAGTGTTGTAACAATTGCCTGTTGTTGTCCATGTATTGTAAATGTTAGTGTTACTACTCAAGTCACACAACGACTGAGGAGATAAGCTAGCGGTCTGACTCTGGACACTGATGAGGTGTGTTCCAGAGCAATTTGGAAACTACAACCTGGGCCTGAAGGATTAATAAAGGTAAGGAGGTAAGGGGGTAGGGGGGGCTCGGCATCAGTTATTGCCTGTATATTGTAATGATTGCCTGTTTGTTGCCTGTGAATTGTAACAATTGCCCTCACTTCTCCTCTTCCAAACAGCTGTGACTAGGACAGAAAGCAAGGGTAAATCGATCTAAAGGAGCCCAAGCAACCAGTAAAAAAAAAAAATCTGACAGTGACTCAAAACCTTCCATACTCTATCCATGACTTGAGTTCTGGCTGGACTTACACTTGAATGAAAATGAATCTGGCCCAAAACCCATTTGTTTCCTTTAAAGGTAAACATTAAAAAAAAAAAAACTCAAAAATAGCTCATTAAAAGTGAATAGAAAGATTAACTGAGATAACTGATTAATTTTGAAACTTTTTTTTTTTATATAAATAAATGAAATATTTTTTTTTTATATAAATAAACTAAAATATAAAATAAATAGGTAAAAAAACTCCCTTATCTGAGTGTATTAAAGCAGTATTAAGTGGGGTACACACTATAAGAAAATTGGGACGAACAATCTTCCGATTTTCCTTGTTGTTTCACAGCACATTGGAACTGATGAACGAAAATTCGTACGAAAATCCTCGTACGACAAAGGCTTTTTTTGTTGTTTATTGTTTCTGATCATGCGCAGTCTTTCTTTTTTGATTTTTTTCTACAAAAATCATCCAAAAATGGCACACATTAAACCAAAAATTATTTGTTTTTTTTCCCGTACAAGAAAAATTTTGGAGTTTGTCCCTTCGAGAATTTTTGTATGAAAATTTTGAATCATCTGTAGAAAGTACAGTAGAATAGTGTGTACAAGCCTTTAGTCTCCCGCTAGGTCTATAGCTGTCTTGGCCCCTACAAAGAAATCTCCATTCCTCCTTCCTGTACAGCTCTGCCTAACAATCAGGCTAACTGTGTATGTTGTTATATATTGCTAAAGAAAACCCACTAGAGGGTGCAGAAAACCTCATCTGTATCATATGCCCTCTAATGGAGGCTCTATGAGAACCTACTAAAGCTGGTGATAAAAATACCTTGAAAATAAAAAATTTTGCCTGATAGCCTAAAACAGCTGTGGGATGTAGAGGAGGATCTTCTGTTGGGTTTTCACATAGAAATGATGATCTACTTAGGGGAACAAACCATGCCTCACTCCATCCTAAGCAGTTAAACCTGGTTTGAGTGTAATTTGTATATAAGTGCTATTTTTTTTTTCATAAATGTTTTTATTGAATTTTCAATAACATGAGAAATACAAAACATACAAGGAACAGGTATGCAATAGCACACAGCAATTAAAATAGCATTATACAGAAAGTACAAAAAGTACAGTGATAACCAGGATTGTATGAAGCTAGAGTCAAAACGAGAAATATGGCAGACAGTAACAGTCAGCAAAATTAAGTTGCAAACAGCACAAGCAGTAAGGCACATATTGTGAGTATTAATTAATTCTTCAGATCAGGATAACTCCGTATACATAGTACACCACACTCTAGCAAACCAAAGTAAAAAGATGATAGAGGGTTAGACGTCCACATCAAGGATCACCCTATTAGTGGGGACTCGGGGCCCACTCCACCCCTGGACACCCCCAAGGGGAGCAATACTGTGCCCAAGCGTGGAGGGGGAAGGAGGAAAAATCCCTCCAACAGCTAGTCAGAACGTAAGCACATTAGGAACTAGGCAAGACTTCAAGGGGAGGACTGGACTGTCAAATGTTCAAACCAATTAATCCAAGGTTGCCATTGGCTGGACACCTTGTGTACAGAGTGGTGTTTAAGAGAAAGAGCACGTTCATACGTGCAGTGTAAATTAGTAAGGTCAATAACGCCAGGGATTGTAGGTGGGAGTTCCTGTTTCCAAGAGTGCGTTATATTTAGTCTGGCCGCAAGAAGAACATGGGTCATGGTGTGTCTAAACTGTTTGGGAATCTGTCCTATGCCGATACTCAGGAGAGCCAGGCCTGGTGAAGGTAAGACAGTAACAAGGGTGATTGCAGAAATAATGTCAAATATGGTTTTCCAGTATTGGGTGAGGTGCGGGCACTGCCACAAGACATGTAATAATGTGCCGTCGTGTCCACACAATCGCCAGCATTTGCCATCATGTTGGGGGCCAAAGTTGCGAAGCCTAGAAGGTGTTAGGTACCAGCGAAGAGAGATTTTAATAGTCAGTTCCCACAAATTAGAGCAGCTGGTAGCCGAGTATACGGATCGTATAGCCTGAAGCCATTGTGCGTCCGTAAACTGAGCGCCCAGGTCACGTTCCCAAAGGAGATGCAATGCATTCTTGGTGAAAGACATTTTATGGTGTAAAAGGTTATAGAAAGTGGTTATGCCTTTTAGGGTGTGAGGATTTCTATTAGTGAGGAACAACCAAGCGTGATAATGGATGAATTGTGGCCAAGGTGGATGGGTAGTCAGGTAGTGAGACACTCGCATGTATGTAAAGAGAGCAGTACCGGGCAGATTAAATTTGGTCTGCAGGGTACCAAAGGGAATAAGTTTGGAGCCATGGTATAGGTCTCCAATATGGGCAATCCCTTTCTTCTGCCAGTCCGCAAGACAGATTTGGTCCATGAGTGAATGAAGGGCTGTCAAAGGGATCTTAAGAGGGGTTCGGAGGGAAGAAGGAGTTTCCTGCGTTACAAGTACTTTCCAAGCCCTAGCTGCAGCGATCATAAACGGGAGTAAGACGGCACTTTGTCATTCAGAGTCTTCGCCAAGAGCCAATCAGACAGTCTCCTTCCTGTGCAGTAGGTGGCTTCCATAATGCCCCACAAAGTGGAGGGGGTCGATTTAAACCAATCCTGCAACGGAGTGAGGACCGATGACAGATAATAGTCTGAAATATCAACATAACCGGCTCCCCCCACTGATCTATGTTTGGTCAGCTTAGCATGTGCACATCGGGGCTTTTTCCCCTGCCAGATATATGTAGACAATAGTGATTGGAGAGATTTAAAGTACTGCTTAGGAATTGGTATAGGGAGAGTCCTGAATAGATATAGAAGCTGGGGGAGGTACATCATTTTGAAAGCCGCTAGCTTGCCCAACCATGAAAACTCAAAGGATGCTAACTGCTTAAGATTGGCTTGTAGCGCGGTTCGTGCTGGGATAAAGTTATGTTTAAAGAGCGTTTTAGTAGATGCTGTAAGTTGCACACCCAGGTAGGTGATACTGTGGTCTGCCCATGTATACGGGAACTGCTGCTGGAGAAGGTTACTTATTGTAGCATTAATGCCTATTCCCAATATGTTAGATTTAGATTTGTTTACCTTGTAGAGGGAAACCTCCCCAAACCATTTCAGTATCCTTTGAATTTCCTGAAGGGAATTAGAGGGGTCCGTAATCATAAGGATTACGTCGTCGGCAAAGAGGCTGATTTTATGCTGTTGGTCCGCCATGTGTATGCCCGAAATTTTGGGATTGGACCTAATATGTTCTGCCAATGTTTCCATGATCATATTGAAGATCAGGGGTGAGAGGGGACAACCCTGTCTAGTACCATTGGAGATGGTGAATGGGGTGGATATCGCGTCTGTAGTACGGACCAATGCAGAAGGCGTGGAATATAAGGCCATAATGGCATCATGGATGAATCCCTGGAACCCGAATTTCTGTAGGACCGCCGAGAGAAATCCCCAATGGACCCTGTCGAACTCCTTCTCCGCGTCCAAAGATAGGAGCAGAGAAGGCGTTCCACAGAGCCCCACATGGTGGATAGCATTTATTACTCGTCTTGTAGCGTCCGAGGCCTGCCTACCCTTGGTAAAACCTGATTGATCTTTATTGATGATAGTGGGGAGAAGATTCACTAGTCTATTGGCTATAACCTTAGCGTAAATTTTTACGTCCAGATTCAAAAGAGAAATGGGCCTAAAGTTTTGAGGTTGGTCGGGCGTTTTACCCGGTTTTGGAAGAGTCACAATTAAGGCGCTTAACATCTCTGTCGGGAAGGCGGAGGAGGAGGCAGCAGAGTTAAAAACCTTACTTAAGAGGGGGGTCAAGGTGTCTCGAAAAAGTTTATAGTATTCGGCCGAATACCCGTCAGGTCCTGGCGATTTTAAGTTAGGGAGAAGGGCGATAGCCTCTTCAATTTCCATGTCTGTGAAAGGTCTATTAATAGATTCCGTGGCCTGGGGAGGTATCGAGGACAAATTGATATGGGCAAGGAAGTCATGAATTGCAGAAGGAGAAGGTTGGTGTGTTGTTTGGTCGTCCTTAAGGTTGTACAATGATTCATAATACGAGCTAAAGGCATTAGCTATGAGGTTGGGTTTGACAAGTTTGTCTTTCGTTTTGGGGTGAAACATGTAGGCTATTCTAGACTTAAGACGCTGTCCCTTAATGCGAGTGGCCATGGCCTTGGTAGCCTTGTTGCCTGTCGAGTAGGTGGTAGCTTTCCGCTTTTTAAGAAAATAGCTATGTTTCTCTAGCAGAAGGGTCCTAAGGTCTTGTCTGAGCGCAAAAATTTGCGATTGTAAAGTCAGGGAAGGGTTCTGTTTGTTTTTTGAGTCTAGGGAAGACAGCTTGTTGGTTAATTCGTCTAAGTGCTGCATCCTCCTCTTCCTGTCCCTAGCCCCCAGTTGGAGAAACACACCCCTTAGGACTGCTTTATGAGCGTTCCACACGACCAACGGATCGGAGTCAGGAAGGCAATTGTCGGCCACGAAATTGGTTAGGTGAGACTGGATTTCAGTGGCATAAGATGGGTTGGTCAACAGATGGTTAGGAAGTCGCCACACATAGGCAGATTGGGTAGGGGGGCCACAATTTATCGAGATCGTGAGTGGAGAGTGGTCCAACCAGGTGGCCGTGTGGAGCTCTACAGCAGAAACATGTTCTAATAAATGCTTATCGGTAACACAAAGGTCAATGCGTGAGTAGGTGCCGTGACGGTTGGAGAGGTAAGAAGTCTCTCTCCTCCGCGTGACAGCACCTCCACACGTCAAATAGATCGTTATCCCACAAGTATTTGGAAAGGGATGCATTGTGCCTCTTGGGAGAGGCAGATGAGTCCAGAACGCTGTCAGGAACCAGATTAAAGTCTCCACAGATAAGTAGATTACCCCAATGTAGGGACTTTGCTTTACCCACAACGGAGTGGATAAAGGGCATCTGGTGGTTGTTGGGAGCGTAAAGATTGACTATGGTGTAATTCCTATTGTCAATAGAGCATCGAAGAATAATGAAGCGACCTTTAGTATCCAGTATTGCTTCATGGTGCTGGAAGGCCAAGGATTGTTTGATAGCTATTAGGACACCTTTACGCTTCTTCTTCCCAGAAGCCATGTAGAGAACAGGGAATTGTACATGGCTGCATTTAGGTGTTGCTGACTGAGAAAAGTGCGTCTCCTGTACACATAAAATGTTGCATTTTAGGGAATTGGCCGTAGACCACAGAGAGGTCCGTTTTGCGGGGTGATTAAGTCCTCTAGCGTTCAAAGAGAGGATAGTAAAAGACATGGTCTGTGAGCTACACGTACGACAAAGTAGTAGTGGAGATCCAAGTTAACAGAACAGTCGGTACCTTGAGTGTCGTAGTGATGTTGGATGAGAACGCCCGTCCGTCGATATCACTATCCGGAAAGAGTGAGGAGCACTCCAAGAGGTGGTGACGTGCACTTACTGTCCTGTGGTCCTAGTGTTGCTGCAGCTGCCGGAGGAAGATGCTGTGCTGGAAACACAAAAACAAAAGAGAAACAAAAGAGAACAAAGGAAAAAGAACAAAAACCACAGCCAAGCGAGAATAGGAGCACAACAAATGCGCAGGCTCGTATGGGTGTGGAGAAAAACTGGTAATGATCAACAAGCGGTGGATCAGAAAAGTAACTGGTGAACTTAAGTCAGTAAGATTTATCCCTTGGTGGGCTTACCGACAAAAGGTGGGGGTCATTCACCGAGGTGAACAAGGATTGTCCAAAAATCAGAGGAGAACAACAAGTAGTAGCCCGGCCGGGTTTCTCGGTCCGTCGTGATAGCCTTGAGGAGGATTTGGTATAATTCCCCAGGAGTGAAGGAGTTTCATGCCACCTTCAATAGTGGAAATGGTGTGGGGTATCCCGTTGTAGGTGACTAGCAGCGTTGCGGGGTGGCGCCATTTGTAGGTGATCTTATGGTTGTAAAGAGCCTTAGTAAGTGTCTTCAGTTGCCGCCTTTGCTGTAGCGTGTGTTGGGACAGATCTGCGTACAGTTGTACATCTGCATACGGTGCTGGAAGCGTGCCCATCTGCCTGGAAACCTGCAAAATTTTTTCTTTAGCAGGGTAGAAATGTAGGCGTAGTAAAACATCTCTAGGAACTGAATCCTCAAGGTGGCGCGGTTTGGGGATCCTGTGGATCCTGTCGATCGTCAATTCTATGGGGGTTAATTCAGGCACCATTGTGGAAAACATAGAAGAAGCATATTGTAAGAGTTCGGCAGGTGGAACAGTTTCTGAAATGCCTCGCAACTTAACGTTGTTGCGGCGAGAGCGATCTTCAAGATCCGCCAGCTTATGTTTTATCCATTCAGTATCTTCCTTCTGGTCGGTATAGGCATCAACCAGTTCATTCACTGTTTCAGTGCATTCTTCCATGCTGTGCTCCATTCGTGACACTCTTTGCCCCACACCTCTCATTTCACAGGAGAACCTGTGCATAATTGTGGTGAGATTAGCCATCAGGGAAGATTGAAATGTTATGAGCATGTTCTTCATCGTGGTGTCTAGGACAGGCTGACCCGTGGTAGGGAAGGCAGCAATGGAGGATTGTAGTTCAGTCATTGGAATCATAGAGGCAAAGGAGTTACTCACCGGGTCAAAGAGATCTGTCGGATCCATGCGCATCCGGGACTTTTCAGGGCTTCTGGGGACCGGGGATGTAGGAGAGGAGTCCGGCATCGCTGTGAGAGGTGTGGGCTCCGCCGGCAACGGAGCCGCATCAGGCAAGTCAGTGTAGGCCGCAGGGCCGCCGGGATCAGAGAGCGCGCCAGCGCCATTTTGGAGTCCTCCAGGCTGTGAGGGCGGCTTAAAGAAGAAAGCTGTGAGCTTCTTAGGGCCTCTCCCGTCTTTTCTCTTGCGGCTGGCCATCACTCGGGGTGTGTAGGGCAGCGGATGTGAACAATTTCAATGCGGGCTGATGCTGTGGTTCCCCGTCGCTGAGGTGAATGTCGGCCGGGTACTGGGAGCTCACCGCTCAGGCGTCCATTCCAGATCGCGCGCAAGCCACGCCCCAATATAAGTGCTATTTTGACTGTATTGAACCTTTAGCAGCTTTTTTGAAAAATAACTTACAATGTATATACTACAGTATATTACCAGTAAAACATAATTTTTCCTATAAAAAAATTAAAAGGTTGACATTCATAGTACTGCATTAAAAAGAGGTTTTGGCTGAACTTACCCTTCAAAAAAAAAAAAAAAAAAGTGAAATAAAAAGCACATTGTAAGCTAATAAAAGAGTAGCAGAGACAACGGATTCATTTTAGAACCTTATTTTATTTTTTACAAATCAAGAATAATCGTGTCATTTGCTTTGTAAAACAAGAACAGAGAAACTCATTCACCCAACATCCAAGCGGATCATACCATTACTTCCCGCCATGAGGCATGCAATAAGGCAGACAACTGAAAATTTACAGAGATCTCAGTGAATCTATTTTACTCATACAAACCATTAGACATTCTAAGATAAAAAAAAAAATTCTTAAATACATACTTCAGCTTCACTCGAAACTGAGATTTCAGTTTTGCATGGGGGTGGCAGTGGAATTCATCAGCCGCCAACATTGGATTTTTGGCAAATCTGATGATAAGATCTCTCTGTGGTACATCTCTGTCCCTCTACCAAAGCCTCCACTGGGGAACACTCCACTCTCATAGGACCTCATTTATTCAAGCAGAGGGAGCTGGACACCATGGCTTAGATTTGTTGTGAGGGTGGCCTAGGTAGGGAAGAGTTGGGAACGCTATTGGGAAGAGATCTTGCCACTGGAGATGGCCATAAATGTAAGCAGTTTACCAGCAACCATCTAAAACTGAAAATGTTAGTTTGGGACAGATCTGTTTTTTTTTTTTTTTTAAAAGAGTAACTCTGCCCAAAAGAAGACGCAGTTGTTTGGGTGGATAAAAGCAAGAGCAGTCTCCTGCCAAGTCCATAGCTGTCTTGGACCCTGCAAGGAAATCTCTCTTCCTCCTTCCGGTACAGCTCTGCCCAGTGGCCAGGCTGCCTCTGTCATGTATTGCTATAGAGAATCCCCTGGAGGGGGCAGAAAACCTAATCTGTATGATTTCCCCTGTAATGAAGACTCTCTGAAAATTTAATAAAGCCAGTGACAAAATAGCTGAACATTAAGAGCTTAGCCTGACACAGCTGTGCGGAATGCAATGAAAGATCTCCTGTTTCACAAAGAGGCGATGATCCACTTGGGGGGGAGCAAACTACTGTATGTCTCACTCCATCCTAAGCAGTGAAACCTGTTTTGAGTGGAATTATATAAGTGCTACTAGGACTATATTAAAACTTTGGCAGCATTTTTGAAAAATAACTTATAAGGTATATATATTATATTACAAGTAAAACTTATAATTTTTCATATAGCAAATTTAAAAGGTTGACATTCATAGTACTGCAATAAAGTGTCTGCATTTTATTTTATTTTCATTAACATCGGACAGATACAAATAAAACCATACAATTGGTGAAAGTCATCTATATAAATTTATACTATACAATCTTAATTAAATAGCTATGTTTTCTGTACAGAGACTGTAGTGTGAGATTTTTTAGTTGAAGATGGCTACATTAAGACATTCTAAAACAAAATTACAGAACTAGCCAAAAAAAAAAAACATTCAAAGATTAAGTGGGGACACAGATATATTGCAGTTTGCGCAAACATTCTGCAATATATTATACTTATGAGAGAGTGGTAAGGCAAGTTATGGCTACATAAAAGAAGGCTTCCCATTACTACAATTATATTCTTCACCTGCAGTGCCAACTGCTGGAAAAATCTGTTTTTACCATCAAATACAATATTTTTCTATATAGATATGATTGTATTTTGTGGTCTGCCAAGCAATTTAAACAAGAGCAGAACCGAGGTCCCACAGCTGCTTGGTAGGGAGCCGTGGAGACCCATCTGCTATATGTTACAAGGCAGAAGTTCAATTTTTAAACTTCAAAGAAGCCCTCTGTACTGTACATTTTGAACTCAAAAAAACATATATTGTTTTCTCAACCTGAATGGTAATATAACTTCACACTATTCCATAATCATATATACAACTATAAAACAGGTTAAGTTGTCCCCCCGACTTGCTGTTTTGTGCAGGTTCCCAATCTTTCCCCAGTTGTCAGAATGGTCCTGCTTAGGTTACCTGTGAGGTCCTGAACCTCAATTCCTAAAATTGTTACAGGAAAAAAAAAAAAAAAAAGAAAATAAAAATTCTTGACCTGCATCTTTTATTCCTGAAATCTAATGAGAACCAAAAAAAGCGTATATGTGCAAATTGCTTAAAACGTAACATACCCAAAATGGACCTTTCTATTTTGGAAGGAATGGAAAAGTTCAGATCTTTACAGCTCTTTGGACACTCAATATAAAGGTTGCCCCTTTCAGTGTCAGCTTTTCTACCAAACAAGCTAACTTGAGGTCTCCAAATATTTTTAGCAGAAACCGCTGGTGTGTGGGAAACAGAAATTTGCGTCAATCATCCTCTAGTGGAGTCAGGAATTTATGAGGAATTTGCTTGTAGTCGTGACACCAACATTTCTTTGTCTGATTCAGGAAACTCTGAAGACGCTTTTGACTAAAAGGGCTATCGGAAAATAGCTAGTAATAGTTACTAACATTCAATTGGCTTTGTTCTGAAATGTTTAAGGCATATCCCCACTACTCCAAATGGCTTCCTTAGTGCTAATGAGTGTTGAGGACATGCCCCAGTATTTATAGCCACATGGGTAACTATGTCACTTTACTCCAATCACCATGGTACAGCGGAATGTGTCAAGGCAGATGTTGAATGTCTAAGAACAAGATGGATGGAGTGAAAATTTGAAAGACCACCCCATTTCCGTAATCCAACCACCATGATGCCATGAAGTCTGGAGCATGTGCAAAGAATCTAAATCACATGGATGGCACATTGAGCTGTCCAATGCTGTTTATGGCCAGAATAAGAACCCATCCTTGGGAATTATACTATTGGCATTATAAGAGCTGTAATGGCCTGGCAAGAAATCAATCAATTCATTGTTCCAGCCAAAGCAGAAATAGCCATATTTGGGTAGAGTTCTAGAAGAATCTGTGTCCACCTGGCTGGTTGGATATAAATATCTATAGATCTCCATTGCACAGCAGGTGATATATAAAATATATATTTATGTTAAAATAACTTTCTGTAATATAATATTTCTAAAATAAAAAATATATGATCTGGAGGCACGAATGGCAGAACACATCAGTATAGAAGTAGTAAAATATCAATGCTGCAGACTAGTATCCTGAATTTAATATTCCTGATACAGAAGGGACTTGAACCCCACTAAACTATATATGTTTCGTAAATAACCATATAATATTAACCCATTCTCATTTTAGAAAAAATATAATGCTTTTTTGCAAAGAAAAATCCATTGTATGGTGTTCCCATGCCTCTGAGACGGCCTGAACAAGGTTTAAAAAAAGGTTAGTTCCAATTTACAATGCAAGTGGGAAATGTCTTGAAAACAGCTGTGAGTTTATCACTTTGGCGGACTGCAGCCTTGGAAGTCACTTGCCTCTGCCATTAGATGGCACTGTTTGGAGCAGCTCTGTATTGGGTTGAGTGAGCAGCCTGTCGGCTAACAGTGCCTACTAGTGGCAACCTTACAGGCAGCAGAGCATGCAGACCAGGGGTCTTCAAACTATGGCCCTCCAGTTGTTCAGGAACTACAATTCCCATCATGCCTAGTCATGTCTGGGCATGTCAGAGTTTTACAATGCCTCATGGGATGTGTAGTTCCGCAACAGCTGGAGGGCCATAGTTTGAGGATCCCTGATGTAGACAATACCTGTCATCATAGTCAGGACAAGTTGCAGAGGCAAACAAAAACAGATGAAACTGAGCTTGTGCTTCATGAAGCCATACAAGGACTGACTGAGAATAAATCAATAGATTCCTTCATTCATGCTAACAGATAACAGAATCTCCACTAATGACTACTGTATTCAGGTGGCTGCTGAACACTGATTGCATATAATAGGATGCTGTCACTTCTCAGCCAATAATTTTCCACCCAGTTAGTTGATTTTTAAATCTACTTTTGAAAATGCAGGTGGAACTTGCAGGGTCATTCAGCAATCGGACAAAATTTGTGCCATCTTTGGCCAGCGAAAGTGAGGCATAATCACATTTATCTATGTCTTCCTATTCATATGTTACTTTATATTCTAGGGTTTAATTCATAACACAATATGGTTTAAGGCTAGGTTCATACTGCTGCGATTTTGATCCAACTTTCAGTGTGATTATTTAATGCCATCTGGAAGTGGTTTGCATATTCTATGGGGCCAAAAATGTGCTGGAATTGCACCAAAGTAGTTCAGAAACCTTTTCCAAAATCACTTTGTGCAGAGTCGCATTTATGTGAACAGGCTCTATTGAAAACAATGTGACGTCCATTGTCATGTTAATATGTGTGACTCAAATTACATCTGAAAGCGCACAAGTGTGGACTAGGTCTAAAATGGATATTAATATTTTATTATAATAATTTTAAAACAGTCTGATGCAAAATAAAATGATTTCAGAGGAAACTCTACTCTAAATAATGCATTACATTGTAGTGGTATCATTTAAATTGCTCAGTTAAAAGAATAAATAAAAAAATGATATACAGTATATATATATATATATATATATATATATATATATATATATATATATATATATAAATAAATATATATATCCTTTGTTAAGTTCTGGGGAGGGGGCATGGGGGGGTTAGGTTTACCTTAATTAACCTGTCTGTACTATGCTGGTACCATGCTTCAGTTGTAAACTAGATGTGCACACTGAGTTAAAGATCTCAAGACTTTGGTTGTATGTTGTAGGTTAATGCACTTCAAAAACCTGTTTTTCAGCTTGTCTCCTAATTGCACATTGCATGCTATTCTTGACAATTCAAGCTGCCTATAGAATCCTGGATATAAACCTGGTCCAAAGAAATAGAAAGATAATAATTTTCTTTAAATTATTTTTAGGTAAGCTGTGGGAATGGGAACCCAAAACATACATAGTGGGGGTTGTCAAATTTTGACTGCAATGGTGGAAATACACTTTAAGCTCTTAGTCATGGCAGCTTCAAAATACACTTTGGACCAGGGAATATGGACCAGTGAAGAAAGGTATTGTGTAAAAGTAAATGAAAATTGAAGCACAGCTGGAGCTGTTGCCCAAAAAAAGGAATCATTGAAGCTTATTTGTGGTAACAAGAGCAGGAGGGCAGCTGCAGAGGTAATTTTCCTGTTCAATTCCCCCTGAGCAGCTTTAGAAATTCATGAGGAAACCTAATTGGTTGACAAATACTCAATGTGTGCTCCAGGTCTCACACGTCAAGTTTAGATACTAACACTGTTCAACTGAAAAGCAAAACTGAACTTCAGGTCCAAAAGTAAGCGTTGATCCATGTGAACTCTGTATATTACATTAACAAAATATATTGATTTATAAAAAGTGCACAGTCAGGACTAAATTGTTTGTACCATTTTTAGCCAGTACCCTTACTCTTTACCTTTGTTGTGTATAATAATAAGAGACCCTGTTGCCAGACCATTCATTTCAACATAAATCTTCATATTTCTTGCCTGTTGTTAACCTGTAAAAGCCTACCCTTGTGTAAACATCCAATAGTCCTGAGACTTCTGCTGAGTGTCGCCATCTTGGATGTGATGTCAGCAGCCCCAGCAAATTCAGCGCTATCACTCAAGTGACATTCTATAGCAGCCTTTCTGAACCAGGGTTCCATGGAACCTTAAAGCGGAGTTCCACCCTAAATTTATACTTACCTCCATCTTCTCGCTCCGGGTCACCTGAAAAACAAATGGATAATCGCATTTTTTTTTTTTTTTACTTACCTTGTAGAGAAAATATACTCACCTTACTTCCTTCTTCCTCCCCTCGGCGGCCGCGGCGATTCGTCACTTCCTGGCTCTTGCAATGATTCCTGGGAGCTGAACGTCATCGCTCCCAGGAATCATTGCGCCTGCACCGGCCCCGACGTCAGTTCCGGGGCGCGCGCGTCATTCCCTTCCAAACAGCTTCTGGGCATGCCCAGAAGCTGTGGAGGGATGACGCGCGCGCACCGGAAGTGACGTCGGGGCCGGTGCAGTGCATCGTGGGACCGAAGAAGAAGGAAGAGGACGGAAGAGGACGCGGAAGAGGATCGCGCTGGCTTCAAGCTGCCCACACCTGAGATGGCAGCGCTGGACAATACTTTTTCAAGGTAAGTATTTCTCCCAAAAGGTAAGTGCAACCCGGGACAGATTAGAGGCTAGCCATTGTGGAATGTGCTAGCCCTGACTGTCCCGGGGGTATTTTTATTAAAAAATGTATAACCAGGGTGGAACTCCGCTTTAAGGTTCCCCCAGAGCAGCCTTTCTCAACCCTTTTTAACACCAAGGAACCCTTGAAATTACTTTCCGATCTCAGGGATCCCCTGGTAAAAATTACTATATCTACAACAGATGATACATTAATGTGAAGGTCAGGGGAAGAATGCTCCTTATACTTGTGGTCATTGGGAAGAATTACCCCCTTACAGGTAGCTAAAAAAAAGATCAGTGGTATCAGTGGGACTTTTATGAGAGGCATAAATTTCTCATTGCTCAAGGAACCTCTAGCAACATCTGCAGGAACTATAGGGTTCTATGGAACCCTGGTTCAGAAACCCTTCTCCAGAGGTTGCTAGGGGTTCTATGAGCTATGAACAATTTATGCCTCTCAGATAAGTAACCACTGACACCACCAAACTTTTTAGCTATCTGTAAAGGGGAAGATTTTCCTACTAACCTAAAATGAAACGCAAATTCTTCCCAACGACCATCCCACTAACATACCATGAGCTGTAGATACAGTAACTATTAGCAGACTTTCTCAGCTAGTGTTCCAGGAACCCTAGGGTTCCTCCAGAGGTTTCTAGAGGTTCCTTAAGTTTTGAGCAATTTTTGCCTCTTAGACAAGTAACCACTGACCCCAATTATATTTTTAGCTATCTTAAGGGGAAGATGGGGGTTCTTTGCATTGATGTGAGCATTCAAGCCAATGGCCATCACGCGCTAATATAATATGAGCTGTAGATATGGTATTTACTGGCAGGGTTTTCCTGAGACAGTAAAGTCATTTTAAGGGTTCCTCCATGTTAAAAAGGTTAAGAAAGGTATTCCTTTTTGCTTCTCCCCTGGCAGATACATAATAGTTTATGTAGGGAGACAAGGGACGGAAAAGCTGGGCCAGCACAGAAAGTAAATATACACTCCCAGAATAGGAGAGGGCTATGACATGCAAGGAAGGAGGGGATGTGCAAAGGAACTGACTGGTTAGATCTGCTAGTATGCTCAGAGGCACATTGAAAGTTAATACAAATTAATAATGGAAAAGAAATAACAATGGATTTTAAATTACTAAATTTGTCTGTGTCTTTACCTACAGTTGGTGACAGGGTCTCTTTAAAGTGCAGGTGCCCTTGATAGAAAAAAAAAAAAAAAAGTATTCCGCCTGCATGGCCTTCAATTAATTTGGAACAGAAGAAGCATCAGATGTGTATAGATCTAAGTTCTCATTGGCTGGCCCAGTAGTTAATGGCAATTGTCCTCCTGGCTCAGAACATATTTCACTTAAGAGGACATTAAATCACTGCTATGGCTCTGGGATGTAATTAGTCAGTATATTTGCACTGAGGTCTGTACTTCTACTGTCAAATTTGATGTTAGGTAGGGGGGTACAAAGCTCTAAAGCATACAGCTTGCTTCATAAAGCAAAGCACACATGTGAGAAGGCTCTGATGGATGTACCCTGCATACTGGTTCAGCAAGTGGCTTATTTTCCATGTCCACTAAACTGTCCATGAATCAGGAAAAAAGTTCTTCCAACATACACTAAGAACACAGGTGTTTTGATCCATTCACACCTATGTGTTGTGGTATCATTCATTTTTTAATGGCAGCACGATGTACTAAAGGAACATGCTACATGCCTCGAAGAGTGCTGCTTTGAAAAAAAATGGTGCATGTCCAATTTTTGGGCCGTTGGTGTGGTGGTAATCTACTGAAATAAAATGTGTGGCATAGCATGCATGAGTTAACACACTGCAACAGACCAAATATATGTCAATGGCTCTGATGGACTGAGGTTCAAAATATTATGTTTTTAATCTAAGTTTACAATGTATTCTTTATTACAATAAGGCCATCATTTATTAGTGGACAGGGATTACCTGTATAAGAAAAAAGAAAAATAAAGCAGCCAATAAAAAAAAGACTAAACGGTATTTAGAAGAAGCATAAACTCAGCTTCTGGCATGTAGACTCATATCAGACACAATAGATTCATAATTTATAGCTGAAATTCTAAACCAAAATAATATTGTTTCACTTTCTAACCTGCACCAGAAAAATGGCAGCTGGAGTCTGATTGACTAGTCATGATGACACCTCCCCTTTTATAAACCAGCCCTAGAGGGCTGTAAAGAAGCAGAAAGGTCTGCTGGCTGCTCTGCTGTACCAGTCACATAAAAAATTATTTCAGGAACCTATTGGAAAGGCGTTTCCCTGCACATGTGCACTTATAATCAAAGGATTCTTACAAAAGCCTCTTCTCAGCCAAAAGTAGCTGATCAAAGGTTTTATTACCTATATATTTAGCATTTAAAATGACTGATAATTAAAGATAAAGGTGGCTTAGTGGTAAGCACTTATACTTTGCAGCAGTGGGGTCCTTGGTTTTAATCTTTACCAAGACGCTAATTGCATGGAGTTTGCATGTTCCTCCTTTGCTTGTTTGGGTCTCCTCTCAAGACCCAGAAGCCTACCTCGTAAAAAATTTTGGCAAGAAAATTCTATGAAAAAAGGCTCCCAAGAGCCCTGGTATCCAGACATCTGGGCCATAGAATCACAGAGAGTTGGATACAACTGAACGGGTATATATATGCATACAGTATGTAGATCTGCATTGCTTATAGATTGCTAGAAAACAAGAAAATGACTATCCCGCCAAATTTAAAACTGCTGTAAGGTACTCCTTTTTTAAGTTCATGGTCTCTTGTACGCAGGGCATATGTACTCATGCCTCATGATGTTGCACCCCCATGCGGGTAAACATGGCCCTCACATTGGGCACGATTAAGTCCTATGGCCCAAGTTTATGTTTTTTTTAGCTTTTAATCTCTTTGTTCCTTTTGGAAATTTGTGATGTGTGTGAAACAATGGCTTAAAGAAACATAACATTTAAAGTGCATACAGTCAATTAAGCAGTGATTCTATTACCCTTACCAAAGTACATAAAAACATCACACAGCCTGAAAGCTAAGCTGTGCTGATCACTTTGTGTAATATTCTTCCCCCGGCAGAAGCAATGAATGCACTGTATTGACTTTGTGTAACCAGCAGATGGCACTGCCGCTGCATTGGACCTCAACAAAGCCTCACGGGACCATTGAGCGCAGAACCACATTTGCCATATATCTAGTGTCAATGTTAATAGAAAAAGTCTGTCTCCTCTTAACTATAGATTTCCCTAGGCTCAATCTAAGATGTTCCTGGAAAAACTGCAAACTGACCCTTGGTATTTATGACACAGCAACAGTAGATGCTGAGATAGCCAATTACAAAATGAAAAAAAGTTCTGCCAGTTGGGGCCAGGTGCTAAGGAGGTAAAGCAATTTTCAGAGGCAATATACTTGGAAATAAAAAAGAGGTCTAAATGAAGAAACACTTAAATTGCTTATCTAATAAAATATAATTAATTAGTTAATTTTATTTAAATGCTGCTCCTGCAAAAACTTTGTTCAAAGTGCCTGCTAAGGTATCCTTGTTTTCAGCAATATGAGGTCCATTGCCTTAATTGTTAGGCTATGTCCTCGGTTTGCTGCCTCATAGCAATACACAAAGTCTATAGACCAGCGATTTTCAAACAGGGTTCTGTGGAACTAAAGGATTGCTCCACAGTTTGCTAGAGGTTCCCTTCGTTGTGGGCTCACTGACCTCCCATTTAATGGTGCCTACATAGTTCTAGAGTCAACACCTCTTGGCAGAGCCAACCTGATGACACCAGTGATCTGTTTGTAAGAGAAGCATTGTGACCACCACCGTAAGCACTGCATCCTTTCTACAGGTAACCAATACAAGGGGCTTTTTTTCCCCACTGACCTCCACTCAATTGGTTTTAGCAGGGGTTCTCTGAGATTTGAAAATCATTTTAAGGGTTCCTCTGGGGGGAAGGTTGCTTTAGACAATTATCTTTACCATTCCTGGCTGGCTGATGTCCTAGAAATCTATGGGCTCTAAGCCTAGTCTGCTCCAGATACATGGATGAACATATGCATTTTAGGTCTCTAAAGCGTAATCTGTCCTTTAAGCATCTCATCCAATAGCAATGGTATTCCTTGATTGTTTGACAGGCTATTTCTCCACCGTTAAGAAAACAGTGGCTGACAACTTCTAGACGGCATTTGGAAGCATGTTGACTTCCTGTGGCCAAGAAACGCCCATCATGTTGTGCAAGCCTACTCAAGATAAAACCCACTAGGAGTGAGTGACTCTAGTATAGGCCACTTGAGTGACTCTAGTATAGGCCAATTGATTTTGCAAAAATCCCTGCAACTTTATCAAGCTTTGCGCCATCACAATAAAGGGCAGGCTTGATAGGCTGGGTACCTTAAGGGGAGAACAGGAATAAACAGTATGATCCCATTATGCAGCTTCCCTAATATTTAGAAAAAAGATGGCAAGGAACCTCCCTGTAGTAGGAAGAAACCTAAAAAAATATCACAGTACCACCAAAACAATAACATCACTTTAGCAAAATATTCAGAAACATCTACCGCCTCCCCCACCTTTATAATTTGCTGAAAATAAGGCCGTAGTGTCATAAAATTAACATATAAATTGTAATTTTAGTTTTGTATGCCCTCTGCAGAGCACCTGTCATCTGTAGTCAAATAGGATAGATGTATTGTGACTTATGACTGGAAAATAACCTAAGAAGTTAATGACATGAACACATTAGGGTTGATTTACCAAAACTGGAGAGTGCAAATCTGGTGCAGCTTTACATAGAACCCAATCACCTTCCAGTTTTTTTTTTATCAAAGCTTGAAGCGGAGTTCCGGCCTCAAATACGTATTTTAACTAAAAATACCCCTACAATACTAATCCATCGCCCTTTGCAGAACCGCTATTCTCCTACTTACAAGGTGTACAGTATTCGATTTTAGTCAAAATCTTACTTTTAAAAACGCTGGCTGGGCGCGGCCATCTTGGATGTGGGCATCTGAAGCCGCAGTGTAATCTGCTGTGTCCTGATTCCAGGGAGTGTTCTGGGAGTTCTTCCTGATTCCAGCCTCCTAGGAGTGATGACAAACAGCTCCCAGAATGCAATGCAAAGGCGGAAGTGATGTCGGTGGCCGTTGCCACAGAGGGGGGAGAAGGAGGAAGTACAATCAAAAATGCCCTGAAAATAAGGTAAGGGACCCCCGAAAAAAATTGAAAATGCCCAATTGTTGCTCAGCATAGCGAGCACTCCAGGAATCACTAAAGTTGCAAAATAGGCCGGAACTCCACTTTAACTGAAAAAGCTGAAGTTAGAAGAGGATTGGCTGCACCAGATTTTGCACTCTTCAGTTTTAGTAAATCTACCCCATAGACTGCACATGGGCTACGGTTTGTGACAGGTGCTCTTTATGGCTTTAAACGTCAGCCCACATGCTTTGCTCAAAGTGCGTTTTAAGCAACTTTCAACTATTCCTTGTATGCATTGCCAGTTTAGCTTTCATAAAAAGGCGTAAACATGCAGCTAAGGTGAAAAACGGTAAACTATGGCAACCAAGCAAAAAAGAGCTTTCAATAGCCTAAAGCAAAGAAGACAAACAAAAGCAAAGACTTGACGAGTGGACACAGGGCATACCACTGCTGTGCAGAACCTAACAAAATAAGCTTTTAGTGTGTACATTATTTTATATAAAGTGACAAGAGTACAAGGTAATAAAATTAAAATACAGAAAAATAAAAATAATTAATAAAAATAGATTTGTTCTGCCTGGGACTATTAGAGATAAATATATGGCTAAGCTACACAAGACATTCAGTCTTTGATAACCCAGGTTTATATTGACAAAAGTTGCTATATGCTCAACATATGAAGCTTCTGGTGTACGGTAGGTCCTGACTGACAATGCATGTCTCACAACATTCAAACTAACATATTCGTCCCCGGTCCCTGGTACCCTATCACCCCTTCCTCACACTTAACATTCTTCAGGGCTGCCCCTTCCAGATCACACCCATTTTCGGAGTGGTCCCACCCAAAATTATGTTGGAACCCTCCACTTATGGCTGCAAGTGAAGGTAATACCCTTTTTCGGTTACTGCGCATGCTCATTGACCCAAATAAGATCCCAGGACACAGCATTAGTGGGATAAAGGACCGAGATGCGGGACTGTCCCTGCAAATCTGGCATAGTTGGCATCTATGGATACTGTACATAATTGTTTCATCACAGCTTTCAAAAATTAAATGATGCTTATGAAGTACCACACTTTGCATACCTCTTCCTTCACCAAATCAATCTGATAATTCCTAATTATAGGAGATTCTGGGTCTATTTGCACAGGATCCACCTGTGTAGCTTAGTCATTAAAGCAGAACTAAAAATCTCCTATCCTACGGCACCATCTTGGACTCTATTTAGATCTGCAGTTGCCATGAAGCTCCACATGTGATTGGCTATGTCATCAGCTATTTAAGTGTGGTTAGGCCTCATTCACACCATACGTGCAGAAAAACTGCTGGAAACTGACACGCAGATTTCATTTGCAGAGAGATTACATCAGTTTTCATGCGCATTTCAGTTTGTTTTATACATGTTGCAAATTCCTGTGTGGAAAAAATCCACATACGATACCATTGTTGTGGTATGAACAGGGCACAGGGAGATCAATTGTTTTTTTTTGTGTCCTTGCAGAACGCATGCAGAAAAACCCACGTCTCATGGTGTGAACGAGGCCTTAACCACTTCCCGCCCGTAGGACGTCATATGACGTCCTGGACTTTGAGTTGAGATATCTGATTGATGGGCGCAGCTACAGCCATCCTTCAGATATCATTCATTTTTGCCCATGATTTCCTGCACAGTAAAAACAATCATAGCGGCTGTTCAGCCAGAGCAATCGGCAAACCAGAGAATGGATTGGCCGGCAGCTGAAGTTTACCATAGAGCTGATCAAAGACCAGATGGTCCCCGGCCATCTCTATGACTCTTGGAGGCCAGGCGGTACGTTATGACGTCACTTCCGGCATTGGCAGATGTAAACACTGCTGTGTTTTTTGCTGGAAAGGCTGAGATTGCTTTTTTTTATTTATCTCAGGCTTTCCAGCCTTGAGGAGACTCCAGATCTCTCTGAAGAGGACCTGTCATGCCCTATTCCTATTACAAAGGATGTTTACATGCATTATAATAGGAATAAGCGTGATCCAAAAAAATAATTTTTAGGGAAAGTGTAAAAAAAAAAAAACAATTAAAAAATGTTTTTTTGAACGTCCCCTCATTTTTGCACGCAAAAGCAAACGCATACATACATTGTACATACGTCATATGTAAATGGCATTCAAACCACACATGTGAGGTATCGCCACAAAATTAGAGCGAGAGCAATAATTCTAGCACTGGACCTCCTATATACCCCTAAACAGGTAACCTGTAACCAATTTTAAAGCTTAGCCTATGGAGATTTTTAAGTACCAAAGTCTGGTGCCATTACACGAGTGTGTGCAATTTCAAAGCGTGACATGTTAGGTATCTATTTACTCAGTGTAACATCTTTCACATTATACAAAAAAAAAATAAAAATTGGGCTAACTTTAGCGTTTTTTTTTTTTTTTTAATTCAGGGAAGTTTTTTTTTTCAAAAACAAATTTTGCTTGAAAAACTGCTGCGCAAATACCATGTGACATAGAAAGTTGCAACGATCACCATTTTGTTCCCCTAGGGTCTCTGATAAAAAAAAAGAAAAAAAAATATATATAATGTGTTGGGGGTTCTGAGTAATTTTCTTGCAAAAAAAAAAAAAATGTTTTTTGCATGTAGGAGCTGAGTGCCAGAATTGGCTTGGGATGGAAGTTGTTAAAGTTCATTTGAGAGCTAACATAAGCAGGCTGGTAACAAAGAAGCAAGCCTTGACTGTAGCACACTTGGGAAACAGGTAAATAAGGGGGTTTAGTTCCGCTAAACTAAACCCATCGATTTAACAGTTTAAAAAAACAGTTTCATCCCTAAAACGTGGTGGGAATGTAACTGTCACATTGGTTTTGCGCTCAACCAAACTGTCAAACAAACAAATGAAATGGCTGGTGTCATAACTGATCACACGGGCAGCACCATGGCAGTTAATGATCAAACAGAGCCAAGATGGCAGCTTCCATGAAAACGATGGGAGGGTTTAGTTCCGCCCTAAGCCCTTACTACGGCCAAACATTTTCTTTCCAGTTTTGCATAGAGAAGGGAAGAATTATGATTTCTGTCTGTGATCCCATCATGGAGACTTTCCCCCACTTCCAGTCTGTGTGATGCATGTTTAAGAAATGGGGCATGCAGTTGTCAGGGACAAGCATTAAAACACTGGCAGAAGTTCTAACTTTTCCAGAGTCTACTAAAAATATGTTTTTTTTTTTCTCTTTCTTTTTTTGTGTCTCTGTAAATTGCAAACATTTTCTCAACAACGGCACAGAAGGCAATAAAAAAATAAATCATTTTTATAGAATGAAATGTCAGGATTTGTGGCTGTGTGTACCTTTTTGGGCATTTCCCCCTCAGTCCCTATGCCACCCTGTCACACTTGGTGTCACTATGGAAGTGAGGAAAATCTCCCCAACAGGGACACACACAGAAATAACACTATAGTAAAAGTTATCCCCCTGCCCCACTCTAAACATTAAAAAGTTTGGGCCTGGAGATGGGCTTTATCTTGATGTTGAAAGTATCGTAAAAGAAAAAAAACAATGAAGAAAAAAATTAACAAAAGATCTACACACCCAGACCTGGATTGTCCGTATTGTGCAACTTTACCTAAAAATGCAATCATGAAACATAAATGCAGTTCACAGCAGACCCATCTCCTTTGACAAAAAAAAAAGCAGCCATTTTGTAATGTCCCACATTGATCATAAGATTGGATGCTGTTAATTTACTAAAAATGAGTAAGGCCTCAGGTGCCACAAACCTCAGTTACACCATTAGCTAGGGCTAAATGGGTAAAAGTAATATTGATTCCTCACACAAAATAAAAAAATGTATTTGCTAGGCCTTGCTTTCGAAAACTGGAGCAATTGAATGTGTTCATAGTAGAGCTGCACGATTCTGGATAAAATGAGAATCACTATTTTTTTGCTTCTAATAAAGATCACGATTCTCACATCATCTTTTACATTATACAAAAAAATTGGGCTAACTTTAGTTGTGTTTTAATTCATTGAAGTGTATTTTTTCCCCAAAAAATTGCTTTTTGAAAGACCGCTGCGCAAATACAGTGTGACGTAAAATATTGCAACAACCGACATTTTTTTCCCTCGGGTCTCTGCTAAAAAAATAGAAACCCCAAACATTATATATAAGTAATTTTCTAGCAAAAAATACTGATTTTAACTTGTAAGCAATAAGTGTCAGAAAAGGGCTTAGTCTTTAAGTGGTTAAACTGCCCTCATTTGCAGACCGAAGTTCATTCCTTTGATCTAAAAGAGCCAAATAATACAATGTTTCATTTTATCTCAGCGCTGAGCAATGTTGTGATAAACTTTGCCGGCTGCCTTTTTTTTTTTTACAGCTCTGAGCAGAGAACATCTCTGCACCTGTTTAACATGAATCGTGGACATGCCGGATTAAGGTTGTGAGGGGGGTTCAATTGAGATCATGATTTTTTAACGATTAATCGTGCAGCTCTAGTTCACAGAAAACATATTGCCCATTTATTTACAAAGATGAAACCTGATTTGCTGTTATCTACAGCTGCAGATTTGCTCCTGCCTGGCTGTGAGACATTGAGCGATAAACCTTAAGATAGAGCTGTGGTCAAGCAATGGACCTCAGAATACTGATATATTCTTAACAAGCAGTAATAAGATTTGAACAGAATCCCCCACTGATCTTTGTAGCTGGAGACAATGTGGAGCAATTCATCAAAGTTTATAGCAAAACACTTTCACCATCTTTCAGCCCCTGCCCATCCCCTATTCTAATGGTGATTTAACTGCTCTTCTCCCCTCTCCTAGCAGCGACACAGCACTCAGTTTCCCCTGATCCACACTCACAGCTGTGAAATAGCAGCTCAGCCCCCTCTAATGTTAACATAGAGCAGGAGCAAGGGAAGAGAAGGGACAGTAGAGTACTGAGGCTGGACTTGAAGAACTTCTACTATGAAGTTTGAAGGATTTCTACTTTTGCTGTGCAATTTAAGGATGCAGTACTCCACAGTACCTGTATCTAAATAGGTCAATCAGTGCTGGTGGTAAAGCTCATTTATTACTTGTTAAGAATACGTAACTCTTTGGATGTCTATAGCATGGTCATAGTTCTACTTTAAAGAGATAGCCCACACTAATTTACCAGGCAGGAGTAAGAGGAGTGTGAGGAATAAAATTTGAAAAGATCTGTTACTGACCCACTGTTTAAAAGCCTGTTCTGAGGCGTTTTTATAACCAGCGCCTACATCTCAATTTTCACCAGGCCTGACAAAGATCAAACACTCTGAGAAAAAAAAATCGCAACTCCGGCCAAAACTTTTTTGGGCTTGGAAAGCATACAACTTTGTTTTTCTTTTTTTATGGCTGTTTCCTCATTGTGGAGATCCCCTTTACTTTCTGTTAGGACAGGAGGTTGTGAGTAATCTGTCCAGCAAGGACACAGACTGCAACAAAGCACATTTTTTTTTCAGTAAAACGGGGAATGGCTAGAACCTCTGTCAGGTGATTCTTACGATTTGTAATTTGCGGCTTTGGTGATGACCGATCCGTTAATCTCTTACCCTGCTGTCACAGTAAAGCTTTCCCCAATGGGGTCACAAAAAGCAATACAAATCTGACAATATTTATTTTTAATCCTTTTTAAAATATTATAAGTTTTGGCTGGAGTTGGGCTTTATGAGTAAGTCACAGGAACTGGAAGTCACTCAAACTGGTGCTTTGAAGTAGCAGATCACAGCACTAGGGACAACAAGGTGAGTGCAGTCTACACAGTACACTCACTGCCACCCTGCTCTACTGGTCCTGACTTAACATATCACTGTGGAGCTGCCAATTAACAAGATCAAGGCAAAAAACTTGAGGGATCCAAATACCCCATCCCAGCAGAGTGCATATCACCTTCATTTTGAGCTGATCTCATGAAGCCCATAGCTTGGCTCTGTTGGGCCTTTTGAGCAAACTCCTTCATAGCTTCCCTACTGGAAGGGCTGACCTGAACCTCCGGATTTGGCATTAACACTAAAACATTGTTTCCCTCTACCCCTTCCACTTTTGAATATTCCCTGTTCTCAGCTAGTACTGAATATTGGTCCGTTTTGCCTCTGTTTTCTTTGTGTTTTGGTATTAATGCTAGGGCATCATTTTGGGTAACTTTATGAACTTCCACATAGTCCATGGCTCGAGGAACCATGAAAGAAGTCTTCTGGATGGCCAGTAAAAGTAGCATATCAGGGTCCACACCCTTGGAATGCAAATCTGCCAAGTCAAACTGCTTGTTTTGGCTCTCCTCGCCAATGGTCTCTATTGTTCTAAAGAATCTCTGCTGGCTGTTTTCTTCATTTGGCATCAGAAATGCTGGCGTGTTGACATTCATGGCGCCAAGGGCTAACTTGCAAACATCTGTGATGTTGTGGTATGATGACTTTGGAGACGGGTTATCCGTTGCAGTGCCATTGGGCCAGTTAAAAGAACTGCTATCACTGTCGTTTGAAAATGAGGCATCCAGCTTATTTTGTAGAGGCCAAGGGCATGTAGTTGCAGAAGGCTCATGAGTACTGTTTTCAGCACTCTTAAAAACCTGGGAGATGACCCTTTGGTCCTTCTTTCCTTCAGAGGGAAGAAAGGGACTGTCACAGCTTCCTCTTCCTGAGTCATTGTCTGTGTCCACAGGGGAGACTTTAATATGGTGGCTTTGTGGGTCCTTTTCTGGAGTGGACATGAGGTGCTCCTTGCTGTCATCCACCTCTAAAAACTCCACCAAGAGGTCTTCGCAGTCAGAGGTTGGAGGAAATCCTTGACAGCCAAAAGCACTCAACAGTTCTTCAGATTTCCCGCTCTGGCAAGAAATGAAAGAAAATAAAATTTTAAATGCAAATGAACAACAAGACAGCAAACCACAGATAATTACACTCCATGTATGGGCTTGTGTGCACCAGAGTTTTTATATTAGTCTTTTATTCATAAATAAATAAATAGATTTGGGCTTTTGCACATACAGAATTATGAAAAACGCTTTAATAGAAAGGTATTTTACACTGAATCTATATTTGCCATGAAGTTTGAGTGATGGCACATATCTCAAAAGGGATTGCCAGAAAGTATGTCTACTCCAAAGCTTTGGAACTGACTTCTTTTTGCTGATTACCAAGCAATTTTACAGAGGAGTGATTTAAGACTTTATCTCAATTTAGAATAAATAGGCTGTATGTGTGTCATAGAATATCTCAATGCTTCTCTATGTGTAACACGATCCTCCCAATAGGCGGTAGCAGCTATGTGCTAGAGCAGGGGTCTCCAAACTTTCCAAACAAAGGACCAGTTTATTGCCCTTCAGACATTAGGTGGGCCGGACTATGGAAAATTTCCTGGCATCAGTGGGGGTAAACATGGCCACATTTGGTGTTGAGGGGAGGAATAGTGCACCATCATTTGTAAGGAATAGTGCCCCATTTTTGGTGTCAGTCGGAGAAATTGTGCCCTACTGTTGGTTGTCAGTAGTGTCTCATATTAGGAGGAGGAATATAGCCCTAAGGGCCAGATAAAGGCAAGCAAAGGGCTGCAGTTTGTAGACCACTGTGCTAGAGGATAAAGGCAAGGAGGTGATCATTAGCCATAAACAATACAGCCTGATTGTACAATCATTTTTAGCATCACTAAAACTATATAAGCATACCTGACCAAACCATTGAATTTGCATCCAGTCAGGCAGGCCTACTATTTTTCTGATAGATAGGGGGTGCCAATATGGGTGATCGCATTCAGACTATATTGACCTGGAAATGATGTGTGAATCACATGATGGGCTAAATAAAAGTATTTGGGCAATTATAACTACATGTTCCAACTATCTATAATTGTTTATCAGGAGTTCCCTTTAAAGATTTAATACCAATAATTTAAAGCAACATACTTGATAAGATGCCAGTGCACAAAAGCCCCAGGAGTCATGGGATTACACACAGTACTTTGGAAAGTAATAAGCACTTAGCATATACTTACACATGAATTCTACATCGGTATTCTTGTAGCTGCCATGACTATATCTTTCATAGTGGGCCGACCTGAGCTGTGTGTGCAGAGAGCAAACAAAATCGCCTTATAATGTAAATGCTCTGCTCTGGATTGCTATTCCTGCTTTGTGATTGGTTTATAAAGGTGCAAATCAGAGTAAGACCTAGCAAAGATCAGCGCTGGGGTTAAGGTTAGGTCACTGGTTTCTCAGGCCTGAAGGGTTGCCTTAAGTTTTGGCAGGAATATAGTACATGAAAAATCAAGTAAAAGTGGTTCTCTGGGCAAGTGTAAAATGATTCACTCTCCCATATACTCCTCCCATGGTGCAAGTTCATTCTGAAACCTCTCAGTAGTGCCTTTGTCTTGGGCTTCACCTGCTACAACTCACTAAAGAGAATGCTCCCACTTTTAAAGTCTGTCCTGCATAGGGGTCTATTCTTGGATGTGTACTGAGGGGCACTTGGTTGGTACAAAAATTCTTCTCACTTAAGGACTTTTTGAAACAATTAATGGATAAGAGAATCAATTACAGCCGATGCATTCTTCAGGGCTTAAGCAGTCAATGTTAATACAATTTTAACAGAATGCATTGGCGGACCTTTGTTATGGCTTGATGAAGATTAACATAGCCAGATAATGGTCATTGCCTTACTATTGTAAAAGCTACCATTCTGTGAGCTCTCACAGACCTGTTACAGCAGATAGGCAATGCAAATGAATGGCTTTAATTTTACTCTCATTTAAAAGGTGACTCTACAAGTCAGCAGTAAAGACAAAGAAATGTTTTTTTTGGACTTTTAAAAAGGTATAGTGATATAGTTATAGACACATATCAATAAAAAAATGTCTAAAAAGTATTGGTAAAACAAACTCTGTATTTAAAAAACGCCTACATAGGGCCCACCAATACACAGACACTTATATTGCAAAATTGTAACCAAATCTGTTCCACAGTTGTAAGAACACTTGATGGAAGGATCACATCTTGAAGGGTTAACAAGGTTCACTTCACCGAGATATTTTGGATAGTGGATTTATATCTAAACGTAACCAAATCTGGCATCAATTATCCTTAACCAACTGTGAACCAATAGTCCTCTCTTTCTGTACATTTTTAAAATGTTTTTTAAATATGATTGTCAATGAGGATGTTAGATAAAATACGTTCAAATTGGATCACAAAAATGTCAAGGGGAATTAGAAACTGACTACCCAGATAAAGTTAGTGACAAATGAGTCTATACAGGAGAACTGTGTGTATTACCACAGTATAGCCTAACCAAACACACAAAATTCATGATCAGTCAATGAGGTCTGTATGAAATGTTGGATTGATCCATATGACCTTCTCTCTTGAGTTTGTTCAATATTATACCCATATGCAGTACCACAGGTTACAATTGTAATATGCTGGTGGCGCCCACCTCACAGAGTGCTTATAAACATTAGACCAAGACCATAAACCGCCCCCCCAAAAAAAGTTCCAAATATAAAGGAGAAAGAGTGGAACTTTCCCTTTTTAGGCGAAGTTCCACTTTAAGTCACAATACAGGATTAATTAACAAGCTAATGCAAAGAGCAATGTGTAGGGGGTGTACTTTTTTTGTTTTAATTTTTTGTAATTTTTTTTTTTGTTTTTTTTGTAATTTTGTTTTAGATATAGGGGTAAAGTTGTAAAATCTATTTGTTTTCCCAATGGGGACATTTTCTGCATTTATTGTTGTGTTTCACAGACAGGAGGTGAGGACCCTTCTCCCTGACAGCTACAGAAAACTTAAAGATTTTACCGATACTCGCTCTATTCAAAACTGATAAAAGTCTTTGGATGAAGTTCCATCAGAAGTTCAGAGCAGATTGAGAAGACCATAAACAGCCCTATGCACTCCTGGCAATAAGATGTCAGAAGGTAAAGTAGGTGAAGTAATTTTAAACTTGTGTGGTTTTATTGAAATTAAATATTTCCTACATTATTTCTGTAACAATATATGCCAATCCAATATACCAATTCATAGAAATGTATATCCGATGACAACCTAAATCTGGTTAGTACTACTGCTTACACGTTTTATAAAATAGTGGTTAAAGCTTACGAAATGGTAGATGTTACATGGTTACATGTTATATGGTTGTAAAAAACTTTAAAACAAAAAAAGGAGAACAATCTCCTTTATTGATTTTAAAAAACGACACCATAAAGCCAAATGTTTGTGGACATCTGACTATCACACCTATTTGAGCTTGTTGGTCATTTAATTACGCAACCATGGGAATTAACATGGAGCTTACTTCCCCCTTAAAGCTAAAACACTGTCCACCCTTGCAGGAAGGCTTTCCTTAAGGGTTTGGGAATTGGTGCCCATTCTACCAAAGGAGAATTGGTGATATTGTGGACTGAATTTGGATGCAAAGACCTAATCCAAAAACTTTCAGTAGATTTGAGGTCAGGGCTCTTAGTAGGCCACTTGAGTTTCCCTGCACAAAACTCATCAAACTGTGTCTTTATAGACCTGGCTTTGTGCAGGGGGCATACAGAAAAAGACCATCCCAAATTATAGCCAGTGAGATGTGCACAGTTGTCTAAATGTATTTGTATGTTGTAGCAATAACAGTACCCTATATTGGAAACACCTTAACTTGAATGGTGTCCACTAGGGAACGACCGATTACCGGCAAAGTCGATATATCAAGGACCGATATGCACTTTCCCCGATATATATCAGAATCGACCCCTGAGGTTACTGATATTGCCGATATTTCGGGAAAGTGCTTGTACCGGAGTGATGCCTGTAGCTACAGGCATCACCCCGGTACTCGCATCCATAGCTGACGGTCGGTTGTCTTGTAATGACAACCGATGTGGCTGAGAAGCCACTCGGCTGTCATTATAAGGAGCGGGAGGGGACGCCCCCTCCCACCGCCTTCCGCGGCTCTCCCGTACCACCGCAAACGCCCGGGCAACCAGCCTGCACGGTTGCCAAAAACCCCGATCAAAGCCGCATTCGGCTCTGATCAGGTCTCCATGCAAAAATACTGGCACCAGATTAAAAAAAATTACAGCATTCAAAACAGCCAAACTTGGCGTTTTGAAAGCTTTTAAGTGCAGAGGAGGGGTTTGGGGTCTTTTAGACAAGAGTACCACAAGAGTACCTTTAGAGAAAAAAAAAATATTTTTAAATGTACAAAAATATCAGCCCATATCGGCCGATACCGATATGCATTGGCCAAAATATCGGTATCGGCAACGAAAAACCGATATTGGTCGATCACTAGTGTCCTTACACATTTGGGTGTACAGCACACATCAGGGGTAGGAAACTCTGAAGAGATGGAGAGCTACCTGAACAACATGGAAGAGATCAAAAATCCTCTGGGTTTTTTTTTGTTTTTTAAGTTGACAACTAGCACGGCCTCATTAAACATTAATTGGAGGTTTTAAAAGTTCAGTGGTCAATAGAGTTCAGGGGTAAAAAGGAACACAGAGTTCAAAGGTCAGAGGTAAGTAATGCAACGTTCAGAGGTCAGTAGTATGTAACACAGAGTACAAGGTCAGGAGTAAGTAATTCAGAGTGTAGTGATCAGTAGTATGTAACACAGACTTCAGAGATCAGGAGAAAGTAATGTCCCAATCTAGGATGCTAAAGCGGAGTTCCACTCGTTTTTGTGTAGTCAGCAGCTACAAAAAGTGTAGCTGCTGACTTTTAACAAACACACACTCACCTGTCCCACAGTCCAGCGATGCGGCCGCCCAAAGCCTCACTTCTTTCCCTCTCCTCTCCGTGGCGCCAGCATTGCAAGTGTGGGAACTCGTTGTGACAGCTTGCAGCTTCACAGCCGGGTGCCCACTGCACATGCACGAGCCTCCCTATTGGTAGGTCAATCTTCTGGGACCTGACATGTCCCAGAAGGTTGCAAAGAGGTAGGGGGAGAGGAGAACGCCTAGACGACTCGAGTGGAAGTGAGAGAGTAAGTGATTACCTGCCCCCCCCCAAAAAAAAATTACATGCCAAATGTGGCATTTTTGAGAAAAAGAAGTGCTTAAAGCGGAACTTCCCCTTTTGGGTGGAGCTCCGCTTTAAGAATATATAAATATTTTAAATGTCCCTTGCCTCGACACAGTTCTACTCTTTGTTAAGAGAAAGGACACACTAATCCACCAAGCAAGGATCAGAGGAGAAAGGAGAGATACACAACTAAAGTGTTGGTTACTGACCCACTGCTAGAATGAAGTGAAGGCAGAAGCAAGCAAGCACCAGGGGACAGGAAAGGCCATAATGGCGCAAAGCCCAAACTGAAGCAAAGGGGAGAAAGGAGAAAATTCCAGAAAAAGCAGGCTACACAAGAATCTATAAAACTGCTCTATTTCCATTGCCACTGTAAACTATGGATTGTAATTTCTACAAGCACTTAATCATAAAATAGACATCTTCTAAATTATTTCTAAATCAGTAAGTAAAAAAAAGAAAGAAACCGTTACCTTGAGGAGCTGGGTATCAAATCCCATTATTTTTGGTCCAGGAACAGGAGGACATATACAGGCCATCCAACTGGAAGATAAATTGTAGGAAAAAAAATTGAAATGAAGATCTGACAAACCCACCTGGTCAACAAAAACTGAAGTACATTTAACCTGTTTAGGGATTATTCACTAATTGTATCGAGCTGAAATACATTATTACCAAGCCAAAAGTCAGTACACCTGCCAATCTCGACTATATAAGCTTGTTGGGCATCCTATTTCAAAACCTAGGGCGATATCCCTTTGTAGCTATCACAGCTACCACCTATCTGGTAAGGCTTTCCACAAGATTTTGGATTGTGTCTGTTTAAATTGGTGCCGATTCAGCCAAAAGAGCATTTTTAAGGTTAGATACTCATGATGAATGGAGAATACCAGGCTCACAATCAATGTTTCAATTCACCCCAAAGGTGTCCAGTAAGACTGAGGTCAGGGCTCTGTGCAGGCCACTCCAATTCTCCACATCAAACCATGTTTGTATGGAGTTGGCTTGGTGTACAAGGGCACAGCCAGTTGTTTTGGAACAGGGAAGGACCTTCCCTAAACTGTTGCCACTGAAAGTGCATGATTATGTAAAATGTCTTTGTATGATGATACATTAAAGCCCATCTCCAAGAAAAAATTCGAAGATGTATACCTCAGCTATATGAAAGCTTGGAAGTGGTTTGCCAACATCCCTGGATTAGACAGGCTGAATGGGGGGTCCCCCTAGGGTGTGGGACTTTACCGCAAACAACACTTCCACAAAATATATAAAAATTAAATAATTTTATTAACAAAATTTAAAATAGATCTTACATAGATCTGGAGTATCACATAGTTTGTACAGAAAATGCAATTGATAAAATCTTCTATGCAAAAATTTATACAATGTTTACTATGTTATGTAGGAAATCACAAATCTCCCCACTTTCAGACCCCTGAAGAAAGGCCTGCGTGCCTGAAACGCGTCGGGTGGGAGGATTTCCTTCAAGAAGCCAACATATACCTCTGAGTATATGCATCACCATTTGTTCTTTATTTTTTGAAATTACATTTATACTTATTTTCTGTACAAACTATGTGATACTCCAGATCTATGTAAGATCTATTTTAAATTTTGTTAATAAAATTATTTAATTTTTATATATTTTGTGGAAGTGTTGTTTGCCGGTAAAGTCCCACACCCTAGGGGGACCCCCCATTCTGCATCTCCAAGAACAAAAACACTTCCTTTCAGTGAGGCTGTTTCTGCACCACAAGTGCTACAGGCTCATTTAGGTCTAGGGAACCTCTAACAGAAGTTTTACATAGCCAATCCTCTGCTTCACTGGCACTCCTCTATCTTATGCTCTGGCCAAGTGGACTGTCCTTCAGCATCCACTCATTCAATGCAGGTCTATGGGCTCTGCACTGAAATGGAAAACATCAGAGGGCATAAAGCCGCTTGGGCATAGAGGAGAAGAGGCTACGGGAACCAGACTTAGAACTCAGAGGAACCTGTGGGAACGGGAATTGGGTAAGAAAAAATGTTTTTTTCTGGTTCCCTAGACCCTAAAAGAGCATTTAACCCTTGAAGTGCGGGGGCAGCCCCACTGCAAGGGAGGATTTCTGTTTTCCCTGGAGTTCAGCTATAACAGAACCCTTCACTTAAAAAACATGTGATCTCAGTCATTCAGAGGGGTTTCCACATTAGGCTATACAGTATATTCAATGGTACTTTCACAGGGGCATTTTACTGCTCAACTTCTGCTTCTGAGGTGCTAAAAAACTGATGTCTGTGTTGCAGCAACGCAAGCAAAAGAGAAAGGGCCCATTTTCAGACAGAATGCTATTTGAATAATTTTTTTCCCACGTAAAAAAAAATACCGGAGTGCACAGAGGAAACCCACTTAACATGGGAAGAATATAATCATTCCTAGCTGAGAGTTCCATTAGGAACCAGGACACCAACTCTGCATGTAAGCAGTGCTGGTGAAAATCGACTCAACCGCTTTCAGCTGAAATACTATAGGATTATGCAATAATAACCTATAATAAAAATATTTCCCCCATCCAATCCACCTTCAGGAGTAATGTCCTAGATGTCTGGCACTGTGCCAGGAACTCCTGGGAGAGTGTCAAGAAAACAAGTTTTTAATTTCCAGCAAAAAAAAAAAAAAAAATGAAAATGAACCTTCTTGCTTTGTTTAAAAAAAGCTCTATTTCTCTACATATAGTAATTTCTTTTTAGAAAAGTAGGAATGTTTAGTAAATTTTGGGCAAGTATGTATTCTTAATTTTAAATAGTCTCTTCTATTGCTCTCAGCCTCTTTCAAATCTCTAAATCCCTTTTTTTTTTTTGGTACTGTGATCTGACTTCCCGTTACAGGGAATAAAAAAAGAAAAAAAATATTCAGAAATACTTTAACAGTGCTCATTCTCTGTATACTGTATATACACACATAGAGGTATATTTGTAAAAAAGTTGCATAGCTATTTGTCCAGCAAAACTGCTGGTACATTTTTTTCATGCAAACAGGGCAAAATCAAATGTGTTTAGGCTATTCCATCTATAGGTTGGATGTTATTTATTCATTAAAAAAAACAGAGTAGTTCAAGAAAGTACCGCATTATGGCCACTTGATGTTGCTAAGGATCATCAGATAGTAGGTATTTATTTAAAAGAGAAGTCTGGGGTGTGTATGGGGTTTCTTTGTTTTTGCAGAATCATACTTACCAAGTAAGATGCTGCATCTGTCCCCCGGCAGCACTAAGACTGAGAACCGAGTGATCAAACACCGCCGATCGATTGGTTCTCAGGGCTCCCTGAGCAGAGAGCTTTGTCCCCCCAGGGTGGGAACTGCTGGCTCAAGCTCTCAGCGGCTTGCTAAGCGGATGAGCTGGGTGTCGGTCCAGGCATGTGGGCGGATCCTGACTTTGTCGCGATCTTGCCCGACCCTGGATTGGCTCTGTGACGTCAGCCACTGTCTGCTGAAAATGGGTCACAGGACTGCAGAACGAACTGCACTCCTGTGATCCACCGGAGAAGTACACCCAAGCGAGCTTAGGCTGTACTTCTTCTTTAAGTATTTATTTCCTATAATCATCAGCAACATCTAGTGACTATAATGTGATAAATGTATGGAAGGGTTATTGGAAAACAAAGATTATGAAAGGGTTAGAACCCCAATCATTGCTGTCTGTCTCACCATTTCTACTTGACCTGGTGACCATTGTCCGGATTCAAATTATGGAAAAAAAACAAATTTCTGTTACCATGCATTTTGGCGTGTGTGTTAGCAAGGTGTGTTGGGATGACATTAAGAAATAATGGCACCGCTGTGTGTCTGCAAAAGTGATTTTTGTGCATTGCGAGAACGTGTGCACTTTTGTGTGCATTCCCACGTTGCAAAATGTGTAGTTACCCTGAAACTCTGAACTTTTTTTTACTTTAGAGAAACCTCCTATTGATTTCCTGAGACAGGAGTGAAGGGAAATCTTTCAAACTGCTTCAAAAAAGTGACTGGGTTCTAACTATTCCCTACACCAGGGATCTACAAACTTTCTAAACAAAGAGCTTTTTTTACTGTGGTTCAGACTTTATGGAGGTCAGACCATCGCTAGTGGGAGTAGAAAATGTCCTGGGATCACAGGAAGTAAACAATGTCCCATCTTTGGTATTAGAAAAGTTATTAGTGCCCCATCATTGGTGTCAGTGGGAGGAATAGTGCCCCATCATTGGTGTCAGTGGGAGGAATAGTGCCCCATTGTTGGTGTCAGTGGGAGGAATAGTGCCCCATCATTGGTGTCAGTGGAAGGAATAGTGCCTCATCATTTGTGTCAATGGGAGGAATAGTGCCCCATCATTGGTATCAGTGGGAGGAGTAGTGCCCCATTATTGGTGTCCATGGGAGGAATAGTGCCTCATCATTGGTATCATTGGGAGGAATAGAGCCCCATCATTGGTGTCAATGGGAGAAATAGTGCCCCATCATTGGTATCAGTGGGAGGAATAGTGCCCAATTATTGGTGTCTGTGGGAGGAATAGTGCCCCAACGTTTGTGTCAGTGGGAGGAATAGTGCCCCATTATTGGAGTCTGTTGAAGGAAAAGTGCTCCATCATTGGTGTCAGTCGGAGGAATAGTGCCCTGTCACTGATGTCAATGGAAGGAATAGTGCCCGATCATTGGTGTCAGTGAAAGGAATAGTGCCCGATCATTGGTGTCAGTGGAAGGAATAGTGCCCGATCATTGGTGTTAGTGAGAGAAATAATGCCTGGTATCGGAGGAATAATACCCCAAGGGTAAAAAAATAGGCAAGCCGCATTATGCCCCCAGGCCACAGTTTGGAGACCACTGCCCTACACTATTCCAAAAAAATGTTTTGGCCATAGATACACTTTAGTTTTTCAGTAACCTCACACTCTACAACTAAAAGACTCACCTGCATCCTTTTAATGCCATTGTCCAAATCATTGTGAGACAAATGATAACAGACAGCACAGCAACTGATATCCACAGTGTCATGTCTCTTTTCCTTGGACCTTGAGTGCACAGAACACATTGTTAATGGGCCAGAAACAGACATAATATTCAATTTATTAAAGGAGCACTATCACTTAGATAAAGTGAAGAAATACAATGTATGTGTATGCCCAGCCAAAACTTGTTTTTTAGTCCCGAAAGCAAGAAAAAACCCAACAGTTGTTCTATCTAACCTTACCCACTCTGTACAAAGCTGGCAAAAAGGTTTTGGCTTTACATAAACTTTAATAGAAACTATGGGGTTGATTTACCAAAACTGGAGAGTGCAAAGCTCTTCATAGAAATCAATCAGCTTCCCGGTCCTTTTTCAAAGCCTAATTGAACAAGCTGAATTTAGAAGCTGATTGGCTATCATGTACAGCTGCACAGGATTTTGCACTCTCCAGTTTTCGTAAACCAACCCCACAATATAGAACATAATAAAACACAATACAAAAATTCTCAGCAATCATACCAGTTAGCCAGAAAAAAACAAACTCTATCATTGCATTAAAACGTTTTGTATCATATGTCTGCAGAATCCCAGGGATCGATGGTGAGTGGCAACCTTAGCCTGACTCCAACCAGGCCACGCCCAAACATGTTTCACTCCGCCCATCAGAGCTCTGAGGGGCAGAGCGAAACACATTGGAGGCGTGGTCTGGTTGGAGTCCAGGCTGAGGTTGCAACTCCCCATCAATCCCTCAGACTGTACAGATGTGTGGCTATAGGGAGACCTTTCTTCACACTTAGTGATTACAGGAGCAAGGACGAGCTCCCTCCGAGACCAGCACTCTTAGCAGTGGACATCAAGGACTTGTACCCCTTTTGAGAGCTAAAGTGGCACATGTATTGGGTCTTTTGGGTCATCACCATGATTTAAGTATCATACAGAGTTTGCAGGTCTGTATCTACAGCAAAGAGGAGGTCCCCAATCTGCCTTTCCCCTAAAGAACCTAAATCTCCTCTCTGGGTCCCACCAACCCCCATCCCCCTTTAAGCTGAACCATCAAAGCAATTATTTCTGAACTTCAAGCAGCCAACAATGCTTAATTCTGGTTTGGGTAGCGATGTAATGGTGTGCCATTTTTTTTTATCATGAAAGTCATTATTATTTTTGAAACAGGAGTGTACTTTAAAGCAATATTTCTGTTTAAAAAGTTATCAGTACTCAATATTTTTTTTTTGTTAATGTCAACAATATTTACTGTAAGAGCCGGTTCACACTGAGGCGATCCGACTTCGGGGGGCGACCTGTGAAGTCGCGTGCACCGCTGTGCACCGCGACTTGCAGGGACTTCACATAATGGAAGTCTATGCAAGTCGCTCCCAGGTCGCCCCAAAGTAGTACAGGACCCTTTTTCTAAGTCGGAGTGAACCGCGACCTACCGCGACTTGTCAGGCTGACAAGTCGCCTGACAAGTCGCGCTAGTCTAAATAGGCTCTAAGAGCTTTGCTAGATGATGTGATGCGTAATATATATCATTACCTCCAGGAATCTTAATATAGCTTTCCTCACTCCAATCACTCCAGTGCTTGCTGTCAGCTTTGCATCGGACCTGGATCACATAGTCCTCTCCAGGTGTCAAGCTAAACACCTTTAGCTTGGTTTGATGGTAAACAAGATGCTCCTACAAGGTGAGACAACACAATGATCAGCATCCACATGCAAAAAAAAATACTGTGTGCCATAGGTACCAAAGCATCTCCATTAAGAATGGTCTAGATTTCCCACACTCACCGATTAAATTTGAACATTTAGATATCGACTGTTCTTGCTACTTGCTACTATAGAGGATATACTAAAAAGACACCACTGACTGCTCTTTGTTTTCCTTCCTTCTCCCACATCCTTCCTAGCTAAGGCTGGCCATACACCAGTAGGATTCCTTTAAAGAAATTGTATTTTCGGAATGCTTGTTCAATTTCCTAATAGTTAATAAAGACAAATTAATGATTGCTTTTGATTGTAGTGACAAAGAAATTTGAGGAAAAGAGTGAGAATTTTTTGAACAAACACAATTCTAACATTAAATGTGGATTTTGTGTAGGAAAAATTGTATTTATTGTATTGTGCACATTCCTCCCAAAACTAAACATAGAATGGAGACATTGTCATGGCAAATCAACATTTTTTCATACCATATTCACTGAGTCCATAATGGTATTATCAAATGCTCCGATAAACATTTGAATGAAATTCTACTGGCCAGCTCTTCCTCTTTGCTACAAGCTAACCTGTCTCAGAACACTGTCCTAAAATAGATACAATAAGCCAAACTTCTGCCCAAAAATCCGGTCAAGTGTTTTAACAGAAAAATACAGCTCCTAGACTTTTTAAAATAGAAAGGTCCTCTTTTGAATTAAGAATCTAGTGGTTTTTGGACTTTATTTTTTGAAATCTGATACAATACATCATTATTTATATTATCTGAATAAGATCCATTAAAAAAAAAAAAAAACATTTTAATAAAGGCAGGGGTATTTATTGCTCAGGGCCTGCAGGGTCAATCTACAGTGGCGCATTGTATGGGTGGGTGACCATGGACTGTGACAGGAGATGGGTATACGGGTGCTCTGTGAGGAAGTGACACACAGGCCACATCTGGCGGAGTGTTTATTGAGGACTGACACTGGCACTGTCCCTATTTCAGAAGTGGTGACGCCAAATAATACATTACATCTGTCAGCCTTTTTTGTAAGCCTGTTTTTGTGGGACACGGTTAGTCTTCTATACCCAGGTTGGCCTGTCCACATTAAAGGCTTCCATCTATTTTTCTGTCCATAGAGGGTTGGTGGTGTGCAACCAGTGTGAGACTAACATGTGTGGACCTATAATACACTGTGATTGGTATACAGTCTTCCACTCAGTCATTGGGTCGTCCATTCAACTCGGATGATCCCAGACCCTTAGTTAATTTAGAATGTGGGTTTCCCTGTTGCCAGCTGTGGTTGTCCTTATTGTGGTGTCCTCTGCCCCAATGTCCACCCAGGAGACATACAGTTTCTTGCCCTAAATTTGTTGCCATTACCGTCTTGTCCTGGGGAAGTGGCTTTTGCAGCGAAACGTGTTGGAACATACGAAAGTGGCTCTCTAATCTACTATCATACTATACATTAGCTTTTGAAGAATCATCCAGTGGCATTACACATGTGTTTAGGTCTCTTACATTCTTACGGGCATCTGTATGGGTGTTTTTATAAATTTTTGCTTTTTTTATTGACTCAATGGGGTCTTCTTAAAAGATTGTTTTTTAAGATGATTTTATAACATACTTTACTCTATTCATGGTGTCGCTATGTAAGATATTATTTTAAACAAATTTTGTTTGTACATCTACCATGACATATTTTCAGCTGTAGGTACAGTAGGTGTCTACTTGATATTAGTCATTTTAATATAGGATGTGTCCATGCATCAGTGTCTGCATTTGTTGACTGCCTCTGAAGACCAAAGCCAACCATAGATGGATCGATTTTCTTTCCTTCAACCATGGGTGTCCCTCCCGTGGAGCTATTGTGTTCTCCCGGTGGAACGGGGGGTGGAGGGAGCTTACATGGAATAATTGCTTGGAAAAAACCAACATGCTGGTTGTACACATATTAATTGATTTCTCAACTTGGGTACAATCAGCCTGCTGAACCGGCCGAGATATGAACCGTCAATTACTGGCTTAAGATCTAGTTCAACTGTGTGTGGAACCTTAGGTCCTTCTATTAACAGCATAGCGTTAAGTCATCTGAAACTTTAGACTTTAGATCAGATTTGCAATAACCACCTTCTGGCTGCAAAAGAGTAACTATACAGATTTATGTGTAATATTTCAGATTTATTTTAAAGTAAGTCTAAAGAAAATACAAGAAAACCCACTCTATGTTCTTTGAATTTGAAATGTTTTTGGCTGGGTATCATTTTTCTGATATAAAACATGGCATTCTCACCTCCCACACATGCTTCTTCTCCTCCTTTAGTCGGACCTCATACTGAAGTGTGATCCAGCCCATTTTCACATCGGCCTTCTCAGGTGGGACCCATGTCACCAGCAGATAGGGTAGGCTAGACTTTTCAGGTTCATAGAGGAGGGTCAAATTTCTAGGTGGGTAAGTTTTCACTGCAGGAAATAAAGGTCATTATTTATTAAAGGAAAACCACTAAAGCACAAGCATAATTAAAGAACAAGAAACACAAAAAACTGCATGTGAATGCAGAGAGAGATGTCCTCTTCTGCAGGTACATTTTCAAGGTTCAAGTCTCTTGTGCATATGGAAGTTTGTAAGCTGGTTACATACAGCACTGGCTTTCCTAGTCACCTGACTAGTGGACTGAGATTTTGTGATATTGCCATCCTTTTCTGCTGAGAATTCCCAATTTCAGGCTTGGGATCCCCCTATTAATTTCCCCCCTCCTTCCCATTGGAGCACCCTTCGACTTCTGTTGCTGAGTGAATCCAGAATGTTGGAGACAGCAGCTCTAGTGCAGCATTTTCCTGAGAGCTCTGGACATGGTGCTAGACTTGGAAATAACTGAAAGAACTAAATCGATTTTTTACCTGTATTTAATTTTTGGGAAAAGAGTGTAATGGCCATGCACACCACAGATCAGGCTGACATTTTACATGTGTTCCAAAAACAGAGAAAGTCAAAAACCTCTAAACTTGCAAGCTTGGATATTTTTTACTTTATTTATGGAACTTAGTTAAAGAGAAACTTTTAAGGATATACCCATAAACTGGTGTCACAGAACATTGTTTTTTTTTCTAGGCAAAAGTTTATTTTCAAAAGTAGGTCAGCAACAGCAGCACATATATTTCTATTGTGGTAAGGGCAAGGTTCTTCTAATGTTAACTTGACTGTCATTTTAAACATTGGACAACCATTGTTACTTTTTTAGCCAGAAAAGGCACCTCTTTGTGCTTCACTGATTTAGTGTTTTTTATTTAGTTTTTTTACTATGGTCTGGTGATTCTGTTCTGAGCCAGGCACAATCCAACTGCCATTCCGCTGTGCAATGAGAGTAGTTTTTGGCCATCTAGGTTACTTTTATTGACAAAGTGCAGGCAGGTCAGTGGGTCTAATTCCAGGATTCATGAAACTCAAGTTTCCCCTGTAACTATCCTTAACCTAGTGTGTGTTCTTTTATAAAGTCTTGAATCTGGGGTGTTTTTTTGATTAGAGCTGTTCTGTCAGTCAATATGTTTGCCCTCAAACTTCATTCATTCTTTGGGTTTGTCTATTTAGGAGCAACTTCTTCATCATCCAGTGTTGGTGCATCTTCTGAATCTCCCTATTTATCTACTGCTTGTTCCTGTGTTTGAATTAGGACATTGTGTCTTGTGTATCATAACAGACCCATATTGGATGGAGCTTCTAAACCTACTTGAATTTGTACTGGCGTTCTTTATGTTTCAGTCTGTCTATTTTTGTTCTCAGGGTTGTTCAAAAGGGGCTGTCCTGCCCAACAAGTCATACATTTTATAGCTCTGGAGGAGACCAGGATCTCCTAATACTTTCATTCCTGTGAAAGCCATTTCCCATCAGCTGCCATTCTCTTTCCATCAGTTATATTCTCCTGTCTGCCTCTCATGAGCCTTTACTTGCTATGTTGTATGCCTGCCCTCTGCTCAGACAGCTCCTGCTTTGCCCTACACTTTCATTATGCTCCTGTCATCAGGTTCCCTTGCTCCAAGAGTTCCCAAAACCTCTACAGATTGGAAGCAGCCCCCTCTACCCTTGACAGAAACAAGATTAAATTGAATTATGCACAGAGGAAACTTATGGGGAACAAATGTAACATAATACACACACTAAAATGTGCTCCTGGGATTACAGGACTCTGTAGTTATAGACAATGGAGAAGAGTAAGGCAGAGGTCCAAATAGGAGAACTCTACTTGGGGTGCTCCTGGGATTATGGGACTCCTTAGCTATAGACAATGGAGAAGAGTAAGGCAGAGGTCCAAGTTAGAGAACTCTTCTTAGTGTGTTCCTGGGATTACGGGACTCCTTAAATACACAGGAATGCAGATAGAGTAAAAAAAAAAAAAAAAAAACAGTTAATTTGTATTGTCTGCACTTAAAGGAATAATATAGCCAACATTTTTTTTATAGTTTTGGATAGAGCAAGGGAAGGTTATAACCCCTGTCAATTGTTTTGCCATCTGTATCCCATTGGAGAGATTTACATTCAATTCCTGTCCCTATAGCCAAATCAGGAAGTGAGAGGAAATCCCTACAAATGAAAGAATCCCTTGGGGACCCCCATGTCACCAGAATGAATGTCCCATTGGAAGATTTTCCCTCTAATACTTTTCTGGGGACAACCTAAAATGTGGGATTTTCTTTTACTTTCCCCTTCAATGATAATGGAAAACAGGACAAATAGAGAGGGTGAATCTCCATAACAGGGGCACAGACAGCAATAAAAACCTGATAGGTGTTCTAATCCGTCTCCACTCTGACCAAAACTAACGTTTTGCCTTTAGTAATACTTTAACCGCTTTTTGACCTGCCACAGTACATTTACTGCGGTGGGGCAACCCATACAGGCACAATAACATACCTGTACGTCGAGAGCCATTTCTGGGTTGGGGGGCGCAAACATGCCCTCGCCCACCTACTCTACTGTGATTAGACATAGAAGGAATTTGTCAGCAGATCCCGGCCAATGATTCATGGCTGGGACCTGCTGATCGACTGTGTCGAATCACAGCCCAGAGCCCTGCGTTGACAAACAACACAGGCTCTGAACAGAAGGGAAATATCACTTTGTTTCTTCTCCCTGCAGGGAAAAGAAACAAATCAATCTGTAGTGAAAAGCAGCACATATTACACACATTAACACTAGTTAGGCACACAAATAATCCCTTCATTACCCCAAGATGTTAACCCCTTCCCAGCCAGTGTCATTAGTTTAATGACAGTGTATAGTATTAGTGTCACTGGTATGGTCAGTGTCAGTTAGTCACTTCCCACAAAGTGTAAGTTAGTGTCAGATCTCACGCTCCCACTATAAATCGCTGATCACTACAATTACTAGTATAAAAAAATAAAAATTCCAGGACATATACAGTACCATTCAAAAGTTTGGGGTCACTTAGAAATTTCATTTTTTTTTTAAAGAAAATCGCTGTTTTTTTAAATGAAGATAACATTAAATTAATAAGAAATACAGTCTAGACATTGTTAATGTGGTAAATGACTATTGTAGCTAGAATCGGCTGAATTTTAATGGAATATCTACATAGGTGTAGATGTCTATTTCCAGCAACCATCACTCCTGTGTTTTAATGGTACATTGTGTTAGTTAATCGTGTTAAAAGGATAATTGATGATTAAAAAACCCTTGTGCAATTATGTTAGCACAGCTAAAAACTGTTGTGCTGATTAGAGAAGCTATAAACTGGCCTGCCTTTGAGCTAGTTGAGTATCTGGAGCATCAGCATTTGTGGGTTTGATTAACCGCTTGCCGCCCGCCCGCCGTCATATGACGGCGGAGCGGAGCGACCATTATCCTGGGCCGCCGTCATATGACGGCGGCACTTTAAGCAGGGCAGGCGCGCGATCGCGTGCGCGCCGCCCTGCACTGCCGGTGTCGGGGTGTCCCCGGGACACCCCCCGTCACCGGCAGGGGGGAAACAGCCAATGGGCGTGGCTGTTTCCCACGTGATCGGCTGTGTTCCAATGACACAGCCGATCACAATGAAGGCGCCCATCAGATGACCGCTCATGCGCGATCGGGAGCGCGCAGCGCGGTCATGTCGGTGGCACTGTGTTCCGTAGGAACACAGCTGTCACCGGCGGTAGTAAACAGTCACTTGACAGTGACTGTTTACTATGTGATCGGCTGTGAATCCATTCACAGCCGATCACAAAATGTAAACAAAGAGCAGTAACTCACTGTTACTAGCTCTTCTCTCCTCATACAGTTTCCAGTATGAGGGGAGAAGAGCTAGAAATAGTGAGTTACTGCTCTGTGTACCTGCAAAAAGTAAAATCACACTAATAAATGTCCCCACACAGTCCTCAGCCCCCCCCAATGTCACCTGTCACCCAACAGTCACCTCATCAGTGCCCAGAAATTGACACCCATAACGTTCACATGTGAGCGCAGCGATCGCGGGCAGAATCACTGCGATTCTGCCCGCGATCCGGAAATCATTGCAAATCGCGGGACGCCTGTGCGTTGCCCCTGATTTGCAATAGCACCCCAAACGCTGTGCGATGTTGCCGCCATTTCCGCCTGCCGAATCGCGGTAACATTGCGCAAACATCGCATGACGCCCAAAAAAGGTACAAGAGTTTTTATTTGGAGCGTCATGCGTTGTTTGCGCGATGTTACCGCGATTCGGCAGGCGGAAATCGCAGCAACATCGCACAGCATTTGGGGTGCTATTGCAAATCACGGGCAACACACAGGCGCCCCGCAATTTGCAATGATTTCTGGATCACGGGCAGAATCGCAGTGATTCTGCCCACGATCGCTACGCTCACATGTGAACATAGCCTAAAGTTCACCGGTCACCAGAGACTGCCATCAGTACCGCCGTGCACCATCGCCGTCACCTGTCACCCATCAGTGACCATAGCCCGTCACCTGTCACCCCATCAATCACCGTCACCTGTCACCCCATCAGTCATCGTCACCTGTCACCCCATCAGTCATCGTCACTTGTCACCCCATCAATCATCGTCATATGTCACCCCGTCAGTGACTGTCATCTGTCACCCCATCAATCATCGTCACCTGTCACCCCATCAATCATCGTCACCTGTCACCTCATCAATCATCATCACCTGTCACCTCATCGTCACCTGTCACCCCATCAGTCATCGTCACCTGTCACCCCATCAGTCATCGTCACCTGTCACCCCGTCAGTCATCGTCACCTGTTTGCCATATACATGCAATCACTTACTGACCGCCTAACGACTATATGCGTCGGCCATTAAAAGCTAAATACTGGGGTTATGGCAGCAGATAGCCCCCATAACCCCGGTATTTTTTGAAACGGCGGGCGGTCGGCTTTCAGATAAGGGTGGTCCCAGTGGCGGATTCGCCGCGGAATTACCCTTATGGTGCAGGGGAAGAGGTGCCCCCCCCCCTCCTGCCGCGTCCCAGACGTTTTCCCAGCTTACCGGACCCGCCGGCAGCGGGGAAAACTATCCGGTCCCGGATCCTCAGAGACAGGAAGTCGAGTGAGGGCAAGATGGCCCTCACTCAACTCTATGGTCTTGGAGGACCGGAGCTACGTCAAAAGACGTTGCCTAGCAACCGGATTAAAGGGCCGCTTTTTTTTTTTGCTTTTTTTTTTTTCCTCTTTCAACAATTTTTTTTTTTTTTTTTCCTTTATTAGTGTAGTTGTGAGGTGTGAGGTCTTTTTGACCCCAGATCTCACAATAAAGAGGACCTGTCATGCCTATTTCTATTACAAGGGATGTTTACATTCCTTGTAATAGGAATAAAAATGATCAAAACATTTTTTTTTTTAAACTGTGTAAAAATAAAAAAATAATAAATAAAATAAATAGGAAAAAAAAAAAAAAAAAAAATTAAAGCGCCCTGTCCCCGTTAGCTCGCGCGCAGAAGCAAATGCATACGCAAGTCCCGCCCACATATGTAAACGGTGTTCAAACCATACATGTGAGGTATCGCCGCGATCGTTAGAGCGAGTGCAATAATTTGAGCCCTAGACCTCCTCTGTAACTCTAAGCTAGTAACCTGCAGAAATTTTTAAAATGTTGCCTATGGGGATTTTTAAGTACCAATGTTTGGCGCCATTCTGTGAGCATGCGCAATTTTGAAGCATGACATGTTGGGTATCTAATTACTCAGCGTAACATTATCTTTCACATTATGGAAAAAAATTGGGCTAAATTTACTGTTTTCTTATTTTTTAGTTAAAAAAAGTGAATTTTTTTCAAAAAAATCGCATTTGGAAGACTGCTGCGCAAATATGGTGTGATAAAAAATATTGCAACGATCTCCATTTTATTCTCTAGGGTCTCTGCTAAAAAAAAATATATAATGTTTGGGGGTTCAAAGTAGTTTTCTAGCAAAAAAAATGATTTTAGCTTGTAAACACCAAGTGTCAAAAATAGGCCCAGTCTTAAAGTGGATAAATGGACAACTTTGTGTAAAGCGCTACTTGGATGTTAGGCCTATGTATGTGGCCAGGCTGTAAAAAAGTGTTACACATGTGGTATCGCCATACTCAGGAGGAATAGCAGAATGTATTTTGGGGTGCAAGTTTTGCTATGTACATGCGATGTGTTAGAAATATTGCATAAATGGACAGCTTTGTGTAAAAAAAATGTGTTTTCATTTTCTTTCCACATTTTCCAAAAACTTGTGGAAAAAAATGACATATTCAAAAGACTCATTATGCCTCAAAAATTATACGTTGGGCTGTTTGCTTTCCAAAATGGGGTCATTTTATGGGGGTTTCCATTGTCCTGGTGCTCCAGGGCCTTCAAAAGTGCGATAGGTTGTTAGGAAATGATATGTGTAATTTGTGCTCCTAGAATGCCGGACGCTGCTACTCGGATGTTAGGCCTCTGTATGTGGCCAGGCTGTGAAAAAGTCTCACACATGTGGTATCGCCATACTCAGGAGGAGTAGTAGAATGTGTTTTGGGGTGTAGTTGCAAGTATACATGTGCTGTGTGAGAGAAATAACCTGTTAATACGGCAATTTGTAAAAAATAAAAAATAAAAAAAAATAAATCTTCATTTTGCAAAGCATTGTGGGAAAAAATTACAACTTCAAAAAACTCATCATGCCCCTTATTAAATACCTTGGAATGTCTACTTTCCAAAAAGGGATCATTTGGGGGGTATTTGTACTTTCTTGACCTTTTAGTGTCTCAAGAAATGAGATAGGCCTTCAGTACATCAGGTGTGATCAAGTGTGATCAATTTTCAATGAATAGCACCATAACTTGTGGACTCTATAACTTTCACAAAGACCAAATAATATACACTTATTTGGTTTTTTTTTACCAAAGATAAGTAGCAGTATAAATTTTGGCCAAAATTTGTGAAGAAAAATGACTAATTTGCAAAATTTTATGACAGAAACAAAGAAAAATGCGTTTTTTTCACGATATTTTCAGTCTTTTTTTATTTATAGCACAAAAAATAAAAAACCCAGTATTGATCAAATACCATCAAAAGAAAGCTCTATTTGTGTGAAAAAAAGGACACAATTTTTGTATGGGTACAGTGTTGCATGACTGAGTAATTCTCAGTCAAAGTGTGAGAGCGCTGAAAGCTGAAAATCGGTCTGGGCAGGAAGGGGGTGAAAGTGCACTGTAGGCAAGTGGTTAAACTCTCAAAATGGCCAGAAAAAGAGAACTTTCTTCTGAAACTCGACAGTCTATTCTTGTTCTGAGAAATTAAGGCTATTTCATGCGAGAAATTGCCAAGACACTGAAGATTACCTACAACAGTGTGTACTACTCCCTTCTGAGAACAGCACAAAGCGGACTCTAACCAGAATAGAAAGAAGTGGGAGGCCCCGGTGCACAACTAAGCAAGAGGACAAGTACATTAGAGTCTCTAGTTTGAGAAATAGACGCCTCACAAATCCTCAACTGGCAGCTTCATTAAATGGTACTCGCAAAACGCCAGTCTAAACATCCACAGTGAAGAGGCGACTCCGGGATGCTGGCCTTCTAGGAAGAGTGGCAAAGAAAAAGCCATATCTGAGACTGGCCAATAAAAGGAAAAGATTAGGATGGGCAAAAGTACACAGACATTGGACAGAAGAAGGTTGGAAAAAAAGTGTTAAGTGAAATCTAAGTTTGAGGTATTTGGATCACACATAAGAACATTTGTGAGATGCAGAACAAGTGAACAGATGCTGGAGGAGTGCCTGACGCCACCTGTCAAGAATGGTGGAGGTAATGTGATTGGTCTGGGGCTGCGCAGGAGTGACATTATCACGGCTCCGGCCAATCATCGCGCCGGAGCCGTCTCTTCCGGCCAATCACCGCACCGGAGCCGCCGAACCCGGAAGAGACGGCGAGGGATCATGGCAGCGCCCGCAGCGATGTCCGGGGGTCCGTGTGGGGGCTTGGTTCAAAGGTAAGTTACACATAATGGGCTAGTATGCGATGCATACTAGCCCATTATGCCTTTGTCTTGCAGGTTTTTTTTTTTTTCCTAGGGTTTACAACCGCTGTAAGCCAATTCAACTTGTGGGAGGTGCTTCAGGAAGCGTGGGGTGAAATTTCTTCAGATTAACTAAATAAAATGACAGCTAGAATGCCAAAGGTCTGCAAGGCTGTAATTGCTGCAAATGGATAATTATTTGATGAAAGCAAAGTTTGAAGGACAAAAGTATTATTTAAAAAAAAAAAATCATTATTTCTAACCTCGTCAATGTCTTGACTATATTTTCTACAGGGATTTTTTTTTTACCAAAGACACGTAGCAGAATACATTTTGACCTAAAATTATGAAGAAATTAGATGTTTTTTTTAAACGGATAGGTTTTATAGCAGAAAGTAAAACATATTGTTCAGTTTTGCTATGAAATGTCTTTAACAGTACAGAAAATGTTCAGTTGAAATTGACTAATGACTACTGGCTATACCATGACCTTGATAAAGAACCATCACAGACTAAAGCTGGATACACACTATACAACTTTTGTTGGCAGATTTCCATTAGATTTACCTTCAACTATGTAGTGCAAGGGCCTGCCTGATTGCATACAAATTGAAAGTGTTTAGATTTGACCTCATATTATATGGTTTTGGTAAATCTAAAAGAAAAAATCTAAAGACAATTGTATATAGTGTGTATGGTCCATTAGGCTGCCCAAAGATGGAATGTTTTTTCTGATTGAAAGAAAAAACAAACAGATGCAGGTGGACAGAGGAATCCGCTGTGTTCTTGTATTCTGACAGTGGGGACTCCTCCGTTGTCAGAATACACTGATCAATGCTGCAGCTGGTTGGCTGTAGGTACTGATCAATTGAAATGTTTCCATCATTCTTGTTTGTAGGCAGGTGCATTCTGCTCGCTCCACTGCAGGTGGTGCTCAACCACAGCGACAATGCAATGTGAGAGGAAGTCATGGGGAATAGGGTTCCTCTATGGTTTCCTAAGTCACTGGGGCAGTAATCTGATTGGATGCTGGCTGTCCATGTGACTCTTGCAGCCATCTTAAGTGTGGCAGAGTCCATTTAAGACCATGGCCCCTGTGCTTTTGCAAGTGGGTAGATTAGGGAAAGATACCCCGTCTGTTGGGGACAGTACTAGCGGTAAGGAAAGGTTCCTGATGAGGATGGAAAGCATAGGGTCATATTTATCTGGATACTTTCCTGATTGGGCACGAGATGGCCAGGCTGCATTCTGTCTCTACAGACACTGTTGGTTTGGCTGGAACCTACTTCTTCATGTTATTGGAAACTGAGTAAGCCCAGCTAGGTAGATGTCTTACCCGGTTTGTTGTGAACTGTTGCTGCATTACTTCAATACATGTTTTATATTGCACCTGACTGTGTGAATAATTGCTGCTGCACCATACTGCACCCCACCTACATTTTTGACAGCAGTTGATCTTTAGATCAACTTTTGTAGAGCGGCAGTGGCCAAAGAGAGATAGAAAATTTGTCTGGTCCTTGCTGAACCGCCAGAATTTCAATCCATCTATGGCCAGCTTTAGTGGACAGTATTTAAATTCTGGATAACATATCTTTATACCTTCTCTGATGTAGTGCATCTTTAGACCCCTTTAGAGTCCCTTGTCCCTATGTCCGCCCCCCCCCCCAGAGGTTTTTGTGACCCTTTGACATCCTCCGCCATTGCCGCTGTAAGTCTTTGGGGGAATGTGTGAAATCTGTTTAACCGCCTGTTGCATATGTAATTCAAATTACTTATTATTAAAATGTACAATTGTGTATGTAAATATGTACAAATAGAAATATATAGTTGTGTGTAAAAAATTCTTGTTGTATTTAACAGAATGTGACACCCTCCATCAATGGTCTTAAAGGAAGCAATGCATTATAGCACAACGCGTTGACCAGCAGAAGAGGATCGGGTGGACAGATTACTGGGTGGGGCTGGGGAAGACCCAGCTGTCATGGTACACGTGGGTACCAATGACATAGGCAGAGGAAGACGGAGAGTCCTAAACGATTTCAGGGACTTAGGCGCTAAGTTGAGGACTAGGACCTCCAAGGTAGTATTTTCCGAAATACTACCTGTACCTCGAGCCACACCAGAGAGGCAGCGGGAGATTAGGGAAGTTAACGAGTGGCTGAGGAGCTGGTGTAGTAAGGAGGGTTTCGGGTTCCTGGAGAACTGGGCCGACTTCTCAGTCGGTCACCGGCTCTTTGGTAGGGACGGATTGCACCTAAATGGGGTGGGTGCAGCCGTACTGGGTGCGAGGATGGCCGAAAAGTTAGAGGGGCTTTTAAACTAGGGAATGGGGGGGAGGGTACAGATGTAGAATTAGCCAGTGGAAAGCAAGATTCAGAGGGCAGAAATGGAGGCATTAGCGGTAGGGTGTTCGGAGCTCCTAAACCCAGGGTGGGTACGGGGAAAAATCAAGAGAGCAGCCTAAAAACATCAAATGAGGATAAATGTAACCAATCTAAATTACGAGGCTTGTATACCAATGCCAGAAGCCTGGCCAACAAGATGGGAGAGCTGGAGCTGCTGATGTTTGAGGAGGACTTAGATTTTGTGGGGATAACTGAGACTTGGTTCGACAGCTCTCATGATTGGATGGCGACCATTCAGGGGTATTCCCTTTATCGCAGGGATAGAGAGGGTAAAAAAGGGGGAGGGGTATGTCTGTATATTAAGAACAGTATACAGGTAAATATGAGGGATGATATTAATGGAGCTATGGACGAGGCAGAATCCCTATGGGTAGAGCTTCAAAGGGAAGGCACGGTGGGGAAGGTAATATTGGGCGTATGCTATAGGCCCCCCAACCAGAGTGAGGAGGGGGAGGCGGACCTCATGTTACAGATAGGATTGGCAGCAAGGATGGGAAATGTCATTATAATGGGGGACTTTAATTATCCGGATATAGACTGGGCAGAAGGAACCGCGCACTCAGCCAAGGCTAGGCAGTTCCTAAATATTTTGCAGGACAATTTCATGGGTCAGATGGTGAATGCACCGACAAGAAACAATGCGGTACTTGACCTACTGATTACCAACAATGCAGACCTGCTCACGGATATAGAAATACGGGAAAACTTAGGGAGCAGTGACCATAGGTCAATTGGTTTCAGTATTAATCACAGTAATAGGAAACACAAAGGTAATATTAAGACGCTGAATTTCAAAAGAGCCAATTTCCCTAAACTGCGCTCACTGCTAGAAAATATAAAATGGGATAGAACCCTGGGAACAAAGAACACGGAGGAAAAATGGGAGTGCTTCAAGAGCATACTTAACAAGGGGGTGGGCCAGTGCATTCCACTGGGAAATAAATTTAAAAGAACAAAACTAAACCCTGGGTGGCTAAACTCCAACATAAAAATGTATATTAGAGCTAAAGAAAAGGCCTTCAAAAAATACAAGACTGAGGGGTCAGTGGCAGCATTTAAGCATTATAAAGAGTGTAATAAGAAATGTAAAGATGAAATCAGGGCGGCTAAAATAGAACACGAGAGACATATAGCGGAGGAGAGTAAAAAGAACCCCAAGAAGTTCTTTAAGTATATAAACAGTAAGAAAGCGAGGCCAGAACACATTGGCCCCATAAAAGATGATAAAGGAAAAATGGCCACTGAGGACAGAGAAAAGGCGGAAGTGTTAAATAATTTCTTTTCTTCAGTCTTCACAAAGGAATCGGGGGTCTACACGAACCCAGCTTGTAAGGCCAAACTAAATAATACACCTCAGGAAGTGCCGCCATGGCTAACAGAAGATAGACTTAGAGCTAAACTAGAGAAGCTTAACATAAATAAATCCCCGGGACCGGATGGCTTGCACCCGAGGGTTCTTAAAGAGCTCAGCCAGGTGATTGCCAGACCATTATTCTTGATCTTTATGGATAGTTTACAGACGGGTATGGTGCCAGCTGATTGGAAAAAAGCCAACGTGGTACCAATATTTAAAAAGGGGCCGAGATATATTCCGGGTAACTATAGGCCGATCAGCCTAACATCTGTAGTCTGCAAAATATTGGAGGGGATGTTAAGGGACCACATACAAGACTTTAGTAATGAAAACGGTATTATAAGTATTAATCAGCACGGATTCATGAAAAATCGTTTGTGCCAAACCAATCTATTAACCTTCTATGATGAAGTGAGCTGCCACCTAGATAAAGGTAAGCCTGTGGATGTGGTGTATCTGGACTTTGCAAAGGCCTTCGACACCGTTCCCCACAAACGCTTACTGTACAAACTAAGGAAGATAGGTATGGACCATAAGGTGAGTACCTGGATAGAGAACTGGCTCCAGGGGAGAGTACAGAGGGTGGTGATTAATGGGGAGTACTCGGATTGGGCGGGTGTGGAAAGTGGGGTCCCCCAGGGTTCTGTCCTGGGACCAATCCTGTTTAATTTATTCATAAATGATCTAGAGGAGGGGATATCTAGTACAATCTCAGTATTTGCGGATGATACTAAATTAGGCATGCCAATATCTTCTATGCAGGATGTGGAAACCTTGCAAGCGGACCTGAACAAAATAACGGAGTGGGCAACTACATGGCAGATGAGATTTAATGTTGAAAAATGTAAAGTAATGCACTTGGGGGCCAGAAACCAGAAAGCAAGCTACTCGCTAGGGGGGGAACCTCTGGGTGAGTCTAGGATGGAAAAGGACTTAGGGGTACTGGTAGACAACAGGCTTGGCAGTGGCATGCAATGCCAGGCCGCAGCAAGCAAAGCCAACAGAATACTGGGATGTATAAAAAAGGGGATTCACTCCAGAAATAAAGAGATTATTCTCTCGCTCTACAAGACTCTGGTCCGGCCACATCTGGAGTATGCTGTCCAGTTCTGGGCACCGGTCCTCAGGAAGGATGTGCTGGAACTGGAAAGAGTCCAGAGAAGGGCAACAAAAATAATTAGGGGGATGGAGGACATCAGCTATGAAGAAAGACTACAAGCCCTGAACTTATTCTCTCTGGAGAAGAGACGATTGAGGGGGGATATGATATCAATGTACAAATACTGTACTGGCGACCCGAGCATAAGGAACAAACTATTCAGAGAAAGGAGATACAATAAGACTCGTGGCCACTCACTAAAACTAGAGGAAAGGCGGTTTAACCTTAAAGTGCGTAAGGGGTTCTTCACTGTAAGAGCGGTAAGGATGTGGAATTCTCTTCCACAAGCAGTCGTATCAGCAGGGAGCATTGATAGTTTCAAAAAACTGTTAGATGGACACCTTAAAGACCACAACATACAGGGGTATACAATGTACGGCTAAAAGCAAACACACACACACATCATAGGTTGAACTGGATGGACTGATGTCTTTTTTCAACCTCACTAACTATGTAACTATGTAACTATGTAACTAAAAAAAGAGACCCAATATACAGACACCTTCAGTGGTTTATGTAACCTGTATCATATTACTAGAGAGGTGGTATATAGGGTAGTGATCGACCAATATCGTTTTTTTAATGCCGATACCGATATTTTGGTCATCGGATATCGGTATCGGCTGGTATCGCCCGATATTTTCGGACATGTAAAAAAAATTGTTTTCTGCAGGTACTACTTGTGGAGGGATCTGGGGGTCTACAAGGCCCCAAACCCCTCCTCGGCACTGAAAAGCATTCAAAAGTTTGGCTATCTTGAATGCTATCAGTTTTTTGAATTCGGTGACGGGTTTTTTACATGGAGATCCGGGTCTTCTCTTCGGCCTCAAAATGATACGCTCAAGTGTGAATGGAGTCTTTATAAAAGAATCAAAAAGTTTTATTGGCACATATCTTAAACACAGTCTCGGCCTCAGGTAATGTGTCAGTCCACTAGCTGTAAGCCTGGGTTCATACATATGCAATGCCAGACATCACAAGTGATTTGCACCGCATTGCTGTGCAGATCACATGTGATATCTGTGCAAATGTGAATTCAGCCATACAGTTGTATGGCTAAACTTGCATTCGATTTGCACGAAAAAGGTGCAGTAAACTTTTTTTTCCCGCACTGGAATCGGATCGCATGGGTCTGATTCCTGTCTGAATTCACAGTTCGCACTGCGATCTGCGAACCGACCTGGCAGTGTCATTAACTTTGTATTGACACCCACAGCGGTTCGCAGAGGGAAGTGTGAACTGCCTGCGGGGGAGATGCGATGCGGGAACCCGCACTAGAATCTCGCTGGTTCCCGCATCGCATATGTGTGAACCCAGGCTGGGACTAGTTCTTGCATTTTTTTTTGTAGTGTTTAGATTCGGTTTGATCCTGGGTGATATTAGGGTGAGTGCTGATGGGCTTTGGTTCACATAAAGTCATGATATGGCAAAGCAACTGCACCAGCAATAATTTCCGAATGATCTCAAAAGAGCCATCAACTAATGTAAAAAGCAAAAACATTTGCAGCCCAAAGACCATCATCAACACAAGCCCTTATTAACAGCCATAGTTATAACCAGACCCCCAAAAAAGCAAACAAATATGCAAACACACAGAAATACTGGCGGCTTTTTTTTACCATTCTAGACGCAGCATGAGCATACCATGCATGTGTAAGCAAGTATAGAAGCTCTGCCTACTAAAAATAACATGCATGTATTCATAGTCCAGCAGCTATAAATACACATAGGCTATAGGATTGCAGAGCTTGCCAGTTAAGCCTATTTATGAAGCATATAGATGCAAGGCAATAGTTCAAGGAAAGATATTTTATCCTTAAGCTGAGGTTGTGTTTCATGGGTGACATTTTCTGAAAATGTTCCACACAAAAAACTCTCACTTCATCTGTACATGCTCGAGAAGAAATAAATAAAAAAATAAATAAATCACAGATTCCCATCTACATCATTCAGGTGTACACCTTATATTATTTTTATTAAAGATTTATATTGATAGGGTTGTGTGTCTTTATTCTTCTATTACTGTAGTGTAGCCCCATGCACTTATTCACTCCAGAGGCTGCTGTGGGATGCACTGCTCATGCCAATAGTGAATTTTTAATCAGTTTGCATTTTGAGTAATTTTAACGCTCAGACAAGAATTCTTGTGAATTTTTGCTAAAGGAGAAGTGCAACCAAAGCTTGCATGATAACATGGTAACAGAAATTTGTATGTTCCATAATTTTCTATTGGGACAATGACTGGGGTTCTAACCCTTCCATACTTTAATCACATTATACTCACTAGATGTTGCTAATGATTATAGGAAATAAATACTTAAAGGAGAAATACAGCCTAAGCTCCTTTGGTTGCACTTACCTGTAGATCACAGGAGTGCAGGTCATTTTGCACTCCTGTGACGTGTTTTTAGCAGACAGTGGGCTGAAACCTGCTGTCAGGTGATGTCACAGAGCCTGTACAGGCTAGGGAAAGATTGCGACAATATGTTCGGGATCCGCCCACGATCCTGAACCGGCCCCTGCATCAGCCTCTCAGCAAGCTGCTGAGAGCCTGAACAAGCCACACCTGCCCCCTCCACAGGCCAGCGCTCCAATGAGTGCAGGGGGTCAGAGCAGAAAGCTGCTGACTGACAGTCACCGCCTCCCCGCTCAGGGAGCTCTGAGAACAGTGGTTTTTGATTGCTTGGTTCTCAGGGTTTGAGCTGGTGGGGGACCAATGCTACATCCACCTAGGTATGATTTAAAAAAAAAAAAAAAAAACAGCTCTTTTAATTTTACTTTTAATGTACAGTATTTACAGCTGAATTTCATGTACACATTTGTACAAGCTCTCTAGAAGGTATTTATAGATCAGGGCAATTGGTATTGACAAGAACTAGTAAAATAGACTTGACAAATACAGATTGCAAACAAGTCTATTGCTTCTAAGTCACGTCACACCTGACTTGCTTTGATGCAGTATACAGACATGTACTAAAAATGAGAAACAATGAAAAACCTTTTTAAAAACTTTAACACAGTTAGGAAGGTTATGAATCCTTTACAAATTAATTTTCCTATTACTGCCTGCTGGAGCCCGAGGACCGCACCATAAATGGCAAAGGCGGCAGGTCAGGCACTAAGGATTTTTTAGGACACAACCAGTTGAGCTCATCTGATTATCTGTAAGTGATTTTGGAAGGAAACATACATGGACGTCTATTTTCCTGCCACCAGCAGGTACAAGTCCCCCCCCCACACAGTCGAACGTCCGGTCGCTGGGGGTGCACCCCCCCCGACCCCCATCACCAGTTAATGCCCGCCCCCCATATCAAGAAAGTGGCCAGACCTACCCAAACAGCCCCAGCGTGGGGGCAGATGAGGGACTTGGAAAGGGGGTTGCATTCGGGAAGGAGGGGAACCCGGGGATCAGACTGTCCCAAGGAGTGGGCCACGTCCACCCCAAAACCCTGTGGGGGGAGAGGGGGGACAGCTACTCACGATACCAGGAACCAGGCAAGCACCGCTCCAGACAGAACCCCTCTCCATTGAAATTGGGGGGCTGTTGGCCAGGAGGAACACTGCGACTCGGGCTGAGGCCCAATGGTATGCGACCTTGTGAGGCATTTAACTCGCAGACCAGCCCCCGTCCAGTGGGGCTATTTCGTGGCCAACCTAGCGCAGAGCTGAGGTCAGAGCGTGCTCGCTGGCCAGACTGGGGTGACCACTGGATCTAGATTATTTAGGCCATCGCCCAGTCTGGTAGTTGATTGTAGATCTCACAGGAAAAAATACAGGAGGAAAAAAATGTTCTATCCAAAAAATGTTGCCAGGACCAAAGATCCCAGCAAGGTACTAGGTCCTTACTTCTGACTAGGCAGAAGAAAATTAGTAGCTATAGCAGAGAGAGGGAGTACACCCCCTGGGAATAATTATTTTCTTCCTAGTGTCCTACTCCTGTAGGGGGCAATATAACCCAATGATTATGAATATCAGGAGCTGTATCCGTCAATGAACAAAAGAGAAAATAGCATTTTTGATTTACCATAAAATCCATTTCTCTGATGTTCATTGATGGACACAGCACCCACCCCTCTGTGGAGTTATAATTCTCCTGACAATGCTTGTAACAAAACTGAGTGGCTATAGCAGACGAGAGTACACCCCTTGGGTGTTGCCAGAAGTCTTTTCTTCCTAGTGTCCTACTCCTGTAGGGGGCAATATAACCCAATGGTTATGAATATCAGGAACTGTGTCCCTCAATGAACAAAAGAGAAGTCAGTTTGTTTTCTTTTTTAAACTTTATTCTATTTTCATCTGGTGACCTGGCCAGTAAGTCTGTTGTTTTTCAAAAGAAAAAAAGCTCTTCCGCAAAATGTATTACAAGCCTTTGGTATCACTTTAAAAGATGCAAGATGGAATTGGATAAAACTCTAGCAGAAAACGAATTAAAGTGGTTGTAAAGGCAGATGGTTTTTTACCTTCATGCATTTTATGCATGAAGGTGTGCAGCATCCCCCCAGACCTCCCTTAATACTTACCGGAACCCATCTCGATCCAGCGATGTGCACGGGAGCAGCGGCTCTACCGGGTCCCTCCCTTCTCATTGGCTGAGACATAGCAGCGGGAGCCATTGGATCCCACTGTTGTCTATTACAGCCAGTGATGAGGAAGAACTGAGACTAGTTAACATTTTCTAGAACAGGAAAATGCAAAGTGCAAACAGCTGTCTTTTCACGTTTTGCTTACCTATATCACCAATCTCAAACCGATAAAAATCAGACACGTTGGATCCCAATGCGTTTGTTGCTTTCACGTAGACAAAGTAGTACATCCAGAGAGAAGAATGAGCCTTATCGAAGAAGCAGGTGTAAGGTCCTGAGGAGTGATAGTCTGGGCACTCTTGCTCAGTTTTATTTCTGAAACACAAATGAGGGATAATATAAAACCCACAGAAGTAAAAATGCAAGATCCTGTTGATTCCCTTAATATATTAGACTCCGCTTCATCATCATAAATTACAGTTCTCAGTTAAAAAAAAAAAGAAATCCTGCAAGGAAAAAACATTTTGAAATGTACTTGCCCTTCCCTGGCCTGTGCCCATGGTGTCTAGGCAAGGGTGAGGCAAGATCCTGGGGAATGTGGAATATTCCAAATCTCGTGAAAAGTTGATCCTGATATTTAAGATATTCCTCATTCTCCAGAGAAAGTGTGACGTCACCCCCTGGCAGCACAGAAGTCAGGAATAAGGTAAAATATGTACTAATTTCTTTCCACCAACAGTTTTTTTTACAAACTTAGACTTACAGTAACTAGACTTTGCTATTTTACTGTATAGAGCTGTGGTCTTCAAACTGTGGTCCTTTGCTTGCATTTATCAGGCGCTTGGGGCACTATTGCATCCACTGATACCAATAGGGCATAATTCCCCCTACTGACACAAATGAAGGGGCTCTATTCCTCCCTAAGACGGAGCACATTTTCTCCCAATGACACCAATAATGGTGCCCAATGACACCAATGATGTTCTCCCATTTTCTCCCGCTGACACCAACAATGCGGCTCAATGACACCGATGAGGGGCACAATTCCTGCCAGTGACACCAATGATGGAGCACAATTTCTCCCAATGACAGGGCACATTTTCTCCCAATGACACCAACAATGGGGCCCAATGACAGGCATAATTTCCCCCCACTGACACCAATGAAAGGGCTCTATTCCTCCCAATGACGGGGCACATTTTCTCCCAATGACACCAAAAATGGGGCCCAATGATAGGGCAAAATTCCCCCCACTGACAACAATGAAGGGGCTCTATTCCTCCCAATGACAGGGCCCATTTTCTCCCAATGACACGGCAAAATTCCCCCCACTGACAACAATGAAGGGGCTCTATTCCTCCCAATGACAGGGCACATTTTCTCCCAATGACACCAACAATGGGGCCCAATGACAGGCATAATTTCCCCCCACTGACACCAATGAAAGGGCTCTATTCCTCCCAATGACGGGGCACATTTTCTCCCAATGACACCAAAAATGGGGCCCAATGATAGGGCAAAATTCCCCCCACTGACAACAATGAAGGGGCTCTATTCCTCCCAATGACAGGGCCCATTTTCTCCCAATGACACGGCAAAATTCCCCCCACTGACAACAATGAAGGGACTCTATTCCTCCCAATGACAGGGCACATTTTCTCCCAATGACACCAATGATGCCAACAATGGGGCCAATGACACCTATGAGGGGCAGAATTCTTGCCACTGACACCAATGATGAGGCACAATTACTCCCACTGAAACAAACAATCTGGCCACCCCCCCCCCCCCCCCCAAGTCTAAAGGACAGTAAACTTGCCCTTTGTTTAGAAAGTTTGGCGACTTAGAGTATAGAGTATAGAGTATAGTAAAAAAATAAAAATAAATCCTTTTATTTTAGGATAGAGTGAGGAAGTAAGGAAAAAGCTGGAGAGTTTCCTCCTCTTGGTTTGTCCTGGTGACCATTGCCAGAAGGTGCTGGGAAATTTAAAATGTTGCAGGAATAGAAGGTAAATCTCCCACTAAGTACACCTGTTCCATTGAAAAGGGATTTCCCCTTTTAGTTATTTTATATCACTTTGTGTTCTGTCTTGGGCACAAGAAGTGAAGGAAAACCTATTCAATGAGACTCATGCAATATAAAAAGCTGCACAAGGGGTTTAACCAGTTTCTTTATCAGGCTTTGACAAAGCCATACATGGATTGAAATTTGACCGGTTCAGCAGGGACTGGTTGAATTTTATTCCATGTATGGGCCAGCTGATTGTACAGGAGTCGATCTATCAATTGACTTCTGTACAACCAGCCAGTCAGGTTTTTCCGAACAATCAGCAATGATCAGTGTATTCTGACAGCGGGGAAGTCTCCCCACCGTCAGAACACAATAGCACAGTAGGACTGATTCCCCCATCCACTTCAAATGTGTGGATCGGGGAATGGGATCACATTTTTATGCTCAACCTGCTGGATGAATGAAAAAAAATATTAATGCAAGACCAGCCTAAAAATAATTTACTGCAACCAAACAGAATTCTTCTTTCACTGATCTGCCTATGCAAACTGAAAGCTGATTGCTTAAAATAAAACTAGAGGCAATTTTTTTTTCTCATGTTGGGTAGACCAAGGAAGCGTTATAACCCCAGTCAGTTTTATTTTTCCCATCTGTGTCCCATTGGGGAGATTTCTTTTTACTTCCTGTCCCATAGCTAAAACACAAGGGTTAGAGGGAACCTCTACAAATAAGGGAATTCCTAGTTGTCACCAGAACGAATGTCCCATTCAAAGATTTCTCCTTTATTCCTGTTCTGGTGACAACCCAAAATTTGGGAATTTCTTTCCCTTTCACGCTTGGTGATCTACAGTACAGAGAGAATGAATCTCCCTAATAGGGGCACAGACAGCAATAAAAGCCTGACAGATCTTCCAATCCCTCTCCAATCTATCCAAAATTGCCTTTAGTTATACTTTAATAAATAATTCTGCATGAATTATGGATGCTATTTAATGGCAAAGACAAGTTACATCTGGGCATCAGGGCAGAGGAGATGATCTATTGGAATTAGATGTGTCTTACCTTTCTGTCCAGTACAGGACAGAGTAGTTTGTTGGCAGTCCTCCATCTGAACCCGGCTCCCACCAGCAGGTGACTGTTTCCTTGTCATAAGACCGGCAGCCAATCACTTTTGGTAGTCCCGGGGCTGTCTGTGCTGTGGACCAATGGGAAAATTACTTGTTTAATAAAAGCATGGAGAAGAAATTAAGTCTGCTTTCTCAATATAAAATACATTCCTAAAGGTGCAACCCAAAGTTATCACTGGTTAAAAATTACTGCTAAAATTATGTTTCGGAGAGTCAAACATGCAGTCTGAATATTTGTGGTTCCAGCAAATCCCTGGCGGGTGACACCCAGTAGGTGGCTGTGGAGTGCATAAGTAGTATGGGTTCTTAGCCTGTGGGGCTGCTGACCTCCTAGGCAGCCCAGCACCTTTTTCAGGAGCTTATTGAGGTCCCAGCTGTGCCAGAGCTGGGGGGGCTATTTGCTGAGAGACTTCAAAGCTAAAGAAGAGGGATTTCATCTAGGATCCAGTCTAGGAGTCCACTAAGGAAATATCTGCCTGACTCTGGGGAGGCATCCAAGTACCAGGGGGTCTAAGTGCTGGATGTACACACATCTGCATTCAGGCTCATACGGATGTTTGCATGCGCATGTTTATGCAAGTACCAGTGAATATCTGCATGCAGCCATTGATTTCCAAGGGCAGCTGTACTTGGCACCTGTGGCTCCGAGGTGGGGAAAAATGCCTGAATTTTACAACAGTGGCCCCAGGCACCTGTGTGTATGAGGCCTAATGCTTGAGCAACTCCATGAAAGCCTCTATATTCCTCTCTGTATTGGCTTTCCTAAATTGTATGTAAAGCCCAACAATGAACTTCCCTTATTTGGTCCCTCTCTGAGTTTTTTTCATTCATTAGGTTTCTATTACATTTTTCAAATTTCTATACAATGAAAAAGGTTGTGAAGGAAAAGTATCTCAAATACCGCATTCTGCGCAAGCCTGTCTGTCCCGCAAGCGATAGCAACCTCAGTCCAGCTCTGTCTAAGCCACGCCCCCAACCCCCAGCCCACGAGGCTTAGTCATGGAGGTCTTCCATGGGCGGGATGAAACATATTGGGGGCGTGACTTAGACAGAGCTAGACTGAGGCTACAATCACCTGCGGGACAGAGGGGCTTGCATGGTGTGTGCTGTTTGTGATACGTTTTCTGCTCATGGTTGTACAGTTAGGACAGACTCTTCACCCAGCCTGTACCCACAGCAGGGTCCACCAGGCAAAGCCACAGATGCCTGTGCAGAGAACCAAAGCTTCATATACACTCACCGGCCAATTTATTAGCTACACTTGTTCAAATGCTTGGTAAAACAAATTGCTAATCAGCCAATCACATGGTAGCAACTCAATGCATTTAGGCATCTAGATGTGGTGAAGACGGCTTGCTGAAGTTCAAATCGGGCATCAGAATGGGGAAGAAAGGGGATTTAGGTGACTTTGAACATGGCATGGTTGTTTGTGCTTGACAGGCTGGTCTGAGTATTTAAAAAAATGCTGATCTACTGGGATTTTCATGCACAACAATCTCTCCCATAAAAGCTTATGGCTCAAAAACGTTGATAAACGTTGAATAGCCGCGTTTTTTTGGCGTTCTGGGTTTTTTTTTAACAGCCAGAAAACGTCCCTGCCAAAAACTGCTGAAAACAGCCTATGTGTGCACTGTGCATGGACACATAGGATAACATGCTGGGGAGTTTACTGGCTGCAGAAAAAAACGCCTGACGCCAAAAACAGCTGCCGTAAAAATGTCCCGTGTGCATGAGACCTAAAACCTGGAAGCTGATTGGTTTCGTTGCAGAGCTACACCAGATTTGGACTCTCCAGTTTTAGTAAATCAACCTCTATGCGTTCCTGCACCAAAGATCCCAATGCCGGGAATCCACCAATTTGTACACCGACTACCAATCTGCTGAAGCTTTCATTTACCCGCAGTTTAATTCAGTGATTTTCATGCAGAGCAAAGCAACAATCCTCAGAAAGAATATGCTGGAACTAGAAAGAGTCCAAAGAAGGGCAACTAAACTAATTAGGGGATTGGAGGACCTAAATTATGAGGAGCGTTTACAAGCGCTTGATTTATTCTATCTAGAGAAAAGACGCCTGAGAGGGGACATGATAGCGATTTACAAATACCTCAACGGTGATCTCAGCATAGAAAAAAAAACTATTCAGTCGCAAGGAATGTAAGAGGACACGAGGCCATACAATGCTGTTAGAGGAGAAGCGATTTAACCTCAGGCTACGTAAGGGTTTTTTTACAGTAAGGGCAATAAGATTGTGGAATTTTCTACCACAAATGGTAGTAACTGCGGGGAGTATGGCTACTTTTAAAAGACTCTTGGACATACATCTCCAAGATCAAAACATTCAGGGGTATGGGAAATGAATTTGTCCACACACACCTACACAGGTTGAACTGGATGGACTCTTGTCTTTATCCAACCTCAACTACTATGTAACTTTGTATATAACTATGTAACAGGTTCACTTTATTTCCCGGTTGCACAGCTGCACAGCAAAGAATTACAGCAATGCAAAAGCTCCATGTTGCTCCAGTTGGAGTTTGCACAGAGCTTAAGACTTTGAGACACTGCTAAGCACATGGAAACATGCTCCTCTATACCGAATACTGGGCAGTTTTATCTTCTGTTGGCTGAACAGGGGAGCAAAGGGAAGAGGAGTATATGCTGCTGGGGGTATGGGAAATAAATCTGAAACCCAGGATCCTGCCTGCTTTTGGGCCCTTTCACACAGGCAGACTGACCGTTCAGATCCGCCTGTCCGTTTTTTTGGCGGATCTGAACGGATGCCCCATGCATCTCTATAGGGGAATCGGATGTCAGCGGAGACATGTCCGCTGACACCCGATCCGATCCGTCAAATCCGGACGGATGGAAACCCTATTTTTTATTCATCCAGCGGATCGGATGGGATTGGATGAGAACGGACAGAAGTAGATTTTCCATGATTCAATGGGACAGAGGAAAACAGTGGTGCCCGGTCACACAATCCAGAAGATACACTAAACTGCAGGCATAAGGCTCCGTTCACATGATGGCATTCCGGATCGCGAGGAAAATCGCTGTGATCCTGCCCGCGATCCCTAGTCAAGGCAAATCACGGGACGCCCATGCGATACCTATTACTTCCAATGGCACCCCAAACGCGGTGTGATTTTGCTGCGCTTGTCGCCCGGCGAATGGTGGTAATCGCCCGGCGAATGGTGGTAAAATCACGCAAACAGGCTTTTTTGGGTGACAGGTGTCACGCAATTCTGTTTGCGTGATTTACAGCGATTCGTTGGGTGACAATCGTGTCAAAAGGAGTGCCATTGGAAGTGACGGGAATCGCACGGGTGTCCAGAGATTTGCCATGACTCGGGATCGCAGGCAGATCCGTGATCCGGGACGCCAATATATGAACAGATCCTAAGGCCCCATGCACACAGTATGTTTTTACAGCTGCTGTTAAGGGTGTCTGATGTTTTTTCTTAATGCCTCTAAAAGCCCCTCCATGTTAGCCATGCACACATAAACTTTCAGAGGCGATTGGAGGCATAAGCGTTTAGGGGCATTAGAAAAAAAACGACAACCTGTGCGTCCAGGAGCAGACGCTGTTGAGCTGAAAAAAAAATCTCTCTGTGCCTCTGTTCAATCCATCCCCCACACAGTTAGAAAGCACAAATAGGGAACACATTTAACCCCTTGTATAACCCCGTTATACTGGCTTTTAAAATTTACAAATGTAGCAATTTAGAAGTTAGATAAAAGGTTTAGCAATGTAAAACGTTTTGATAGATAAATAGTGCATTTTATATACAACTATATAGATCAGACCGAAATGAGGGACAAATGAGGAGGAAAGAGGGACAGAGGGACTTTGTTCCAAATCAGGGACAGTCCCTTGAAATCAGGGACAGTCCCTTGAAATCAGGGACAGTCCCTCGAAATCAGGGACAGTCCCTCGAAATCAGGGACAGTCCCTCCAAATCCGGGACAGTCCCTCCAAATCCGAGGCAGTTGGGAGCTATGCGGAGGTCAGGTGGTTAAGATGTCTGTGGATGCTACAGAATCAGCAGGTTGTCATACTCTCTGGACAAATCGAGGTCTATGGTGGTATGCCAATGCATAAAGTTACACACGAGACAGAACAGGGCATGTTTGGTGACAAGAAATAGCATAAAGACAGACTTTACAAAGAGATGGAGTGTTTTTGCACAAGGTAAGCAAGTAACTTGCTAATAGTCTTCTATTCCTGCTGGCTGGAGTTCAACTTTAACACCAACCTTTTGCTTTGCCCTGCACAAGCAAATCATAGGTTTGCATTATTGGTGACTCAATGTAGAGCGGTGAATTTCCCAGACATCAAGGAGTACAGCAAGCGGGCTGGATCAGTGCTGTGCCACACAATGGCATTTGTTAAATAGCAATGATTGTTCTCCATCAAATAAATGCTATTGAGCCAGGACGTTTCAAAGCCTGTTCTATAGAAATCATTGTTCTGACTCAGTCACCCAGAGAGTTTTTAGATCTGCTAATAGCACTGAGACGGCCAATCCTTTAACTCGTACAGTTTATCTCCATGTCATGTATACCTCCCTACATTTAATCCGATAGCCTTATATAATCTTGGCTGGGAACCTTCTTATGTAAAATGTCATTGATTTCATGCCACGCAGGAAACGATTGATCCGAAAAGATCTATGTAAAGATTAAAACATTTACTTACCATAACAACCCGCATAATACTCTGCACAGCCAGGAGGACACACATTAACCACTTTAGAGGTAAAGAGGAAGGTGTATGGCGCTGCCAAAGTGTACTAGTGAATCCGTATGTCCAACAATGATGCTAAATGTCTATTCAATATCAATCTCCACTGTGAATCCTAAATTAATAAAGTGTCGGGTGCTTCATATATGTGAAGCCCCGGAAGGATTTGCCCCCTTTCTGACCAGGCCCTATTTTGCGATTCGGCACTGCATTTCTTTAACGGACCATTGCGCGGTCATGCAACGCTGTACCAAAACAAAATTTAGGTTCTTTTTTTCCCCACAAACAGAGCTTTCTTTTGGTGGTATTTGATCACCTGTGCGATATTTAATTTTTGCGCTATAAACAGAAAAAGAGCGACAATTTTGAAAAAAAAAAAAAAAAAACAATATTTTCACATTCTGCTATATGACATTCTCAAAAAAAATTTTTAAAAATCCATTTTTTTTTTAAATCTTAGGCCAATTTGTTTTCTGCTACATATTTTTGGTAAAAAAAAAATCACAATAGTCGTATTTTGTTTGGTTTGCACAAAAGTTATCGCGTTTAATAACTACGGGAAAGATTTATATCATTTTTATTGTTTTTTTTACTAGTAATGGCAGCGATCTGCGATTTTTTGTGGGATTGCGGCCGACAGTTTGGACCCCTAACTGACATTTTTGACACTTTTGGGGGGACCAGTGACATTACTACAGTAATCAGTGCACTGTTACTGTAATAATGACACTGGCAGGGAAGGGGTTAATACTGGGGGTGATCAAGGGGTTAAATGTATGCCTCATGCTTACTGACTTGAGTGTGTGTGTGTGTGTGTGTGTGGGGGGGGGGTTCTGTGACAGGCACAGAGATCGCATGGATCTGAAATGACAGGTGCTCTTTAAATGTAAGGACTTATTCTTGCTGGTAGTTAGAATCTTTAATATTTGCAAACAAAATGAAGGTTTCCTATTTAGAATAATAAGCTGTCAGGTTAGCAAAACAGCGATATCAGAACCGATTCAATCATACAGTTTGTAGTGTACATAGATTTGCAAAACAATGGGATAAAGGAATATTCCTGAATTTATTTTGTATCTCACGGTTACTGTGAAATTGTGTGGATGCATTGCATGTTATCTCAGCTTGCAGAGCTTGGATTCATTGAATGAGTTTACCAAAAATGTAAACATTGTAGAATATACAGCCTCATGCTACATAACTAAGCTCCATTTCATGCTGATAAAACTAAATTATTAATGTATCTTAAAAATCACTTCTGGTTGCCGTATGGTCACGCCCTGAAACTTTTCGTAATTTCCGACGAAACGGAAAGCTACGCCTGTGAGGCTTTCCATGAGAGTGGATAGGCGTCACAGTCTGGTGAGTTGCCATCTTCCCTGGATTGATACAAGTAATTGGTGGAGGAGTGTGAGGTGTATTCCTTTAAGCTGCACACCTGGGATCTTGATTCTTCTTTACTGGATTACTTTTACATCTATTTAGAGACTATCAAGGATTATATGGGTTTTTGATGGATTGCGGATGTCTGTTGTGCATGAGCATCTGTCTTTTCTGACCTTGTTGTGTTTGCACTACTAATGCCTTTTTTTTTTTTTTTGGGATAGAGTGGAGATGGATTAGAACACCTGTCAGTTTTTATTCACTCTCTCCCTATTTTTTTCCTGTTTACCATCTTTACTGAAAGTGAAAATAAAAGAAAATTCCAAATATTGGAACAGGAATAGAGGCGCTAGCTGCAGCTAGTGGGCGAGTACTCACTGCCGGCAGAGCGCTCCCGCCCCCACTCGGCAGCGGGGACCCCGACGCACGGGGCAGGTGGCTCCGATTGCCGCCTGACACCCGCCATCTTTCCACGCTGGGAGAGAAGAGCGGTCAGCTGTTGTAAACACAGCTGACCGTTCTTCTCTCTGGAATGATTACAGAGTGCCTGTGATCCTTCTATGTATGCCCCGCCCCATACAGTTAGAAACATGCACCTAGGTACACATTTAACCCCTTGATCACCCACTGTGTTAACCCCTTCCCTGCCAGTGTCATTATTACAGTAACAGTGCATATTTTTAGCACTGATTACTGTAGTAATGTCACTGGTCCTCCCAGAAGTGTCAAAAATGTCAGTTAGGGGTCCGATCTGTCCGCCGCAAAAAAATTGCAGATCACCGCCATTACTAGTAAAAAAAAAAAAAATAAATAAAAATGACATAAATCTTTCCCGTAGTTAGTAGATGCGATAACTTTTGCGCAAACCAATCAAAATGCTTATTGCGATTTCTTTTTACCAAAAATATGTAGCAGACAACAAATTGGCCTAAAATGTTAAAAAGTTTTGATTTTTAAATTTTATTTTTTTTTTTTGGGAATAATAGACATCAGAATGTGAAAAATATTGTTTTTTTTTTCAGAATTGTCGCTCTATTTTTATTGATAAAGGAAAAGGAATTGGCAGCACTCCAGGTTGAGTCAAAATCCAGATTTATTGACTGGACATCCAAATTATGACAATCGTGACAAGGTATACCTTGTCACGATTGTCATAATTTGGATGTCCAGTCAATAAATCTGGATTTTGACTCAACCTGGAGTGCTGCCAATTCCTTTTCCTTTATCAAGTTTTCACGGAGGCGAGCCGGGGCATGCACCGGTGTGAGTCATCAGGCAATCACACCACCTTGAGCAGTGAGTCCTTGTCTCTTCAATTGCTCTATTTTTATTTATGGAGCAAAAAATAAAAAGGTGACCAAATACCACCAAATGAAAGCTCTATTTGTGGGAAAAAAAAGGACATCAATTGTATTTAGGTACAGCATCGCACGACCGCACAATTGTCCGTTAAAGTAACGCAGTGCCGAATCGCAAAAAATGGCCTGATCATTAAGGGGAAAATCTTCTGGTCCAGAAGTGGTTAATTTGCAGGGATTTCTTCTCACTTCCTGTTTTGGCTATAGGGCAGAAAGTGATGGTAAAGTTCCCAAATGGCAAAAAGAAATCTTACAGAGGCTATAGTCCTCCCTTACTTTATCCAAAATGAAAAAAAAAAAAGCTTTGCCTATAGTTCTATTTTAATAATCGCTAGCAGAGGCACAAAACGCATCAACATTCTAATAAGTGATAGGAGAGGCAGGAAACCTGTCAACCTTCTGTTCCCCACTGTGGTCTTTTTGTTGGTTTCACGTTGTTTGTAGATATTATAAAGATGAATTGCAGTTTTCGGAGTGCAGCTGGCCGGACTTTACGTCTTCAGGCACATATCGGTGCATCTCAAAAAATTTGAATATCATTAAAAAGTTTATTTATTTCAGTAATTCAATTCAAAAAGTGAAACTCATATTTTTTAGAATTACACACAGAGTGATATATTTCAAGCATTTCTTTCTTTTAATTTTGATGATTATGGTTTACAACTAGTGAAAACCCAAAATTCGATATCTCAGAAATTTAAAATAGTGTGAAAAAGTTCAATATTGTAGACTGGCGTCACATTCTAATCAGCTAATTACCTCAAAACACCTGTAAAGGTTTCCTGAACCTGTAAACGGTCTCTTAATCTGGTTCACTAGGTTACACAATCATGGGGAAGTCTGCTGATTTGACAGTTGTCCAGAAGACTGTCAGTGACATCCTCCACAAGGAGGGTAAGTCACAAAAGGTCTTTGCTAAAGATGCTGGCTGTTCACAGAGTACTGTATCCAAGCATATTAATGGAAAGTTGAATGGAAGGAAAAAGTGTAGTATAAAAAGGTGCACAAGCAACAGGAATAATGGCAGCCTTGAGAGGATTGTGAAGCAAAGGCCATTCAAGAATTTGGGGGAGATTCACAAGGAGTGGACTACGGCTGGTGTCAGAGCTTCAAGAGCCACCACACACAGACATATCCAGGACATGGGCTACAACTGTTGCATTCCCTCTGTCAAGCCACTCCTGAACCAGAGACAATGTCAGAAGCGTCTTACCTGGGCTAAGGAGAAAAAGGACTGTTGCTCAGTGGTCCAAAGTCCTCTTTTCAGATGAAAGTAAATTTTGCATTTCATTTGCAAAATGAAGGTCTCAGAGTCTGGAGGAAGAGTTGAGAGGCACATAATACAAGTTGCATGAGGTCCAGTGTGAAGTTTCCACAGTCCATAATGATTTGGGGAGCCATGAGTTGTTGGATTTGGGGTGTTGGGCCACTGTGTTTTATCAAGTCCAAAGTCAGCGCAGCCCTCTAGCAGGAAATTCTAGAGCACTTCATGCTTCCCTCTGCTGACCAGCTTTATGGAAATGCTGATTTCATTTTTCAGCAGGACTTGGCACCGCCCACACTGCCAAAACTACCAATACCTGGTTTATTGATCATGGTATCACTGTGCTTAATTGGCCAGCAAACTCACCTGACCTAAATCCCATCGACAATTTGTGGGATATTATCAAGAGGAAGATGAGAGACACCAGACCCAACAATGCAGACGAGGTGAAGGCCGCTATCAAAGCAACCTGGGCTTCCATAACACCTCAGCAGTGCCACAGGCTGATCGCCACTCCACATTGATACAGTAATTCATGCAAAAGGAGACCTGATAAAGTGTTAAGTGCATACTATACTGTACATGGATACTTTTCAGTAAGCCAATATTTCTGTATCTAAAATCCTTTTTTTTTTTTGGTCTTATGTAATATTCAAATTTTCTGAGATACTGAATTTTGGGTTTTCACTAGCTGTAAGCCATAATCATGAAAATAATCATAAGCCATAGAAGAAATAAATGCTTGAAATATATCTCTATGTGTATAATGAATCTATATAAAATATATGAGTTTCACTTTTTGAATAGAATTACTGAAATAAATAAACTTTTTGATGATATTCAAATTTTTTGAGATGCACCTGTATACAGGCTCGAAGTGCGAGGTGAGATAAGAGTGGACCAACCTGGAGCAGCATTTCCCTGTTTCATGCTGGTAGGATAATTGGCTCCTTTCTATATACGTATGCATATGAGATAGGGACTGATGTCAATATACATTATGTAAAGCACTGCATACATTGTCGGTGCTATATCAATGTCTGTAATAAAATAAAAAATATTCCCTGTGCATTTTAGAGTGACAGCACCATGAAATGTCATAGATTGTCTCTTCTCTCAGTCCCACCCCAGGGAGATTGCAAGAAGCTGACATAAAGACAGGCTTTTAAGTACACAAGGGGATTGATTTACTCATGGTAATTAGACTGTGCACTTTGCAAGTAGAGTTGCACTCAGCAAGGGCATTTGCTCCAGAGCTCAGTAAATGAGATGACGTTCTGCTGACATCCATCATCCAATCATGTACAAGCAAAAATGCCTTTTTTTTATATTTTCCTTGAATGTGATTGGGTATTCTTTGCAAAGTGACATTTCATCTCATTTACTAAGCTCTGGAGAAAATTATCTTGCATAGTTCAACTGTCTATTTGACTTTAGTAGACCCACCCCTTACTGTTACACTATTCTAAAAAAAAATGTAGTTATTACAAGTTATGCAATCATGCCCCCCCCCCCCCCCTCACATTTAGCTTAAGGCTGGCCATAGACCAGTAGAATGTTTGAAATGTCTAATTTTATTAAATTTGTACAATTTTTTATCTTTAGTTGCTGTAGCAACAAGAACATTCAAGGAAGCTGGATAGAAAAATGTTCCCCACAAATGAGTGCATTTCTAAACAGTGAATGTGGCTCATGTTCGGGAAAGTCCACTTATTCCAAAGTCGAATTAAAAGCAAAATAAGTTTTTGAACGACATCTGTCAAGTCATCGAATATGCTGAGAATTTTTGTATGAATGTACAAAATCTACCAGTCTATGGCCAGCTTAAAACTGCCACAAAACACACAGCCTCTGAAAGCTTGTTAATAATCCGTGTGCAAAGAGCATTCATTACCACATTCCAATATTGTACATAAAAAACTAAGACAATAAATAATAATGGAGCTCACCATTCACAGGATTTATACTGATTACAATGAACAGGACAAGGGATACAGCCAAGGCAGGGACCTGAGCTGGCCACATCCTGACCGGCAGGCTTAAGATGTGCTCAACACCAGATGATCAATGTTTCTCTGTAAAACATATAAAAAAATATAAAACATTAGAAACAGGCATAAATATTACTATTATAGCATAAAGACAATGTTATTATTGTAAGAATGAAAAGGGTGCCCATTCTAGAACAGGCGAGGCTGGAGTGCTGAGGGCTAAGGGTGGCGGGAATGGGGAGGAGGGTTAGAAATAGGACATTTGGCATGGTATGAGTGTAGGAAGAAGAGTGCGCAGGCTGGGTGAGAAGGATGGTATGGGCGTGGTGGTGACGAGGGTAGAAATGCAGTTTTGGGTGATAATGCAAAGGGGGATCTAGCTGAAATTGCTGGGGGGGGGGGGGGTTAGTATTTACTATTGTGTGTGGGGTTGGCTGAAACTACAGAAAGAGGGGGTCTCATTCACACTGGCAATCCTTTCCAGCAAATACACACAATGTAAGGCACCATCTTTAGATAATGAGAACCTGTCAGGATAGTAATATATGACTGGCCTTTGAAGGTGCAGGCTCCAACATGGTCCTCTTGATAGTAGCATTGCTAGATATGGAGTCTCTGACCAAGACCACATATAGCTCAAAGCAGTACTTGATATACACCGGCTTGTTCTGGGTCATTTACTCAAGAAGTGGTGAAGTAATCAGTACTGGACAGGACCTTAAGGCGCTTTTCCACTGCATGGAACCGAACGGTTCGGCTCGCTTTTGTGCTTTTCCACTGCTGGTACTACATGGTACGGTGTAGGAACGGTACGGTACGGTACGGCGGCGCTTTTCCACTGCATGGAACTGAACGGTACGGCTCTCAAAAACAGTACCACCTCGATTGTGGTTCCAAGAGGTACCATACCGGTACCATATCCCACAATCCTTTGCATGCAGTCACTACTAGCCACTGATTGGTCAGAGAATCGTTGTTATCCCACCCACTTAAATTTAGTACTACTTTAGTGGAAAAGCAAACCATACCGTACCGAACCGTTCCAAAACCGTACCATGCGGTACCAGCAGTGGAAAAGCAAACCGGGCCAAGCAGGGCCGAATAGAGCCGAGCCGGTTCTTGCAGTGGAAAAGTGCCATTAGACCTTCCAAAACAAGTCAGCAATCGCAGGTCTCTCTCCTAACAGGTTTAATTTGGAATGAACCCTATATGGCCAGCCACCATATAGAGCTTGTTGGACATCCCATTCCAAATCCATGGGCATCACTTTTCAGCTATAATACCCTCCACTCTATTGGAGTGTGCCTATGGGAATTGGTGCCTATTGAGTCAAAAAGAGCATTTTGAGGTCAGGCACTGATGTTGGAGGAGAAGACACGGTTTGCTATCAGCATTCCAATTCATCCCAATGGTGTTGAATAGGGTTGCGGTCAGGTCTCTGTGTAGGATAGTCAAGTTCTTTCACACCAAACTCATCAAACCGTGTATTTTGGAGCTGTTTATGTACCAATGGGCACAGTCATACTGGAACAGAAAAGAACCTTCCCCAAACTGGTACCCCAAGGTCGGTAGTGCACAATTAATCACAAACATTTGGCCATATGGTGGGTGTTACTATAACCACTTCAACTATTCCAGAGCCTCTCAGTTTTGTTCTTATGTTTAATAACACCAAATTCCAGTTTTTATAAGCCCTGTGAATTGCTTTATCTGTGGGGTGGTGTAGGATAACTGGAGGAACGTGTGTCATTTCCTCAGAGGACCCAATAAATTTGTTGTTTGACATTCCAATTGAATGAAATATAAAACTTTGCTGACTGCTAAGGGCCAACAATTGTTTTTCTCTGGTTGTTACTCCTTGCATAGATGACTACAGTCCCACAATGATAGTAAGAGAAATTTGAAAGAAATAAGAGTAACATGATGGACACCATTGGTGACTTTTCTTTTACTTTTCTTTTTTAGCAGTTTATGCAACCCTCCCATGTCTTACTCTGAGCTGTCAGTCAGAGGTAGCAGGCGAGTGTCAGACCCCTGTATGAAATTGAAATTGGAATGTGAAGTGTGAGGTACATAGGGGGACCAAAACTAGAGCAAACTTAGGTGAGAGCCCTGGAAAGCAATTATGGTAGCACCCCATAGGGTGCAAGTAGATGACACCATCAGTATGGCAAGCAGAAAGAACACCGCTGTAGTCAGGAAACTTCACTAAATTTTTTTACCAGCCAACACAAAGTGCTTCCAGAACATCAGGTTGGTGGCAAGAAGGCAATATCAAGGGGGACAAGACGGCCTGATGAAATCCAGAAACAGTAGGCATATAGGTCGTGTTCTATGTATGTTTTAAGGTTCATTCAATTCTAACACAGGTAAGTTGAATTTTATCATTAATGGTCTCCTGAATGCATTCCATGCAAGGACATTTTTGCTTTTCAAATAAAAGCTCTTAAGTTATTTTGTAGTTGTTCAAGTAAAATAGGATTCAGTCCATTAGCATGACACAATGACATCCTCCAGAGAAAAATCGATTTCGCTAAGCACAAAATACAATCACAGCATATTCTTTACCATCTAGGATAGATGAGAGCTATATTAGAGTCCACTAAGGCAATCCATAAGGTACACATGTAGGTGTCTCGGTAGTTTCCTCCATCCATGCTAAACAGATGAAGGAATCTGCACTGCTGCATATTGATGAGCCAGGTGGTGCCAACGGGGCCACCCATGGTTTGAATGTAAGCCGACTTAGCAGGAATCAGTAGAAAGTCAGCATGGCGGCTTAGTACTTAACACTCCTGCCTTGCAACACTGGGGTCCTCAGCTTGAATCTCAACTAGGGCATAGATTCTGCATGTTCTCCCTGTATCTAAGTGCGTTTTCTCAAACATCCAAAGACATGCTGGTAGGTTAATTGGCTTTTGCCTAATATGGCTCTAGCAGGTGTTTGTTGGACCTTAGATTGTAAGCTTAAACACTACCTCCGCCTTAAGCCTATGCTACACCCATATTTAGAGTGTAACATGGTGCCAAATAGACCCCCCCCCCCCAACAGTGTGCGGGGGTTCTTTTCCCGCGCAGTAGCTGTGAAGGTTTGCGCAGCTTTGCATGGCTCCACAGAAATCTGTAAATAATACACTACAAGTCTCATCTGCAACTAGGGGTGAGCCGATCTGACTTTTCTAGTCCCGATACCGATACCTGGCATTGTGTATCTGCCAATATCGATCTGGAACTATACACTATGCATGCGGCTGCAGTACAGAGCAAAGCCACTGCTTCATGTGTATGGGTCCTTCATTCAGAGGCGGAGTGCATCTGATATCACTCCGCCTGTAAGCCGGACCTATACAGGAAGTAGCGGCTCCCATCCCATACTACCATCATACTACTACTAAACCAAGTAAGGCACGGCTGAGCCGGGACTCAGCAAAACTGGATCGGCGATCCGTGCAAGTAAGGGACGGCTGAGCCGGGACTCAGCAAAACCAGATCGGCCAGTGGATCGGTTAATTTTACCGATCCCCCGATCTAGCTTTTTTGGCTGTATCGGCGCCGATATCCGATCCTAATATCGGATCGGTGCATCCCTATCTGCAACTGCAGCAGGCATATTTGTAATCCTCAAAGGAACACTAGTGTGGCCCATCCACACTTTCTTCAGATCTCTAAGGCCCCCTTCACATCTGGCAATGGCTTTACAATGGGCATTTGGGTGCCAATATCCCTTAATGGTACCCCAAATGGGATGCGATTCTGCTGCGCTTGTCGCGCAACAGGATTGCAATCACAGCAAACTGCACCTTTCAGAATCGCTTGAAGCTTGTCGCCCAAAAAGGAGCAGGAGCCTCTTTTCGCGCGACCAAACTGCATAGGGCAGTCTATTCAAGTGAATAGGCTGCCCCTATGTGGCACGCCAAATTGCATGCAATCTCTAAAAGAAAATCGCAAATGACTACATGAAAGTGTGAACAAAGCCTAACTGAAAGTCCATACCTCAGAATTTAGAGCTGGAAGAGGAGTCTGCAGGAACTTGCTATCGCACCCGCGATCCACGATTGTGGGTCCAATTCTTTGCAGGTGTATTTGCAAAAAAACTGATAAATGCACTTTTTTTGGTTTTGCAGATATATGTGCATTTATTTATTTATTTGCAGATGGTGGACTTAGTCTTTAAAAGAGAAGTATGTTTTTTTTTGTTTTGTTTTTTAAAGAATCATACCTACCTAGGTGGATGCAGCTTTGTGGGGGGGGGGGGGGGGGGAGGGGGCTGGACCTCCTCTTTAAGTGCAATCTACACCCCCAGCAACACACCGGCTCTGAAGGGGGGAAGGCTGCAGTAAGGGAGCTGTAGTCTTTTGCCAAGCAGTGAATGACCCATACGGCAGCCAATCATGTGTAAGGAACAGGTCAGAACTCTTGCTTTAGAGGATATTTTGCATTTGACGTTTATAGCATTGATCACTACAATTCACTATGCGAAAAAAAAAAAAAATTATGTTTTGTATATATATATACACAGTATATAATATAATATATATATATATATATATATATATATATATATATATATATATATATATATATATATAAAACATTTTCCACCCCCACTGTCTGCCATTTCAACCCTATTGCTCCATTCATAGAGGTCGTACTATCAGTTCTCATAATTAAAGGTGCAGTAGAGTAGATGAATGAAAGCTCCACCTCATTCATTCATAGACAGCTATTCATGGTGCACATGAAGCTGAACCACTCTACTGGAACATATGTTACAGTAGAACATGTAATAAATGTCAATATTTCCAAATGTATTACAACCTTTAGCCAAACACAATCCTTAACAGACAATACAATAGAAGTGGACATTACGCTGCTACCAATGTAAAACTTGCTTACTCGCAGAATTTTCTTTTTCATAAAACAATTTCTATTCACTTACAATGCACCTGTAAAACTGCTAGCAAGACTGACTACTTCTGAAATAGGCAGTCCCTTAGCACAGTCCTCTACTTGCTTGCATGTCCTAGCCCTTTCCTCTTCCAAGTGGTGTTTTTATTACCATCTATGCTGGCCTAGCTCCTCAACTCTTTCCTTCACCTACCAACGTAACCTTTTATGTAGCTGCCAGTGGAGAAGCAAGGGAGGATACCTTAGAGCAGTCATTCTCCTCTAAGGTTTTGTGGAACCCTTGGGCTTCTTCAGAGGTTGCCAGGGGGTCTTTGAGCTGTGTCTAATTGATCTCCAAATTGATGGTGTCTGCACAGTTCCAAGGCCAACTGGCAAAGTCAACGGCATGACATCAATGACCTATTTAGCTATTTGTAAGGAACCAATCTTCCCACTGGCCACCAACCTACCAGGCATCTTTCTGACGGACTCCCAGTAAATTGGTTTTAGCAGGGGTTTGAAAATTATTTCAATGATCCTTCTAAGGTAAAACAGTTGAGAAAGGCGGCATTAGATTATCGCTTGAGTGACATCTCTGAGTCTGCTGGGGGTACTGACATCACATCCAAGATGGCCGCACCCAGAAGCAGTCTCTGGGTTTTTGAACATGTACACAAGGGAGGCTTCTAAAGGTAAATAACATGCCTAAAATATGCGTAATGCACATGCAGTATACTCATAGATTGTTATTGTAATGAACGGTCTGGCAAAAGGGGATCTTTAAAAGTCATATAGGGTCCCCTTTATGAATACAGACACTAGACATAAAGTGCTCTGGGATTCTATTATCTAAAACATCTTACTGGAACACGTCCAGTCTTAGTTACAGGAATAGTTCAGGCTTCGCTTACATTTTATAATAAAACCCCAGACAGGCGAACAGCATTTTCTCCAAAGGAATGCTGCTCTGTGTATTGGGTTAGATGGCCTGATGAGATCAAAGGCTGTTTTTTACTGGACAGAAATTTACGGCACATTAGAATTTACCAGGGTTTACCACACTAGTAAACCCTATATATTCTATATTCTATAGAGTTGCCAAATTGCGCCTTGTTAGCACAGGCCTGCATATTTTCAGTTAAACCATTCTGTCCCTTTTCAGTGACAGGGCTAGACACTGACACATAAGGAACATTCCTGGGTCTTCTACTTAGTGCTCGGAGTATCCTTTGCAGTAGCTGTTGGTGTCATCCCAAGTATGATCCTGCGGACAACCATACATCAATCTCTACTGAACTTAGAGAACAAGAAGGGTCAAAGCTATTTTGGCCATATTTCTCATGTGGGTCACAGAGCGACAGAGTGCACTTACTTCTGCACTCCTGTGACCCATGAACTGTCAGCTGATGTCAAAGAGCCGGTTCAACCTCTGCTGGTCCAATGTTGGGATCCTCCCAGATGCATGACCGGCAGCTGGCTCAGTCTCTCAGCATGCTGCTAACAGCCAGAGCCAACCATTCCTGCTCCTTCCACAGCACTGGAAGGGCCGAGCAGAGAGCCGGTGACTGACAATCACTGCTCTGTGCTCAGAATGGACACAAGAACTGCTGATCAGCAGTCTTTGATCACTCAGTTCTTGGTGTACAGCCAGCAGGGGTCAGATACTGCACTGGATCAATGCTGCAGCTATCTAGGTGAATATGTACTTTTTTTTTTTTTTTGTTCATTCCCGCGCTTATCTTTGAAAAAGGTTGTCCCTCACTTCCAGTATCTTTGACACCTATACAAAAAAAGGGTATGTAACCAGAACAGAGGTGCATGGACAGTGACAATAAACATGATAAGACATTCTAGCCTTCCCACTCTATTAAAGATGGACAAGAAGATGTGTATCACAAATACGTGTTCCAATTCATTTCATAGGTGTTCAATAGGGTTGAGGTCAGGGCTCTGGGCAGGCCATTTAAACGCATACTCAGCAAACTTAACAAAGCTTGTCTTTATGGACGCAGTGTCATACTGGAACAAGAAGTACCTTCCCCAATGTGTTGTCACAAATTTGAAAGAGCACAGTTGTCTAAAATGTCTTTGTATGCTGTAGCATTAACAATACCCTTCACTGGAAACACCTAAACTCATTCATTTAATTAAATTAATTTAATCTATTATTTTTGGTCATATAGTACAACTTATTTTTTTTTTTTTAAGTAAATAAGATAACAATCTCTATTTTCAGCTATGACAATGAATATCCCAAACCTCCACATCACTATACCCAGAGACCCCACATCCCCCTCACCCTTTCTGGCAAACTTTCTTTTTACCAACATCTGTTACATCTGACCAGTGAACAGCTTACTTCACATGTGTCCAACACATGGCCAGTGCCTTGGCCTTGTCATATGGTCCTTGCACCAAGTTTTGCAGCTGGAACGTGGCAGAACTCCAGTCCACCACCTCTGGCTCTCACCCTCTGCTGCCACTCCCCGCTGAAGCCTTCTGTGATCACAAGTGGCATCTTTGCTCTCAGTGGCTCCCAGAACTAACAGATCCCTGCACACACTCACGGTGGACCATTGTGGTGGGGACAGATCTCCAAAATCTGAGAGAGAGAATAATCTCCCTGTAAGGCAAGGCAGAGCTGCCTACACAGGAAGGTGCTAGAGTCGGACAAGGAAGGAGCATTTCAAATATATTTCCAATATATTTGGACTAAAAATTTTAGAAATATATTGAATATGGCCAAAATTGTAGCATTTCAAATATATTTCCAATATATTTGGGAAAAGTTAAAAATTTTATTTTAAAATATATTTTTAATATATTTTTCTTCCATGTGGGTATGTACACAGCACAACCCTGAACTCTGCACTCTGTGTATAGGGCCCCCCTGGAACTGCACTCTGTACATAGCACACTCCTGAACCCTGCACTCTGTACGTAACGCACTCCTGAACCCAGCACGTAGCACACCCCAGATACAACTGTCCGTTAGAGGACAACCATACTGGTGATGCAGCCCACAATGAAATGGAGTTTGACATTCCTGCCTTGGCTGCCCAGTTGACACACCCTCCATTGTGACAGAAAGCCAAAAGCAGTGGTGGATAAACAAGAGTGGAATGCCAAAAAGGATAAACGAGTGGAAATTCTGGCTGTAGCAGTATTGTAATGTTTAGCGGATGGCACATTAAACAAATTGATTTTGGACATTTCCTGGAATTGCTCTTAAAACACAAACATGGAAATTCTGCATATTAACTCACTAAGCGTGCACAGATGAACAGCCAAGAGGCTTTAATTTCCCTGATGACATTCATAGAGTACAGCTGGCTGCTTACACGCCAAGTCCCCATGGTTCACAGTGTCATTCTTGTATCTAGAGTGCTGAATTCAGTGAAGGTGTGAGAGTGAAGGGGCCGTTTTAAAAGGCAGCTGGTGAAATCTGTCAATTTTTGAGAATTACTTTTTCCATACAATATCCTACAATAAAGGTGTTAAATGGCAAAGAAGGGAAAATGCTTCCAAGCTACAAGAACATCAATTTGCTACACTATATGGTTCAAACCTTTGTGAACACCCCTCCAAATTATGAACTTTTTCCTGCTGGCGTAATGCACATAAGCACAGCGGGTGAGACTTAATGCCCGCTGTACATAAATAGGCGACACCGCGGTTCTGTGCTGAGAGTGCACTTACTGCATAGTCCCAGCACAGTGACCAAGATGTCAACAGCAGCTCCTGATCACTCTTCTTAACGATGTGACCACTGTAACAGCCAATTCTAGTGGTCACATGATCACTGCCTCCTGTCTTGCAGAACCCCAAGGGGCAGACAAGAGCCGGTGCCATGAGGTTAAGTTCAGGTATTTCCAGAGACAGGCATTGTTAATGCTAAAGAACTGGGTGGTCCGAAACTTTTGGTAACCTAGCTTTACATTGGCCATAGGTGGTCGTTTTGGACCATGTTGTAACCTAGCCTCACACTGGCCATGGGTGGTCTGAACCTTGTGGTAACCTAGCCTTACACTGGTTATGAGTGGTCCAAACCGTGTGGTAACCTAGCCTTCCACTGGCCATAGGTGGCTTGGATTTTGTGGTAAACTAGTCTTACACTGGCCATGCACTTTCAGACAATTTCATACCTTTTATCCAGTCTTGAGTGCAACAATTACCAACAGGATGAGTACAACCTTCCACTAATTCAACTGACACAGTGAAATGATCTCAGGGCCCAGTTACATACGATGCATGCATTAAACAGCTCATTTAAAATAAATATGATGAAACTCACGGCAACGCCCATAAACATAGGGCAGACTGCATTTTATACAATGCAATGGAGATGGTTTTGGTGGTGCACTGGGGTGTCATTCATAATGAAGCACACCAAAGCACGGGGAAGTGGATGCTGGCTATGAGACTGAGGACTAGTGGCGGAAAAGGCACAAAAGGGGATACCTTTGGCTTGAAGCTGAAAATTGCAGTAAAAGCTATTTTTGCTATTTTATCTTTTAACAGGCTATTCATTTTTATCTTTTTTTGGAGTACTGCCTAAAAAACTCAATCACAATTCAACCACATTCAAGCAGCTTTCAATTGCAAAAATTATCTAATGTATAAAAGGTAGCCTACTAGGTGCACTTTACATAATTACATTTGTAGCTACATCTAGCACCCAGTCAAAATCTTTTTCTTATTAAAGAAAAAAAATTGGTGCTAGCCTGTGATCCTTTCTTTAACAAATCTGGCTAAATAAAATTACTCTAATCAAACAATTAACACGTGCAGCAGTGAACTTTTAAATCATACAGTATATCGCATAATGAATAACTAAATATCAGTGTATATCAATCCTGTAAGCAATGAAATTCTAATCCTTCTGCTCCGTGAGGACGTTGAATGACGAAACGCATAGGGCGGGGCAAGGATGCTGACATCACTTTGCATGCCTGTATCGCACTCGCGGCTTTTGGATTACGGTCGGAGGGGATAGGCAAACACTAACAAGCGTTATTACCCTAGTGTCAGGGAGTCACTTAATGATCTATGAGTGATCTATGGATCATATGGATCTATGTTTTATAAAAAAAATTGGTTTTATAACATTTTTACGCTATGGAAGCCTTCCTTCCTCTATCTTGATTCCATGTGTAGCCGAGACTTGCTCGAGCAGCTTCAATTGTGAGGGATCATATCCGGAACCAATACCGTGGAGATAAACCCTTCTGGGTCTACTGTGGAGCGCACTGGCTGGTTTATAATGTGTCCAGCCATTAACTTGGGTGAGTTAGTATAGTGTGGATGGTGAAAGATTGCACTGGGTGTCACTTACAGCGATTTAAATAATATTTCTAAGGAGATTTTCTGGGATTCTTCTTTTTGGATAACAAATAGACTTTGTTTTCTGATTAGACATTTATTTTTGCACTTTTTTCTGCTTAATAGCACAATACTTTGCCCTTTTTTACAACACTTGCACTTTGTGATTAAGCATTGTTTACATATCGCTTTTTGATTAGAATGTCATTGCTTATAGGATTGATGTACACTGCTATTTAGTTATTCATCATGTGATATAAAGTTCACTGCTGCATATGTCAACTGTTTGATTAGGGTAATTTTATTTAGCCAAATTGGTTATAGAAATGACCACAGACCAGCTCCACAATTTTTTCTTTAATATTGTCTTTGGTGTATCACCAAAATCTAAGTGGAAGCAGTTTATTCTGTTCCTTTACCTCCCATTAATATCCTAGGCGCTGTATTTATTTTTTTTTCTTGTTACGGATAGAGTGTTGAGGGGTGCGTCAAACTGCAGTCCTCCAGCTTTTGCAGAACTACAAGTTCCATGAGACTTAGCAAGGCTGGCAGTTACAAGCATGACTCCCAAAAGACAGAGGCATGATGGGACTAGTTTCGCAGCAGCTGGAGGGCCAGTTTGACACCCCGTTGGGAAGATTCCATTTTTCCTGTTTTGATCACAGGAAGTGAGTTATTCTCCCTGAGGGGGACACAGATAACAACTCTACAGGGTTTCCAAACCCCTCCCCTATCTAAAACTGAACAAAAAAACCTCATTTCAATACATTTTTTTATTGACATTTTCCCTAGGCTGAGCAAATCATACATTTGAATAAGACTTCTTCACAGTAAAAATGTAAAATATTTAATGTCTTGCAATTTGGAACAACATTTTTTTTTCACACATACTTTAAAAATACCTTCTGTAGTAATAAAACACATCGTCACATATCATTGAAAGAGCTGGGGACACGAAGCGCTCAGTTTTTTAATAAAGAGAAGAAAAACAAAGCTGAAAAAAAGAAATAGAAAAAATATCTTCCTTTTAAATTTTTATAAAAATACTAAGTGTTCCTAGCTTTAAGCCACCCAATGAGCACCTCTTCAGCAGGACTCAGCCAAGATACGAGGCGTATATGGTCAATTTAAAGCTTAAAGTGGAACTTTAAGTAGAAAAAAAATTGTGGAATTTTTAATGCAGAAGAGACGTGCTATGGTGCTTCTGCATTAAAGTTTCTTACCGGCCTGCCCGCCGCTGCACTTTGACCTGCACATGAGCAGCTCAGTGCAGAATTTCGGCAACATTGAGCTGTCGTCGCCCCAGCCCAGCTGATTAAAATGGCCTGCGATCAATAATAGAAGCCGCCAAGCTCAAGATGGCAGCGGTCGGTGGGACAGTGCAGTGCTGGAGTGAAGGTAAGTATAGTTCCACTTTAACTTCATTTCCTCTTCACTGCTCCAACCACCTTCGTTTTTCACAATTAGTCATTAATATTGGTAGTCAATTAACACAGCGCTAGCATACATAAAAATACATAAACATACTCATGTGATACAAAAAGAAAATGTTATGGAAAAATCCAAAAATTAAAATATATAAATGTCAAAAATGATAAAAAATCCCAAAAAGTGTCCAGTGATATGAAAATGCAATAGGTGATAAAGTGCTCCTAGTGCAGATGAAAACACTCGTGCTCCAAGTGGTGGTGACCCCTCCAGGACCCCTACTCAACAGAACATGTGGACCCTGCGTTAGGGTCTAAAGAGATTATGGACACTTAGATGCAAATGACACCAGGACTTCTTCTTAGGGATCAGAAGCTGAATGGACCCTCCCAAACATAGGTAATCTTTTTTGAGATACTGTATATATCTAGTTCCAGATAATGACTGTAGGTGAGTACAAGTCATTATCTGGAACTAGATTTATACAGTATCTAACAAAAGATTACCTACGTTTGGGAGGGTCCATTCAGCTTCTGATCCCTAAGGAGAAGTCCTGGTGTCATTTGCATCCAAGTGTCCATAAGCTCTTTAGACCCTAATGCATGGTCCACATGTTCTGGTGAGTAGGGGTCCTGGAGGGGTCACCACCACTTGGAGCACGAGTGTTTTCATCTGCACTAGGAGCACTTTATCACCTAATGCATTTTCATATCACTGGACACTTTTTTGGATTTTTTATCATTTTGGACATTTATATATTTTAATTTTTGGATTTTTCCTTAACATTTTCTTTTTGTATCACATGAGTATGTTTATGTATTTTTATGTATGCTAGCGCTGTGTTAATTGACTACCTATATTTTCTCTGAGTATTTACTTGGTGAACAGCAGCTGCAACATCCATATGCACACATAACAGATTTGTTTTTAAGGTAGCGCGGGTTTAATTTTTGTTTTTTTCACTTTTAGTTATTAATATTATTATTTTTTTTTAAATGTTTTAATTTAGTGGCCTTCCCACTTTTTCGCCTTGGGGAGACTGATGTGTATAACGACCACCCGCAGGCCTCTGGGATATGCAATATATTACCAAAAGTATTGGAATGCCTGCTTTTACATGCACATAAATTTTAATGGCGGCTCAGTCTTAGTCCGTAGGGTTCAATATTGAATTGGCCCACCATTTAATGGACATGGATGAACGAGTTTGGGGTGGAGGAACTTGACTGGCCTGCACAGAGTAGAATACCTTTGGAATAAATTAGAGCGGAGACTACGAGCCAGACCTTCTCACCAATATCAGTGCCTGACCTCACAAATGCACTTCTGGAAGAATGGTCAAACATTCCCATAGACACACTCCTAAACCTTGTGGACGGCCTTCCCAGAAGAGTTGAATCTGTTATAGCTGCAAAGGGTGGGCCAACACAATACTGAATCCTACCGACATTAAAGTCCATGTGTGTGTAAAGGCATCTGTCCCAATACTTTTGGCAATATAGTGTGTATACTATATATATATATTCGATACAAAGTATTACATTTTTGACCCTTCAGTCCCATTCAAGACCCGCAGCACGTCTGTGAAAGTGAAGGGAGCACCATCTGGAAGCTGCCTGTACAAATGAGAGAGATGGCTGGTTCCTAATTAAGAGAGATTCAAGATGGTGGCAGGTAAGAGAAGGACAATGCAGGATTTGCTAGGCTTGTATGCTTATCTTGCATAAAGAAGCGTCAAGCATAAAGTGGAATATGGAAAGTAATGTTCATGGGCCAGGGTTAAGATCCTCTTTAAGCGTCCCGTGTCTTTGAGTGTTACTTTAAGTAAAGAAGTAAAGCACTGAACTTCTAAAACAGAGGTAGTACACAGATACAGGAAAAACAAATTGTGTCCAACATAGGTTTATTGGAGATCTGCTAAAAAAAAAAAAAAAAATTGTAAATAGTTCTCCATAATTATGTACTCGGTAAAGATTTTTGCTCCAAAAACAAATCTGCTGATTCTATCATGGCAAGGAGTGTGGTGGCACTGTTACTAAAGTAATCATGACGTGGGGTTTTTTTTTTGGACTTAAGTTGACTTGATGTGATGTTTTTCTAACATACATTTTGGATGTGCCTATATAAGTCTTTTTCAACCAGGGTACCTTGGAAAAATCCCTAAAAACTGCCCAAAACTTGTATACAAGCCGGCATGTGGATGAAGGCTGCCTTTTTAGTTACACTAATGCCTCATACACACGCAACGATTATCGGCCGACCGATCGTCCGACTTTTGTCCAGAGTTGTGTTTTGTTGTTTGGAATGTGTTCTAGACTGCACACAAATTTTCTCGGCCAACAAAAATCTACTTCAGAAGTGATGTCATGTGTTGGTTTACTTTCCGTGTGTTTTTTCTTCTCTGAGCATGCCCAGTCTTGCTCATCAGATTTTTGTCTGCTGAAATCTGTACTGACTGACGAAAATTAGGCCACTGTGTTGACGGCCAACAAAAATTTTATAGCCTGCACACCAGATTTTATTCGGCCGAAAAGTCGGAGTCGGTTGTCAAAAGCATCATACTAACAAGCCGAAAATCGGCCTATCGGACGTTGGCCGAAAATTCCCGGCTAATAATCGATGCGTGTGTACGAGGCATAAGTCACAGGTTTTCCTTGTGCACCATTACAACCTTCTAGCTGCCAGCGCCCTAAAGACCAATGGCATCATCAGTTAATAAGGAGGATGTCAGTCGCCTGCATAGCATCCCTGTTTGACCCTCCCATGCCCCTCTCCATCAGAGTTGGGGGTCACATTCGCTGAGTGATGGAGAAAAACGGAGGGAGAAGAGAAACATTGGAATACTAGTCAATACTAGTTTGCAAAAGTATATTTGCTTTGGAAGAAAAAATCTCTTCTAATGTTGGGTGTCATACTTGGAATTGTGGATGTTGCTGCATTATGTAAAACTATTAGTATAGCTTTTAAATTTTAGACTGGGGGGTCTCGACTCCATAATTTTGAAAGTTGAAAAACACTGACCTAAATCACTGCCAGGGAAGACTGATCCCTTGCTGCAACCATTTTTTTTTTTTAAAGTGTATCGCCACTTTTGTTGAGAAAAAAACATTCCGGGTGATCTATGTACATTACAAGGATTGTTGCAGAGTTCTACCTTTTGCTTTTCTGAAGAAATCACTGTGTTCCTTGGTGCACCTGTGCTGGGTGAATCTCATGGGAGAAATTTCATAATTATCAATCAGCTGTGTGCCTGCAGTGCACTAATGATGAAAGCTACTGGGCCTGCATCCCTTTAGACTTGTTCCTATTAGGAGTATCTTAGCAAAAATAACATTTTTGGTGCAGGGGATGCCAGAAATCTGACTTGTATCTTAGCGCTGACTTCCGGGAAAAGCAGTGAGCCAATCACACAAGCAGGAAATGATGTTTCTGGGGTGTGGTCTGTATATATTTTGTGTACAGAACACCTCCAGGTAGCCATATTGCATTGCATTTTCAGAAAATTACAGCGGATGCAGATTTTAAAGGAAAGGTCATTTTTAATAACATTCAATTACAATATGACTTGTGTCGCAATTGTATAATATTTTATCTTTGTTTGCTATTTTTTTCCCCCCACAAAAGTGGAGTTACCCTTTAACCGGTTGCCGACTGCGCACAGTATATTTACTGCGGCAGTCAGCCCCGGCCAGGCAGCGTGACGTAGATCTACGTCGCTACCCTGTCACCGGGTTTTGAGCCAATAGCGGGCGAGGGCGCGCCCGCCGAGGCGCGCGCCCGCCTCGGCTCGTTCACAGAGGAGTCCGGGCGTGTGACCGGCGGACCCGATGTCCGCCAGTCACACTACGATCGTCAGTAGAGCGGGAGAAAGGCGGGCGGCTTATGTAAACAAGCCGCCTGTCATTCTCCCCTGTGTAAAAATGGAGATCAGACGGTTCTACTATGTAGAACCGTTGATCTCTGTTTTTACAATAGGAAACATGTCCCACTACAGTTAGAAACACGCCCCTAGGATACACTTAACCCCTCCCTCTCCAATACAGTTAACCCCTTCCCTGCCAGTGTCATTTTTACAGTAACAGTGCATATGTATAGCACTGATTACTGTAGTAATGTCACTGGTACCCCCAAAAGTGTCAAAAATGTCAGTCAAGGGTCTGATCTGTCCGCCGCAATGTCGCAGTACCGCAAAAAAAAATCGCAGATCGCCACCATTACTCGTTAAAAAAAAAAACACCAAAAATGACAAAAATCTTTCCCTTTGTTAGTAAACGCAATAACTTTTGCACAAACCAATCAAAATACGCTTTTTGTGATTTTTTTTACCAAACATAGGTAGCATAAAACAAATTGGCCGAAAATGTTAAAAAATTTTGATTTTTACATTTTTTTGGGGGGGAATTTCATATAAAAAAAGTGAAAAAAATTGTTATTTTTGCAAAATTTAAGCTCTTTTTTTGTTTATAGCGCATGATCAAAAAATCGCACAGGTGATCAAATACCACCAAAAGAAAGCTCTGTTTGTGGGAAAAAAAGGACGTGAAATTCGTTTAGGTACATAAATAAATAAAAGTTGATCATTGCATTTTCACTGGTGGTGGTATAGTTTCCCAACCCCTGTCACCTTCCCTCTTTTTGGGCAGCAAAATAAAGGCATGTCCAAAAAAAATGCTGATTACTATTATTACATGTATTAACCACAAACTTATTGGAATACCATAGTTTTTGCGTATGTGATCTTTAAACAGAAATTCCGCCCATGTATAAAAACAGCAGAAAAGAATGCTGTATAGCAAGGTTAAGGGGATGCCTGCATTGAATAATCGGATCCTAGAGATTAAAGATAACATATGGTCTACAGGGAAACAAGCATGCTTTTCTCTGGTGTCCATAAAAAGGAATTGTGGAATTCCAGAGCATGGAGAGGTTGGTAAACATACCCTAGGAATCTGTATTGTTTTACCAGAAACTAGGTGAAATATGAAGCGTGAGAATGGATCGCCCCCTGTACCATTCACCACCCACTACCCGTGTAAGGATTTTGGACAAAAGAGATACACTATATTGTCAAAAGTATTGGGACGCCTGCCTTTATACACACATGAACTTTAATGGCATCCCAGTCTGTAGGGTTCAATATTGAGTTGGATCACCGTTTGCAGCTATAACAGATACAACTCTTCTGGGAAGGCTGTCCACAATGTTTAGGAGTGCATCATTGGGAATGCTTGACCATTCTTCCAGAAGCACATTTGTGAGGTCAGGCACTGATGTGGGACGAGAAAGCCTGGCTCGAAGTCTCCACTCTAATTCATCCCAAATGTTCTATCGAGTTGAGGTCAGGACTCTATGCAGGCCAGTCAAGTTCCTCCACCCCAAACTCGCTCATCCATGTCTTTATGGACCTTGCTTTGTGCACTGGTGTGCAGTCATGTTGGAATAGAAAGGGGCCATCTCCAAACTGTTCCCATAAAGTTTGGAGAATGAAATTGTCCAAAATGTCTTGGTATGCTGACACCTTAGTTAGAACTTAGAGTTCCCTTCACTGCAACTAAGGGGCCAAGCCAACCCCTTAAACACAACCCCGCACCATATTCCCCCCTCCACTAAATGATTTGGACCAGTGCACAAAGAAAGGTCCATAAAGACATGGATGAGCGAGTTTTGGGGAATGGAGGGACTTGACTGGCCTGCACAGAGTCCTGACCTCCACCCGATAAAACACCTTTCTGGAGCGCAGCAGGGAAGAGGGTGGGAACAGCTGCCGTAAGCTCTCAGAGGCTGAGCCAGCTGCCAATCAGGCATTTGGGTGGATCGGGACAATATGGTGGATCTTTCCAGAGCCTGGAGCTCCTCTGTGATGTCAGCCGACAGCAGGCTGTTGGCTGATTTTGTGTCAAAGAAAAACACAAGTCAGTGCACTCCTGTGTCCCAGAAGAGAAATACCACTGAAAAAGCTTTGGCCATTCTCCTTTAACCACTTTACGACCAGCCGCCGCAGATGTACTTTGGCAGGCTTGCTCTCCCAGGCAAAACCCCGTACATGCACAGCACTCCCCTGGAAGGAGCAAGGGGGTGCCAGTGCGGATGTCAGATGGCTCCGATTGCCGCCTGACCCTGGCGATCTCTCCCCGCTGACAGAGAAGGACGGACGGCTGATGTAAACACAGCCGTCCGTCCTTCTCCCTCGGATGATCACAGAGACTATGCGATCCTGCTATATAGGATTGCATGTCTCTATGGTCATCTCACAAGCCCAACCCCCCCACAGTTGGAATCACTCCCCTAGGCTTACATTTAACCCCTTGATCACCAATAGTATTAACCCCTTCACTGCCAATGGCATTATTACAGTAACAGTGCATATTTTTAGCACTTATTACCGTAGTAATGTTACTGGTACCCCCAAAAGTGTCAAAAATGTCAGTTCGGGGTACGATCTGTCGGCCACAATGTCGCAGTCCCGCAAAAAATCGCAGATCGCCGCCATTACTAGTAAAAAAAAAAAAAAAAAAAAAACAATAAAAATGACATGAATCTTTCCCGTAGTTAGTAGACGCAATAACTTTTGTGCAAACCAATCAAAATACGCTTATTGCGATTTTTTTTTAACAAAAATATGTAGCAGAAAACAAACTGGCCTAAAATGTTAAAAAAATTTGATTTTGAAATTTCTTTTTGAGAATGTCATATAAAATATTGTGAAAAATATTGTTTTTTTTTCAAAATTGCCGAATCGCAAAATAGGGCCTGATCATTACCCATCTTAGCGGTATTCCCAAGCTTGGCTCGGGGTTAAATTTCAGAGCCAAAAGCAGTAACCCCGAGCCACACTCGGGGTACTGTCAGAAGCATCGCTGGATCCTGTAAGCAGGGTTACTTACCTTGTCACCGGGATCCAGCGATGTGTCCCGGCGGTGTCTTGTGGCGGATCTTCCTCCCGATCGTCTCCGTGCCCCGGCTTCCGTCTCCTGCGACGTGACGTTAGTAGGGGGTGGAACCGGCGGCAAATTCAAATGTAAAAACACACCAAACACACTGATACTATTCAAAATAAAAAAAAATCATATTAGTTTGCCCCCCAGTGCCCTTTCCTGCAGTTTTACTGTAGTACTTTTTATGTATATATATATATATATATATAAATATATATATATACACACCTATATATATATATATATATATATATATATATATATATATATATATATATATATATATATATATACATACCATATATATATATATATATATATATATATATATACATACGTATATATATATATATATATATATATATATACATATATATATACGTAATTCTTGTGAGTGAGCAGCCAACTGTATACATTATATATATGTATACATATTATGTATACATATATTATATTATATATATATATATATATATATATATATATATATATGTGTATATACGTATATATATATATATATATATATATATATATATATATATATAATATGTATACATATATATGTGTATATATATATATATATAAAATGTATTCAGTTGGTTTGGGCTGCTCATTCACAAGAATTACATGCAAAATAATGGTACCGCTTTCAGCACCTAAAATCCAAAAGAATCATACCGCCAGGGAGGTTAAGCAGCAAAATCTTCCAATCTTAAAGTGGTTAAAGAAACCTTACAAGAAAATGCATTCCTGTTTAACCCCTTAATTATCCATAATTAGCCCTATTTGACTCCTTATTCCCCTTCTGCCCTAGCTGTTTTTCTTTTGATTTTTAGTTGTATTTTTTTTTAATGATTAATATATTTTTTTTAATTTTCATTCGCTTTGTTTTTTTTTTTTTTTTTTCACTGCTGCATAACAAAAGAATGAGCAAAACTAAACAAAAAGAAGGCTTTTTTTTCCTTTTTTGCACCTTGTCATGCTTTGTACCATAAATATAATTTAAGTGTCATTTTAAACAGGACAAAATTACAGGATAAAAAGTATACATTTTATTTACAGTAAACCTTTCTTAAAACCAACACTGGTCAAAAGGGAAAAAATGCATTTTTCTCTATTTTTTTGCCTGTAGATTGCATAGACATAGAAAATAAAATCATTTTTTCAAAACAATATTTCCAGAAGAAAGCCCAATCCCCGCCCCCCTTAAAAAATAATGTATGTACTACTCTGTTATCGTAAGAAATGACAAAGTTAGTGCCAAATAAACAGGGCCATAGTGAAATGTAAAAATGACTTAGTCCATAGGGATTATAAAGGTATGAGGGTTTAATTGGTTAAACCTTGGAATGTTTACAGCTGTCATGTGTAGTCAATCCAGATGTAGGAAAAATTCCTACTGAAGCCTGAGCACACCATACTTCCATAACAATTTTATTGCATAAGCACAGTAAAACCGTCTCAAAACAAAAGGTTTTGAGATATGTCATCACTTCCATGACAAGTTCAAGAAATAAGAGGATTGTTCCTCATTCCTAGATAGTGGCAAAGCCATGCAACTCATTCCTGTTTGCCCCTGTGGCCAACTGAACACCCAGAACTGTTGTTTTACAGCACAGCTACAACCTACAGTATTTATCATAAAGCCATATATTCCACAAGGCATACAGTGTTTCAGGCTTGTTGACCATCAAGAGTACAGTGCATGGAAACCAAAGTGTCTAACGAGTAGGGCTTGGAGATCAATGAAGAAATATAATCAGACAGTTCAAGGCCAGATTGCCTGATGGAAACCAAAAAAGCCTCATCTAACCATTTTCAGTATGCCTTGTGATGGAAGTGAGACTGTTATATGAAGCATATTATAACATCAAAAGATCAGCCCACCTCTACTGCAAGGCCGAATCCAGCCTATCTGATCTGAGGGTGCAGTAAAAAAAAGTCAGGGGGCACAACGTCAACACTGTGTATGAGTCATTGACAATCTGTCACACAGTATCATAACCTGGCAAACACTAGCATGTATTAGGCTGTCTGTTCTTTATATCAGGTGTTCTCATCAGAGTCCCACTTGACATCATGAGTACTCATCAGAGTGCTTCCCTACATCAAGATCCTCTTTAAAGTTCTCGCTTACATCAAGGTCCCCATTAGAGTGCTCCCTTCCATAAGATGTCCCCCATTCAGAGTGCCCCCTACATCCGGTGTCCAAATCATAGTGCCCCCTTACATCAGGTATCCCTGTCGCAGTGCCCCCTTATACAAATTGTCCCAATCAGAGTGTCAGAGTGCCTCCTTACATCAACTGTCTGCGACACATCAGAGTGCTCCCTTACATCAATTGCCCCCAATCAGAATGACTCATGGATCAGCAGATATACTCTTAGAGACCTGGGAGGGGGCGCAACAAAAATCTGGGGGGCACAGCCAACCCCAGCACCCCCCTAGATCCGGCCCTGTACACCATCATAAAAGAACAATGATAAAATGTAATCTCAGGCAGTATGTATATAACCAAAACTAGTAAGAAGTAGGTAAAATTGTTGGGTGGCACAGTGGTTTAGTGGTTAGCACTTTAAGCCGTGCAACACTTGGGTCCTTGGCTTGAATCTCACCCAGGACACCATGGGCATGGAGTATGTTCTTCCTGTTTTCGATTCGGTGTCCTCCCACATTCTAAAGACCTGCTGGTAGGTCCATTGGCCCTGGTATGTGTGTGCAGATTGGCTATGCACATCTATTATCACATTCTGCATGCTGTTGCCAAGCCCAAGCAATTGGGGCGGGTTGAGGAAAGACCTGGTAACCTAGTACGTAAAACACTTTGCCAACAAGCAGTGGAGACACATGATAAAGTCCTTACTAGGTGGTATCTTGTCCCCACTAGAGTGGCTCGCTACAATTCAGGACATTCCTCTCAATGTTTTTGTAACTGCAGCCAGCTTGGCTTTTTCTTTCACACTTGGTGGCTATGTCCCATTGCACACCAATTTTGGTCCACTATACAGTATATCGGATGATCTCAGAACTCTATGATACCACTATCCCCTTATATGCCCCAATACACTCTGTTAAATCTCAAGCCCCTAGGAATAAACAAGCATACCTTCAAATTGCTACTGCACATTTTTACAGCAGCGAAACAGACGATCGCTAAAGCATTTCAATCTACCATACTGTCCCCAAGTGAAAATATTTTGAGAATAAATGCAGTTCTTTTGCATGGATGTATCCAAGTATAACTCGCAGATAGGGTCAATAGGTACCAAGCAGTTTGGGGGTCATAGATCTTACATTAACTTCTGGCAAGTTTTGTAACTTCTGTCTCCATATAGCTGAGCTAGCAGGTCTGTCCAATACCCCCCCCCCCTCCCTCTTCTGTCCCCTCTCTCTTACCCCTTACCCTTAATTATTCTCCTCTTCATTCACCCCTTTCTCCCCCTTTTTTTTTTATTCACCCCCCCCCCACACTTCCAGCCATCATGTTGATTATCAAAGTCTAGTTAATTCAACTTCCTGCCTGTTTGACGCGGAAGTCCATCTATGTTCGTTGTGCACCATGTTTTAATATTCTTTATACTTAAACTCTACAAACAACTATGACACCCAATTTATAAGACTTACTTGGAGATGTGCATGTTTATGTATTTCCCACATCCAAAATTCAATAAATATATTAAGCATGAAAAAATATTGCCAAGAAAATTCTATGGAAAAATGCTAGAAGGCTGACCCATAGAATCGCCAAGAGTCAGATACGACTAAACAGATTTATACATAAAAATGACCTATCAGGAATTTGAAGGTAGAGAACCAGGGCCCATTTATAAAGCAATAGTAGGGCCTTACCACAACCATAGTGCTGCATTACAAAAAATACATTTTTCAAAGCCCATTTGATTTGCTTGACAAATATGCTTAGTGTTTCGGAACTTCGAAATCTATCATTTTCCATTTTCCTCTCCTGCAATGGATCGTATTCCTGTTCCTGTTCATGGCACGTCATATTCTGGGTGTTATGCTCAAGTTTTTGTTGACACCAGATTGTCATAAACTGCATTCATTCACCACAAAGCTATAGTGAGTCCTACTTTCTGGGTCCCAAATGATGGTAAGCAGTTTGACATTTTTGGCCACAACATACAGAGACTGAGTTCCTATGCTAGAACACCACACAGCTTTACAACTTAACCTCCTCAATGTGTCCATATGCAATCACGGATGGAATTCATGAGCAAGCTTCACTAGGAGCAATTTTTTAAAAACGTATCCTTTACACACATGCTAAATTTTTATACAGGAAAACCTAGGAGAATGAAGGAAGACCTTTTTATACCTAAAACCCCCAAAAATTATGGGCCTATGTCATCAGGTTTGGGCCTGTGTTGATTTCCTTCTGAAACCCTTCTGAGACCATTCAGAATTCATTCACAGGTGCAGTTGACCTCCTTCTGACCTGCTTCGAGCGTGTTTTATATTCCCATAGATTTTTTGGGGTATGCAAAACCCATTTGAAGTGAACAAAAGCCTGTCAGTACAGGCCTTATAAGTCCCCTTTCACACAGGCGGACCGTTCAGATCTGCCTGTCTGTTTTTTTGGTGGATCTGAACAGTCACCCCATGCATCTCTATGGGGCAACGGATGTCAGCGGAGACATGTCCACTGACATCCGATCCAATCCGATCTGTCAAATCTGGACGGATGAAAACCCTATTTTCCATCCGTCCAGCGGATCGGATGAGAACGGACAGACGGTCCATTCCCATCTGATTCCCCCATAGAGATGCATGGGGACCTGACAGCTGTGTCTCCACACACAGCGCAGAGACACAGCTGTCATCCTCCTGCTCAGCGGGGGATCGGCGGATCGATCCCCTACTGAGAAAAATGGAGTCCGCCTGACGGACTCCCTGTGTGAAAGGGGCCTATATTTTCTGAAAGCAGAAGACCCATAGAACAAAATAATGGCTGTTCCAATTTTTTTATAATATATTACAGTAGTGAAAATGTTTATCAAATCTATTTTTTCAGTAAAAAACAACTTTAATTAAAATTAATTTACCCTACGGAAAAACAATGAAATCTCAAATTGTTTGCTAAAATGTACAAAATGAGTCACATAAATAAATACCAAATATATCAAGATTTATAAATGCAGAAGGCCATGGAACAACAGCACACTCTGGTTCCCAAAGTTTTCTATAGGTAACACTTTTAAAACCTTCAGGCTCCATTCACACCTATGCAGTTTGCTTTTGAGCATTTCTGCAGTGCTTATTTACTGAAATTTTTTTTGCATTTTGCGTTTTGCAGGTTTTTTTGGGCAAACTTTTGCATGGGCAGATTAATAAATGCAAAATGTAAATCGCAGTAAAAACGCACTACATGCTTTTTGCAACTTCTTCATTAAAATCTATTGAACAAAAAAAGCACCGTTTTACATTTAAAAAAGTTCCCCCGACCCTTTCCAAAAATGTAGAGGCACAAAAATGCATTGATGTGAATGTGTTTCATAGGAACCTACGTTAAAAATAATGTTTGAGGTTTGGGAATCCTTTATTCAAACCTTGCCCTTAGATACTCAACAATCTGTAGTACAATGTTTCCAATACACCCAGTGGTACCAAAGTAGAATATTAACCAATGACCCACCCATTGATGTCTTCCCCCCCCACTTAACCTGTAAAATGTTTTGTAATCTATTGACTGAGGACTCCCCCACTTACCTCTACCTCTTAAAGTGGAGTTCCACCCTATTTTAGAAGTTTGGCCCCCGGCGTTGCTGATCACAGTCCCATTAACCACTCAAGCCCCGGAAGATTTTACCCCCTTCCTGACCAGGGCCTATTTTGCGATTCGGCACTGTGTGATTTTAACGGACAATTGCGCGGTCGTGCGACGCTGTACCCAAAGGAATTTGACGTCCTTTCACACAAACAGAGCTTTCTTTTGGTGGTATTTGATCACCTGAGCGATTTTTTGATCATGCGGTATAAACAAAAAAAGAGCGTCAATTTTGCAGAAATAACAATATTTTTTACATTTTTTTATATGAAATTCCCTAAAAAAATGTAAAAATCAAAATTTTTTAACATTTTCGGCCAATTTGTTTTATGCTACATATGTTTGGTAAAAAAAAAAAATCGCAAAAAGTGTATTTTGATTGGTTTGCGCAAAAGTTATCGCGTTTACTAACAAAGGGAAAGATTTTTGTCATTTTTGTTGTTTTTTTTTTAACGCGTAATGACGGCGATCTGCGATTTTTTTTGCAGTACTGCGACATTGCGGCGGACAGATCGGACCCTTGACTGACATTTTTGACACTTTTGGGGTTACCAGTGACATTTCTACAGTAATCAGTGCTATACATATGCACTGTTACTGTAAAATTACACTGGCAGTGAAGGGGTTAACTTTTTTTGAGAGGGAGGGGCTATGTGTGTCCCTAGGGGCGTGATTCTAACTGTGATTGGCTGTGGCTTGAGATGTATGAACAGTGATCAACGGTTCTACATAGGAGAACCGTATGATCATCATTCATACACAGGGGAGAATGACAGGCGGCTTGTTTACATTAGCCGCCTGCCTTTCTCCCTCTGCACCGACGATCGCCGAGTGACTGGCGGACATCGAGTCTGCCGGTCACACGCGCGGGGGGGTCCGTGACCACTCGGGAGCGGGAGCGCGCCTCCGGGGGCGCGCGCTCGCTCCCTAGACCCTCACAGGCTAGCGACGTAGTACTACGTTGCTCTGCCTGTGAGGGGCTGACCGCCACAGTAAATAGTCGTGCGGCGGTCGGCAAGTGGTTAATGTTCGGAATATTTTGTTGTCTTTTTTTTCTAACGCATATTACCATTTTTGGTCATTAAATAGCTCCACTCCCGCTATACCTCACCGTAGCGAGTTATGTCATATTCGGCCGCCTGTTGACTGGGATATAAATGTCATCAATCCCAGGAGTCAATGGGCATCCTGCGGTTCAATGAGTGCACCTCACTTTTTACGCACTGCGATTGCGCAAGATTGAGAGGTGCATGCTGGGTAGCTTCTTGGAAGAAGCTACGAGCGGTCTTCAGATGTCCACAATGAAGATGGGAGCGTTCTTGTTACAGAGGTTACTGTGAGTACATTGCATAACTATATAACAAAAAAGACTACATTTACAGCATATGCCAGAATGGATTAGATAACCTGCGACTATCCCGGTTGTATTTTTTAGGGAAAAGTAACTGCTACTCCACTTTAACTATTGGACCCACCGCCATCCATGCATATGAATCCATTCTACCCTCTATCCAGCGCTGCTTGCTCATCACCAAGCTGTACTAACAAAATGTGACTATTATCTTGTTTTATTGGCCATTCTTATTGTCAATTGTCATCTTGCATTAAAAATAATGATAAAAAAAAAAAACACCAATATCTGGCTGGATGGATGGATGTAGTAGCAAGTATTAATTCTCAAGGTGCTTTTTGGGTTCTAATTTTGCCCTCTGTGTACTTCGTATTTGAAAATGGTTGCACACAAATACACAGTGGGGAAAATAATTATTTGATCCCCTGCAGATTTTGTATGTTTTCCTACTTACAAATAAAGAAGAGCCTATAATTGTTATCAAAGTTCTATTTTAGACAAGAGACAGAATACCAACCAAAAATGCAGAAAAAACATGATATAAATGTTATAAATTGAGTTTCAGTTCAGCGAGTAAAAGAAGTTTCTCTTACGTCCTCCGACAGTCGCCGCCTCTTCATATTCGTCACATATGGGGTATTAGACTTTGCTCCGAAGGAGTAGCTAGGCAACAGAATATGTTAACAATAAAGCTTTAACATATCCCACCCTCAAGGGGTGGTCCCCTCAGTCAATACCCTCCTACTTCCTGCAACCATATCTCAGTTTTAATGTCTAGCTTGTCAGGAGTGGCTGGCTCTCTCTGTGCTGGGACTTTTTGTCCCAGACTCTTTCTTCTTTTTGATATTTTGTTTGAGTTTTCTCTCTACCTTTACTTAGCTGTTATTTTTGTCAGCATTAGTTAGTTCTTCGGACGAAGAGGATCATGCGGACTGGGTCTCGGGCTGATCCCCCTGGTCGCAGGTCGTGGGTCAGTGGCTTCCCAGTCTGCCATCGAGCGTTCAGCCAGGTAACGCTCCTGGCACAGTGAACGACCCATCCCTGTTCGGTGCAGGGATGATTGGTGAGGTGGCTACCTCACCGGACGCTGTGCGGTTTCTGAACCGCCATTGTGTGCGTCTTGAATTGCGACTCTCCCTGCCTCATGTGCAGCGGCTTGTTCGCCTGTGCGGGTTCCCCACGCCATGTGAGGTAAGTGTATCTATGTGGGGACCTGTCTGTCTGGGGGGGGTCTCAGTCTGGGACTGTGCTGTGTAACCTGCCTTTAATCACACTGCTTGTCTCCCTATCTCTCGGCTGCATGCTGTGGGCTGCAAGGGGGGGGGGGAGCTGTATGACACTGAGTATGTCAGGCTGGGCAGTGTGAGGAGCTGTGTGCTGTGGGGCATGTTTTTAATGGCATGTTGGGGCATATACAGCGATCGCTGCGGCGATCTAACATGTATCCATATAATGGGATAATATTGTGTGTGATTTTATGCACTGTGGAGCGGCGATTTCGGCGCCAAACGACGCCATTTTACCGGCGCCCGCTCCGGCCGCATGGTTTACATGCACGGCGGCCATTTTCTTGTAGCCTCCATAGGCTTACATAGAGCGCCCTGGCAGCATCACTTCCTCTCTCCTGGAAGCACCGATCGAGGCAGCAGCAGCAGCGGAGTCTCCTCAGGTTTTATCCTTCTATTCCTGTGTTCCATTGCCTGTATTCAGTCTGTATATTCCCTGTGGGGGTCTCATTGTGCCTGAGTGTGGTGCGGTGGGCTGCGCTTGCCGCGCTTGCTGTAAGGGGGCAGTTAACCCTTGGTTGTCTGGCATACAGGGGCAATGGATTCTCAGGAGGGCAAGTTTCCCACAGTATTGGTGGAAAGCCAGGGGACCGCTGTTTCCCCCCCAGGGGGGGATTTAGCCACTATTGTGGCTGGCCTTGCTGCACAGGTGCAAATGCTGGTGGCTGCTCAATCTACTAAACGGCCCAGAGTTGCTCTGTCCTCTGATTCTGAGGGTGAAGGTGATGGGGCTGTTCTGGCGGGGACCCCCCTATCGGGGTCCCGCTCCTCTCTTGATCTAGTGGGATCTGAGGTAGAGGCTGAAGTTGAGGGGGTTGATAATTCTCCCCCTGGCTCGCCTGAAGAGCTTGCAATCATGGATGAGTTGATTGCTTCCATTAAGCAGACGCTACGTTTGCAGGACGAGGTGTGTCCCCCAGCTGCCTTGGCGGCTTATGGGACGCAGAGAAAACGCAGGACGCCGCAGGTTTTTCCCTGCAATGCTGATTTTCAGCGCGCTGTTAAGGACCAATGGCGCGATTTGCGCAAGCCTTTTGCGGTACCAAGTAAATTTAAGCTGCGTTATCCTTTCTCGCCTGCCACTGATGAACGGTGGTGTGTGCCTCCGCCAGTGGATCATGCTATTGCGGTTTTGAACAAAGCCACTGCGATCCCTGCAGAGGGATCCCCTGTTTTCCGTGATGCCACGGATAGGAGACTGGAGTCTCTTGCCCGTCATACTTATTCTGTTACGGGTTCTATGCTTAAGGCTCTGTTTGCTTCTCTCATGGCGGCCCAGGCGATCGCAAGTTGGACGCAGATGCTTAGGCGCGTCCTAGTGGCCGATTCGGCCTCGGCGGCGACCCTGGATATGGTGGATCAGATCCACCAGGGTGTCATGTATCTGTGTGATGCGGACCTGGACCTGATTCCGTTGGCTGCGCGTGTGCACAGCGTGGCGGTGTTGTCTCGCCGCCTGGTTTGGTTGAAATGTTGGTCGGTGGACCAATCTTCACGTAAAACCTTAGCCAATCTGCCTTATGATGGGTCTCGCCTTTTTGGGGAGTCCCTGGATGTGTTGATTAAGGGGATTACCGGGGGTAAGAGCACTCTCTTGCCCCATTTCCCCAAGGCTAAGGGGGCTTCTGGGAAGAAGCATGCTAATTTTCGGCCCCCTCAGGGGTCCTTTCGTGCCTTTCGGCCGCACTACAAGGGCAAACCGTTCAAGGGCCAAGGCTCTCAGAAGAAGCCCTGGTCTGGGAAACAGAAGTCCGGTCAATCCGGACCTGCGGCCCATAACAGTTCGGCCTGAAGGGGCGCCCTCACCCAGTTTTGGGGTGGGGGGACGCTTGCTCGGTTTTCTTCAGCCCTGGTTGGCCCGTGTGAGGGACAGATGGGTTCTGGAAATCGTTCGATCTGGTTACAAGATCGAGTTTCTCTCTCGGCCGGAGAGCAGATTTTTTCCTTCAAATCTTCAACTGTCTCCAGAGCGCCTGCGGGATCTGCACCTGGCGGTGCGGGACCTGAGGGCTCAGGGAGTGGTGGTTCCGGTGCCTCATCGGGACAGATTTCGGGGGTTTTATTCCAATCTGTTCACCGTGCCCAGGAAGGAGGGCAAGGTTCGTCCGATTCTGGACTTGAAAGCTCTGAACCGCTCTGTGCGGGTTCGCAAGTTCCGCATGGAATCCCTGCGCTCGGTGGTGGCTGCCCTGGTTCCGGGGGAATTCATGGCCTCCATCGATTTGAAGGATGCGTACCTTCACATCCCCATATTCGAGGGTCATCAGAGGTACCTTCGATTTGCCATTGCGGAGGATCACTACCAGTTTGTGGCGTTGCCCTTTGGGCTCGCCTCGGCTCCGCGGGTCTTCACCAAGGTGCTTGCACCGGTTCTGGCATTATTGAGAGCCCAGGGCATTTCTGTCCTGGGGTATCTGGACGACATTCTGGTTCGGTCTGCGACCAGACAGGGTCTGGAGAAGGACCTGTCTGTCACAATGCAAACTCTGCAGGAGTTCGGTTGGACGATAAATGTTCCAAAGTCGACACTGAGTCCGTCGGTTCGTCTCCCATATCTGGGAATGATACTGGACTCGGTGCAGGCGAAGGTCTTCCTGCCGGAAGACAAACTCAGGACTCTTCAGGAGGAAGTCAGGTCCCTCAGGGACGTTCCACACTCGTCTCTGCGGACGGGTATGAGATGTCTGGGATTGATGGTCTCGGCCTTCGAGGCGATTCCTTTCGCGCAGTTTCACACGCGGGGTCTCCAAGCGGAGATCCTGTCCAGGTGGGACGGGCGACCTCAATCTCTGGATCTTCAGATCTCGTTGAGTCATCGCACCAGGGAAAACCTTCTGTGGTGGCTCCAGTCCCCGTTGGTGTCCGGGGGCAAGTCGTTTCGTCCGATCTCGTGGACGATAATCACCACGGATGCCAGCCTGTCGGGCTGGGGTGGTGTTCTGGGCGTTCTGTCCGCCCAGGGGACCTGGTCGGAGGGGGAGTCTTCCCTTCCGATCAACATTCTGGAATTGCGTGCGATAAGGCTCTGTCTTCATCGCTGGACGGACCGGCTGCAGGGCTGCCCGGTTCGGGTGCAGACGGACAATGCCACGGCGGTGGCCTACATCAACCACCAAGGGGGCACCAGGAGTGCCCGAGCGGCTCGAGAAGTGGCCGACATTCTGTCTTGGGCCGAGACTCATGTCCCGGCGATAACGGCGGTTCACATTCCGGGAGTGGAGAACTGGCAGGCGGACTATCTGAGTCGCCAGACCCTGGATCAGGGGGAATGGTCTCTCCACCCGGCTGTCTTCCAGATGTTGTGCGCGAAGTGGGGTCTTCCAGATGTGGACCTGTTCGCGTCTCGCCTCAACTACAAGGTGAAGAGGTTCGTGGCAAGGACGCGCGACCCTCGGGCAGACGCGTCGGACGCGTTAGTGGCCCCGTGGCATCAGTACAGGCTGATGTACGCGTTTCCACCGATTCAGTTGCTGTCCAGGTTCCTTCGCAGGTTGCACTCGGAACGCAGCACGGTGATTCTTGTGGCACCGGACTGGCCTCGCCGGTCCTGGTACGCAGACCTCGTGAATCTGGCGGTCGACGCTCCTTGGCGTCTGCCTCTTCGAGACGATCTACTGTCTCAAGGACCGATTTACCATCCTGCTTTACAGTCGTTGGCTTTGACGGCCTGGCTGTTGAGACCGAGGTCCTGAAGGAGGAGGGTCTCTCTCCAGAGGTCGTTCATACTTTGATCAACGCGAGGAAGTCTTCCTCGGGGAAGGTTTATTACCGTACTTGGAAGGCCTATTTTGCCTGGTGTGAGTCCAGGGGGTTTTCACCCCGCACGTACTCGGTTTCCCGTGTGCTGTCTTTCCTTCAGACGGGTGTCGATCAGCGTTTGGCGCTGGCTACGATTAAGGGTCAGGTGTCGGCGCTGGCCGTTCTGTTTCAACGTCCCGTGGCTTCCAACTCCTTGGTTGGCACTTTTATTCAGGGTGTGCGGCATCTGGTTCCTCCTAGGAGGGTTCCTTTGCCCCCTTGGGACTTGAATCTCGTTCTATCTGTGTTACAACGTGCTCCTTTTGAACAGATCAGGGAGATCTCGTTGTCTATGTTGTCCAAAAAGGTCGCCTTTTTGGTGGCGATCACTTCGGCTCGCAGAGTGTCGGAACTGGCGGCTTTGTCCTGCAAGTCTCCGTACCTGGTTGTTCATTTGGATAAGGTGGTCTTGCGACCTAATCCTTCTTTTCTACCGAAACGAGTTTCGGAATTCCATCTTAACGAGGATATTGTTTTGCCTTCGTTGTGCACGAAGCCTAAACATCCGAAGGAGGTGAGATTGCACTCTCTGGATGTTGTTCGGGCGATAAGGGTTTACCTTAAATCGACTGAGTCTTTTCGTAAGACTGACTCCTTGTTTGTTCTTCCAGAGGGTCCTCGGAAGGGCATGGCGGCTTCCGCCTCTACCATTGCCAAATGGATCAGGCAGACCATTGAACAGGCCTATGCCTTGCAGGGGAAGGTTCCCCCTGTGCCTGTGAAGGCGCACTCTACTAGATCACTGAGTACGTCTTGGGCCTGCCGTCATGGGGCTTCTGTAGCCCAGGTGTGTAAGGCGGCGACTTGGTCGACCGTACACACTTTCACAAAATTCTACAAAGTAGATGTTCAGGCATCGGCGGATGCTTCCTTTGGCCGCAAGGTTCTTAGTGCGGCTGTTCCATAGGGTCCCTTGTTGGGGACTCCTGGCTGTTGGGATAGTTTTTTGTATCCCCTGGTTTTTTTGTCTTTTCCTGGGTTGTTGCTCCTTTTGAGCACTTATTTTTGCTGTTGCCCAGCTGGTTTCCTTCCTTTGGTAAGGTTCCTTTCTTTGATGTGGAGACTGCGTTGCCTTTCGGCGCGGATGCGTTTCCCACCCCTCATGTTTGCACTGCTTTGGGACGTCCCCATATGTGACGAATATGAAGAGGCGGCGACTGTCGGAGGACGTAAGAGAAAACGGAATTTTTGTAAAATCTTACCTGTAAAATTCCTTTCTCTGAGTCCTCCGACAGTCGCCGCCCCCGCCCCTCTTTTGGGGTTTGAATGTATACTCTACTGCTATTCCACTAAAACTGAGATATGGTTGCAGGAAGTAGGAGGGTATTGACTGAGGGGACCACCCCTTGAGGGTGGGATATGTTAAAGCTTTATTGTTAACATATTCTGTTGCCTAGCTACTCCTTCGGAGCAAAGTCTAATACCCCATATGTGACGAATATGAAGAGGCGGCGACTGTCGGAGGACTCAGAGAAAGGAATTTTACAGGTAAGATTTTACAAAAATTCCGTTATTTGATCCCCAAGCAAAACATGAGGTAAGATATTTCTTATAATTGGGTACCAGGTTTGAACACGTCTCAGGAGGGATTTTGGTCCACTCCTCTTTACAGATCTTCTCTAAATCTTTAAAGTTTCTTGGCTGTTGCTTGGCAACTCAAAGTTTCAGCTCCCTCCAGACGTGTTTTATAGTAGTAAGGTCTGGAGACACTTCTTTGTTGCCTTGGCGGTATGTTTTGGGTCATTTTCATGCTGGAAGACCCATCCATGACCCATCTTCAGTGTTCTGGCTGAGGGAAGAAGGTTCTCATCCAAAATTTTACAATACATAGCTCAATTGGCCCCTCAATGCGGCAAAGTCAGCCTGTACCTTTAGAAGAGAAACAGCCCCAAAGCATGTTTCCACCTCCATGTCTGACTGTAGGGATGGTGTTCTTAGGGTCATAGTCAGCATTTTTTTCCCTCCAAATGCCAAAGAGGTCAATTTTGGTCTCATCTGACCACAGCACTTTCTCCCAATCCTTCTCTGAATCATTTAGATGTTCATTGGAAAACTTCAGATGGGCTGTACATGTGCCTTCTTGAGGAGGGGGACCTTGCCGTTGCTGCAGGATTTCAATCTATGGCGGCGTATTATGTTTCCAATAGTTTGTTTGGTGACTGTGGTCCCAACTGCCCTGAGATCATTCACAAGCTCCTCCAATGTAGCTCGGGGCTGATCCCTCACTTTTCTCATGATCATCCTTACCCCATGAGGCAAAATCTTGCATGGAGCTATAGACCGAGAGCGATTGATGGTTATTGTGTATTTCTTTCAGGTGCGAATAATCCTTTCAACAGTTGTCTCCTTCTCACCAAGTTTCTTGCTGATGGTCTTGTAGCCCATTCGAGCCTTGTGCAGGTCTACAATCTTGTTCTCATGTCCTTTGACAGCTCTTTGCAAGTGGGCAAAACTTACAAAATCTGCAGGGGATCAAATCATTATTTTCCCCACTGTAGGTGCTGCTGAAAACTGTTGACATGAATAAGGAGTGATTGTGAAGAGTGGGATATTTTTCTTTGGGAAGATTAAACTTAACCAGTCCAGTAAGTCCATTAAAGAGACACTATCAAATTTTTCTTTGGTGGCATGTATTCACTAAGCGTAAAGGCCTTTTTTTTTTTTTTTTTTACAAAAAATTCAATAAAAATTATCAACATTTTGGGGTTCAACTTATCCCAGACATTAATTCCCTTTTTGCAAAAAATTTCAAGCCTCTCTTTTTAACCTCCCTGGCGGTATGATTCTTTCGGATTTTAGGTGCTGAAATCGGTACCATTATTTTGCATGTAATTCTTGAGAATGAGCAGCCCAAACCAACTATTTATATATATTTTTTTTTACTGTGCGTTCTTCTTTATAACATCTTGGGTATGATAAAGTTTGAAACACAAAATCATAAATTTTAATATAATAAAAAAACTATAAATAAGTTAAAGTATGCATGTATGTATACATATATATATATATATATACTGTACATATACATATATATATACATATACGTATATATATATATATATATATATATATATATATATATATATATATAAAAAGTACAGTAAAACTGCAGGAAAGGGCACTGGGGGGCAATGTAATGTGAATTAATTTTATTTTGAATGGTATCAGTGTGTTTGGTGTGTTTTACATTTGAATTTGCCGCCGGTTCCACCCCCCTGCGAACGTCACGTCGCAGGAGACAGAAGCCGGGGCACGGAGAGGATCAGGAGGAAGATCCGCCGCCGCATACATCGCTGGATCCCAGTGACAAGGTAAGTAACCTCTTTTACAGGATCCAGTGATGCTTCTGGCGGTACCCCGAGTGTGGCTCGGGGTTACCGCTTTTGGCTCTGAAATGTAACCCCGAGCCACGCTCGGGAATACCGCTAAGAAGGTTAAAAATCAGAAGGACCCTCAAAATGTGGAAGGCCTTTCACATCTCCTTCCAAGGTAGGGTCACTGCGGTCAAAATTACTGTCCTACCAAAGGTCCTATATCTATTCAGAGCTGTTCCCATTAGGCTAAACAAGTACTTCATTACGAAATTTAAAAAAATAAATTAATAAAAATTATCAACATTTTTAGATAAGTTTACGATTTTGTGTTGGGTCTCATTCATAGCCATTTTGGGTCAGGTTGGACAACCCTGGATTAGAGTAAACAATAAATAGTGGCCTGACGATTTCCTATTACTTTTTACGGCCCATTATAGGTCAGTAAAGGGGTGTCTATAGTGAGTAGGGATGTCAACCTGACACTTTTTCATGTTTTTCCTTACTTGAGTTATTCTGCTAAAAAAAATTTTGAGCAGAAATTTGTGTGGAAAACCTGTAATGTTTCTGAATATAGGAGACGCCATGCCTGGACACGACTTCTGACAGGGAGCAGGTTGATGTCTGTATAGGCCATGCTGGGTAAACAGCCTCATGTAAAGTAATAGTGATTTGCACGCTGCGGCTGTGTTTGTACAGGCGACTTGTTTGCTTTCCGCCACCTCACACAAGCATGCAAAACACGTCAGCCATTTATACAAGAAAAACAAACTGTAAACTACAGGTGCTTCTACTCTGAAAAAGCCATACTGACTATAGAAAGGAAAAAAATCACTTACCCGCGCCCTGTGTCAGCAGCTTCTTTTATGATTTATCCACCTTGGTCACGTTTTGAAAACCAAGCTTTGGTTGTGATGAGTTTCAGAGGACGGTACATATTTACCTGGGAACGTTTTTAAAGAGGAAGTAAACCCTCCGCTGCGACTTTTACCTATAGGTAAGCCTATGATAAGGCTTACCTATAGGTACTGTAAGTATCTCCTAAACATGTACCGTTTAGGACAGGCATGTCCAACCTGCGGCCCAGGGGCCAAATGCGGCCCGGAACCGCAGGCAATGCGGCCCACTGCCCCCTGACAATTTTTTTTATTTTTTTGCTGGGGAGGAAAGAAGTTGAGTCAGGGGCACGGCCACGGCGGCTTCCAACTAACTGTAGGCAGAGGCTGCCTCCTAGGGGCTCATCCACTAGTTGTGTTAAATTAGTGCTGGGGGTGGGCGCGGCAGCTCTGGAAGGGCGCAGCGGTGTTTTATTATTTATATACCTTAACTATAGTATATATTTTATATGCGGCCCGAGAAAATTTCTCTACACTCAATGTGGCCCAGAGAAGCCAAAAGGTTGGACACCCATGGTTTAGGAGATATTTACCTTACATGCAGCCAGTGAATCACTGGCGCATGCGCTCTGAAGGAACGGCCGCTGGTGCCGTTTCTTCAGAGCCCCGTGCCGTGACCGCCGGCTTCCACGCGCATGCGTGACATCACCGTGGCTCCGGCCAATCAGATGGCCGGATGCCGCGATCCCGGAAGACAGGCGACTGAACATGTCGCCCGTCATAGAGGTAAGCGGGTGCGGCACGGCGGGGGCTCGTTCTAGGGTAAGTATTTCATAATGAGCTAGTATGCGATGCATACTAGCTCATTATGTGTTTCTCTTTCAGGTTGAAAAAAATAAAAATTGGGGGTTTACAACCTCTTTAACCGCTTCCATACAGAGCAGTTAGACCCCCTTCCTGCCCAGACCAATTTTCAGCTTTCAGCACTCTCACACTTTGAATGACAATTGCTCAGTCATGCTACACTGTAACCAAACAAAATTTTTATCATTTTTTTCACACAAATAGAGCTTTCTTTTGGTGGTATTTGATCACAACTGGGTTTTTTTTTTTTCGTGATATAAGCAAAAAAAGAGCAAAAATTTTGCAAAAAAAACACTTTTTTTTAGTTTCTATTATAAAATTTTGCAAAAAATTAATTTTTCTTCATACATTTGGGCCAAAATTTATACTGCTACATATCTCTGGTAAAATTAACCCAAATTAGTGTATATTATTTAGTCTGTGTGAAAGTTATTGAGTCTAGAAGCTATGGTACCAATTACTGAAAATTTATCACACCAGATGTACTGATGGCCTATCTCCTTTCTTGAGGCCCTGAAATGTCAGGAAAGTACAAATACCCCCCAAATGACCCCTTTTTGTAAAGTAGACAGTCCAAGGTATTTAGTAAGAGGCATGGTGAGTTTTTTGAAGTTATAATTTTTTCCCACAATTCTTGGGAAAATGAAGAAAACATTTTTTTTTCTTTTTTTTTCCCAAAACGTTGTCAATTTATAAGCTATTTCTAACACATAGCATGTACACAGCAAAAATGACACCCCAAAATTCATTCTGCTACTCCTTCTGAGTATGGTGATACCACATGTGTGAGACTTTTACACAGCCTGGCCACAAAAAGAGACTCCACGTCCAAGTAGCACCATAAGGCGTTTTAGGAGCATAAATACACATAAAACTTTCTTACTACCTATCACACTTTTCAAGGCCCTAGAGCACCAATACAATAGAAAAGTCCACAAAATGACCCCATTTTGGAAAGCAAACACTCAAACGTATATTCTATGAGGCATTATGGGTCCTTTGAACATGTCATTTTTTTCCACAAGTTTTTGGAAAATGTGGGAAAAAAATGAAAAAATTTTTTTTTTACACAAAGTTGTAAATTTATAGAATATTCCTAACACATAGCATGTACATAGCAAAAATGACACCCCAAAATACATTCTGCCACTCCTCCTGAGTATGGCAATACCACATGTGTGAGACTTTTTCACAGCCTAGCCATATAGAGGGGCCTAAACATCCAAGGAGCATCATCATGCATCCTAGCCACTTGCCTAGGCCTATTTTTGACATTTGGTGTTTACAAGCTAAAATCAGTTGTTTTTGCTAGAAAACTACTTAGAACCCCAAAAAATTATATATTTTTTTTTAGCAGAGACCCTAGAGAATAAAATGGAGATTATTGCAATATTTTTTATCACACCGTATTTGCGCAGCGGTCTTCCAAACGCATTTTTTTGGGAAAAAAATCACTTTTTTTAATTAAAAAATAAGAAAACAGTAAAGTTAGCCCAATTGTTTTCCATAATGTGAAAGATAATGTTATGCCAAATAAATAGATACCCAACATGTCATGCTTCAAAATTGCGCACGCTCACAGAATGGTGACAAACTTTGGTACTTAAAAATCCCCATAGGCGACATTTTAAAAATTTCTACAGGTTGCTATCTTAGAGTTACAGAGGAGGTCTAGGGCTCAAATTATTGCTCTTGCTCTAACGATCGCGACGATACCTCACATGTGTAGTTTGAACACTGTTTACATATGTGGGCGGGGTTTCCGTATGCGTTCGCTTCTGCGCACGAGCTCGCGGGGACAGGGCGCTTTAATTTTTTTTTTTTTTTTTTTTTTTTACTATTTATTTTAATTATTATTTTTTATTTTTACACTGTTTTTTTTTAAAAAAAAAATTGATCATTTTTATTTCTATTACAAGAAATGTAAACATTACTTGTAATAGAAATAGGCACGACAGGACCTCTTTTTTGTGAGATCTGGGGTCAAAAAGTCCTCAGATCTCACAAGTACACTAAAAAATAGAAAAAATAAAAAAAAAAAAATTAAAAAAAAATTAAATAAAATTAAAAAAAAAAAAGGGACCTTTAAACTGGTTGCTAGGCAATGACGTTTGCCGTAGCTCCGGTCCTCCAAGACCATAGAGTCAAGTGAGGGCAAGCTTGCCCTCACTCGACATCCTGTCTGTGAGGATCTGGGACCGGATCGTTTTCCCCGCTGCCGGCGGGTCTGGTAAACGGGGAAAAGGACCAGAATGCAGCGGGAGGGGGGGGGCACCTCTTTCGCCACCCCGGAAGGGTGATCCCGCGGCGAATCCGCCGCTGGGACCACCCTTATCGGAAAGCCAACCGTCCACCGTTTAAAATAATACCAGGGTTATGGCAGCTATCTGCTGCCATAACACCGGTATTTAGGTTTAAACGGACGACGTATATAAACCTTTTTGGACTTGGACATGGTGGCTGTATGAAGGGTGACAGGTACTCGGGTACTTTGCTGGGCAGGTGACAGGTACTCTGGTACTGATGAGCAAGTGGCAGGTACTCGAGTACTCCGATAGGCAGGTGACAGGTACTCGGGTACTCTTATGGGCAGGTGACAGGCAGGTGATAGGTACTGATGAGTAGTACTGATACTGATAGGTGATACTGATACTGTACTGATGATGGGTACTGATGATCAGTACTGATACTAATAGGTGATAGGTACTGATGGGTACTGATGAGTAGTGATGGGTAATGATGAGCAGGTGGCAAGTACTCGGGTACTTCAGGTGTCAGGTACTCTGATGAGCAGGTGGAAGGTACTCGGGTACTCTGTTGGGTAGGTGACAGGTACTTGGGTACTCTGATGGGTAGGTGACAGGTACTCAGGTACTCCGATGACGGGTACTCAAAGTACCAGAGTACCTGTCGTCAGAGTACCCGAGTACCTGTCATCAGAGTACCCGAGTACCCATCATCAGAGTATCCGAGTACCCGTCATCAGCGTACCCGAGTACCTGTCATCAGAGTACCCGAGTACCCGTCATCAGCGTACCCGAGTACCTGTCATCAGAGTACCCGAGTACCTGTCATCAGAGTACCCGAGTACCCATCATCAGAGTACCCGAGTACCTGTCATCAGAGTACCCGAGTACCTGTCATCAGAGTACCCGAGTACCCGTCATCAGAGTACCCGAGTACCTGTCACCAGCCCATCAGAGTACCTGTCATCAGAGTACCCGAGTACCCGTCATCAGAGTACCCGAGTACCCGTCATCAGAGTACCCGAGTACCTGTCGTCAGAGTACCCGAGTACCTGTCATCAGCCCATCAGAGTACCCGAGTACCTGATGGGCTGGTGACAGGTACTCGGGTACTTTGATGGGCTAGTGACAGGTGCTCTTTATTGGGGGGGGGGGCAATCAGTGTGGTTGGGGTACACTGTAGTTGGTAACTAGCTGTTACCACAATCTCCTCCTCACACAGGATCAGTGTGTGAGGAGGAGAACACGGTGACAGCTAGTTACCGTGTTCTCTGATGACATTTGTGACCGGCTGTGATTGGACACAGCCGGTCACGTGGTAAAGAGCCAATTTCATTGGCTCTTTACCTAGATCGGGGATCGACTCTGTCCGAGGGACGAGCCTCGTCCCCGATCGCCGCGCTGCGCGCCCCCGGGGGCGCGCATTAAGGAAGGAACGAGCGGCTCGCGCTGGAGCCGCTCATGTGATCGGCTGTGATTGACACGTGATTGATCACGTGGTAAACAGCCAATTTCATTGGCTGTTTACCTTGATCGGGGTTGGGCTCAGTCCCGGGGGCGCGCAGTAGCGGGGAGATCCGGGCGCCGTCATATGACGTCCGCCCGGATCGAGAAAGGATTTGTGCCGACGTCATTTGACATGACGCGGTACGGAAGGGGTTAAAGCTTAACTCCAGGAAACTTAAAATGATCTCTTTCATTGGGTCTGCACCCACACTGCAAGGTTTAATTGCTCATTTAGGGGACTTGTTAAAAGAGAAGTAGGTTTTTTTTTTTCAGGATTATACCTACATAGATGGATGCAGCATCGCTTTAATGCTGCATCTGTCCCTCGCCAGTTTTGCTGATAGGCTGAGCCAGGTGCTGGTCCAGGCATGTGGGTGGATCCCGACCATATTGTTGCGATATTTCCCCAGCCTGCACTGGCCCTGTGACGTCAGCTCGCTGTTGGCTTAAAACGGGGCACAGGAGTGAAGAATTCAGTCCTTTGATCCACAGGAGAAGTACAGCCAAATGAGCTTTGGATGTACATCTCCTTTAAAGAAGATTTAATTACCCGATTTTCTGCTCCTTTGCAGTACTAGACTGATCCCTGCAGCATCTTCTTCCCCATGCTCCGGCAGTCTATAAACCGGCGCAGGGCCCATAGCCCACTATTGCATATGACGACGCAGGGCGACAGTTCATCGCTGTAGCAACACAAGCAGGTGACATGGCTCCCTTAATCATCACGGACTGTGGAAAATTTTGCATTTCATTTGGAAATCAAGGTTCCAGAGTCTGGAGGAAGAGTGGAGAAGCACAGAATCCAAGTTGCATGAGGTCCAGTTTGAAGTTTCCACAGTCAGTGATGATTTGGGGAGCCATGTGCTGGTGCTTGCTGGTGTTGTTCCATTGTGTGTGTTTTATTAGGTCCAAAGTCAGTGTAACCCTCTACCAGGAAATTTTAGAGCACCTCATGCTTTCCTCTGCTGTCCAGCTTTATGGAGATGCTGATTTTCCAGCAGGACTTGGTACCGCCCACACTGCCAAAAGTACCAATACCTGGTTTAATGATCATGGTATCACTGTGCTTGATTGGCCAGCAAACTCATCTGACCTAAACCCCATAGAGAATCTGTGGGGTTTTGTCAAGAGGAAGATGAGAGACACCAGATCCAACAATGCAGATGAGCTGAAGGCCACTATCAAAGCAACCTGGACTTCCATAACACCTCAACAGTGCCACAGGCTGATTGCCTCCATGCCACGCCACATTGATGCAGTAATTCATGCAAAAGAATCTCCGACCAAGTATTGAGTATATATTATACTGTACATGGTCATACTTTTCAGTAAGTCAACATTTCTGTATTAAAAACTTTTTTTTATTGGTCCTATGTAATATTCTAATTTTCTGGGATAATACATTTTGGGTTTTCACTAGCTGTAAGCCATAATTATCAAAATTAAAAGAAAGAAAGGCTTGAAATATATCACTCTGTGTGTAACGCATCGATATAAAATATGACTTTCACTTTTTGAACTGAATTACTAAAAAAAAAATAAACTTTTTGGTGATATTCTAATTTTATGAGATGCACCTGTGTGTATATATAATATATTTATATATATATATATACACACATACATATATATACACATATATACACACACACACACACACACACACACACATATACATAAACTATATTATAAAAAGTATTGGGACGCCTGCCTTTACATGCACATGAACTTTAATGGCATCCCTATCTTAGTCCATAGGGTTCAGTATTGAGTTGGCCCACCCTTTGCAGCTATAACAGCTTCAACTCTTCTGGTAAGGTCGTCCACAAGGTTTAGGAGTGTCTATGGGAATGTTTCACCATTCTTCCAGAAGGGCAGTTGTGAGGTCAGGCACTGATGTTGGATGAGATGGCCTGGCTTGCAGTCTCCGAGAAAAACAACCCCACGCCATAATCCCCCCTCCACCAAATTATTTGGACCAGTGCACAAAGCTAGGCCCATAAAGACATGGATAGGCAAGTTTGGGGTGAAGGAACTTGACTGGCCTGCACAGAGACCTGACCTCAACCCGACAGAACACGTTTGGGATGAATTAGAGTGGAGACTGCGAGCCAGACCTTCTCGTCCAACATTAGAGCCTGACCTAACAAATGCGCTTCTGGAAGAATGGTCAAACATTCCCATAGACACTCCTAAACCTTATGGACAGCCTTCCAAGAAGAGTTGAAGCTTTTATAGCTGCAAAGGGTGGGCCAACTCAATATTGAACCCTACGGACTAAGACTGGGATGCCATTAAAGTTCATGTGTGATAGGATATTAATCTCCCTGAATATGGATTTTATGCAGACGTTAATCATTTACATGTATTTGCAATGCTTTATGGAACTAAGGCTGGAGAACTACTTTAAAGCTTAAGATTTTGTGTAACAGTATGTATTAAGGAAATGGCTTGCATAGAAAAAGGGAAGTGTCACTGGTTTGGCTTAACCACAGCTATTTGTAATATCATTAGGAACAAGAACACAATCAGTTTATAAGAACATTTCTGGGAAGGGTTTAGATACGTAATAATAAAATGAGGGTGTATTTTTGAGGGTTAACAAACACACCCTATTATGTTGACTGTGTCCTTACTGTATATAGAACTATCATATAATTAAGTGACACCCTTATGTCTTATCACAACCTGTATTTTACCTTTGTCTTTTACACTATAAATGTGGAAATCCTTAAATAAAAGTTGAGAGTTCTACCGAACTTGATTATAATCTGTCTGTGTATAGCACTCCCCGCGCGCGCTCTGAGAATGCTGAATTGAGGTACGAGGTAAACTAGAATTTGGAAAAGGTAAAATAAGGTAGTGACTAGAGGGGTATTGAAATGAGACCCTTACACCGTGAGTATAAAGGCAGTGTCCCAATACTTTTGGTAATATAGTGTGTGTGTATATATATATATATATATATATATATATATATATATATATATATATATATATACACACACACTTCCTGACCGCACACTGTAGTTTATACACGATTCTGTATTTTTGGGTAGGGGCCCGTCTGGCTGTGCTGCCACTGGCTCCAGCTAATGCCAATGAGTGGTTCCCAGCCAACGATTTATGGCTGGGACCCACCGATCGTGAGTGTCAGGAGAGAGCTTTGTGTATGTAAACAACACTCTTCTGACTGCAAAGCAGGGAATAAAAACCATCAAATCTCTTAGTAAAACCACCTCACAGTACACACAGTAAACATAGTTAGGCACACATTAAACCCTTTGATTGCCCCAGATATTAACCCCTTTCAAGCCAGTGTCATTAGTACAGTGTAGATTATTAGCACTGATCACTGTATTATTGTCACTGGCGATGTCCCTGGCAGTTAGCCAGTTCCCACAAAGTGTCAGTTAGTGTCAGATTGCCTGCCATCCCTCTAAAAGTCACTGATTGCTAGTATAAAAAAAAAAAGAAAATTCCAGTATATATATATATATATATATATATATATATATATATGTCATAGTTTGCAGACACTAACTTTCACGCAAAAGAAATCAATGGTACACTCATTGGGATTGTGTGGCAGAAAACATTTTGGCCTAAAAGTATGAAGAAATTAGATTTTTAAAATGTTTTTATTAGGTATGTTTTAGAACAGAAAATATAAAAGAATGTTTGTTTTTTTTTTTTTCAAAATGTTTGCTCTTTTTTTTGTTTATAGCGCTAAAAAGAAAAGAAAAAACCCAGTGGTGATCAAATACAACCAAAAGAAAGCTATATTTATGGGGAAAAAAAATGATAGAAATTTTTTTTGCATACAGCATTGCATGGCCGCGCAATCGCCAGTTAACACCGTCCCACCTGTCTATAGCAGATTGACGGCCGTGCGGGCCGTTCCTCCTTTCAGACACAGCCGATGACTGATCAGTGTACCATCTCAATGCTGGTACCATGTGACCACCGTGACCAATCACAGCAGATTACATGACATTTGTAAAGAATGGATGGCTTCCTTTCATGCCATCCATTGTGTACAATTGTATTGCTAGCTGTAATTGGTCAATCTGATCACATGGTACAGACTGATCAATTACAGCCCATCTGTACCACGCTATTAGCTCTGGCCGGTCACGGCCAATCACACCAAAACAAACTGAATGAATCCATTTAATTCAGTAAAACTCACTGCTATAAGCAATCATAATGTATAAAAAAATAATAATAATAATAATACGGATCACTTCCCCAGAGTAGTACAATGTTACTATGGTAACATGATATTGCTCTAGTTACAGTGTTAAAAACAAATTGTAAAAAATTGAAAAAAAATTATTTTTTTTTTTTTTTCAAAATGTCACCATTCAGTGTCCCTGATTACTGTGACACCAGATATATGATGACGCTGTACTGCACTGGTGACAGGATTTAAAGAAAAAAAAATTATGAAAAAAAAAGGTTTTTCTAATTCTTTTTTTCCCAAAAACATTATGACAACAATTACAGCGTCAAAAAACTCATTATGCCTCTTACTAAATACTTTGGATTGTCTACTTTCCAAAAAGGGGTAATTTGGGGGGTATTTGTACTGTTCTGACATTTTTGGGCCTCAAGAAATGAGGTTGGCTGTCAGTACATCAGGATTGATCAATTTTTAGATATATATTTGTGGACTCTCACACAGACTAAATAATACACACTGATTTGGGTTATTTTTAGCAACGAAATGTGGCAGAATACATTTTGGCCTACATCTATCTATCTATCTATCTATCTATCTATCTATCTATCTATCTATCTATCTATCTATCTATCTATCTATCTATCTATCTATCTATCTATCTATCTATCTATCTATCTATCTATCTATCTATCTATCTATCTATCTATCTATCTATCTATCTATCTATCTATCTATGGTGCACCGAAATTTCGGCAACCAAAATTTTCGGCCGAAAATGGGATTATTCCATTTCGGCCGAAAATCGGTTAAAAATGCTGATATTAAAGATGGCCACGGCGGGCGAAGCGCAGGTTTCAAAAGACCCGCCTCTGGCCAGCGGCCCGCCTCCCGGTGATGTCACTACTACTACGATGTGCATGAATGAACTAACACACAGGGCGGGCGGGCGAGCGGCCGCTAATAGCTGTAACTAAGTGAGCGCTTCACTTCCCTATCATGCGGGTATCTCCTCTGACAGGGAAGTGAAGGGCTCACATAGTTATAGCTATTAGCGGCCGCTCGCCCGCCCGCCCCATGTGTTAGTTTATTCATGCACAGATCGTAGTAGTAGTGACATCACCGGGAGGCAGGCCGCCGGCCGTAGGCGGGTCTTTTGAAAGGAAGGACACAGGAGGAGCTGAGAGTAAGGAGATTGCATCCTTGGGATGGGGAGGGACGCTGAGTCAGGGGGAGGGGGGCTGAGGCGGGGGGGGGGGGCGCTGAGGCAGTGGGAGGGGGGAGCTGAGGCGAGCTTACCAATGGTATTTGTATTATGCAGCATGAAGGGGTTAATGTATTGCCACTGCTGGTCACTGATGCATTAGTGACTGACCAGTGGCAATTAATTAACCCCTTTGTTCTGCATTAGTGCAACCAGTATCAGTGCAACCAGTGTTAATTAACACTGATACTGGTTGCACTAATGCAGCACAAAGGGGTTCATTAACCCCCTCATGCTGCATAATACAAATACCATTGGTAATTAATATAACCACTTGCCAACCCGTCACAGTACATATACTGCGACAGGGCGGCAGCTACAGGTGTACGTCACTGCCTGTTTTTGGTGTATGCCCCTGTTCTATCTATTTTAAAATCATTTGGGGGAAAAAAGTAATTTTCGGTTTCGGTTTTCGGGCAAGGGCATCCTGCATTTTCAGTTTTGGTTTTGGCCCAGAATTTTCATTTCGGTGCATCCTACTATCTATCTATCTATCTATCTATCTATCTATCTATCTATCTATCTATCTATCTATCTATCTATCTATCTATCTATCTATCTATATACCGTGTATATATATATATATATATATATATATATATATATATAAAATATTTATTTGCAATATAAAACAGAAATAAAGAAAAACTTTTCTTTTTTTTTGTTAGATTTTCAGTCTTTTTTCCTTTTTATTTAACAAAAAAAAAAAAATATTAAATACCACAAAAAGAAAGCTTGTTTTGTGTGAACAAAATGATAAAAGTTTAGTTTTGGTACAGCGTTGCATGACCACGCAATTGTCATTCAAAGTGTGACAATGCTGAAAGCTGAAAATTGGCCTGGGCAAGAAGAGGGGTAAAAGTGCCCGGTATTAAAGAGGTTAAAGTAGCCCAGTGCTAACTAGTAGAAAATGGCCTGGTTCAAAAAGAGGGTAAAATCTTCTGGAGCTGAAGTGCTTTTCCAGCTTTCCAGATCACAATAAACAGCAGGGGGCACTGTGGTGCTGTGATATAAAATACAAAGACTAATCCTACGCACACACATCGCTCATTTATGCAAAGGAGTGAAATTCGATCAAAGCATTTTCTTTTTTTCCCCAACATAAATTCTAATGTCATCAGCCTGAAGATATTCAGAAACAGACTGTGTGATCATTGAAGAAGCTTTAAAAATATATGCTATTGCAACTTACGCTTCTTCTAAAATACTATACCATCACCATGTTTTTTCTGCTTTGCTACAGATACTATAGTAAACATTCCCTGCGCACATATTTTAATTCTTCGTTTGCGTAAAAGCATTTTTAGGCAAATTGTCACATTTGACCTGTTTGGTCTTTCATATTGTTTTCCATTACCGTAGAACATTTATCTCCTAGTACATTTCTGTATCCTTGTAGTACATCTGTCTCTAGGTTGGCAGCACGTTCAATAATTAACTGGCGCTGAGATCTAGTGGTTGATCTTCTAGGTCTAGGATGTTCTCAGTGGTTGCCTTAAATATCTTATCATTGTGTGCTTGTGTTTAAAAACCTTGTATGTCCATATTTGTTCATTACATAGGCAGGCTCTGCTTCCTGCTTAGTAAGTGCTGCACCATGAATGGGTCAAATCAGACTGACTGAAAGCAATGCACTCTCCGTCTAGCTGAGGCTTGATTTTCAGCACAGCACCTTCACTTTGCATATGAAACTTTCACTTATCCTAGTGAATGAGGTGAAACAAAGCAGGAATTCATTTGCTTTAATCAATTATGTGCAAAATAAAACAGATCTTTGCTTGCACATTAGTTGGATGATTGAATCAACGCAACTTCACCTCATATACAAAGAAAAGAAAATAATTAACTTTGCCAAAAAATATTGTTTGCATAAATTCTTTGCAAAGTGAATTTTCACCTTATTCACTAAAATAAGTGAAAAATCTATTTATAAAGTGAAGATGCTGAACTCCTTTAGAAAATCAAGCCTCGGTCACACAGAAAGTGCATTGCTTTCAGTCAGTCTGATCAGACCCATTCACGATGTAGCAATAATAAGCAGAATATCAGAATAGCGCTACCTAACAGATTCTGCAACCGGAAGAGACGTTTGGACGAGAACAACTTACTGCGCGTGCGCTATGCGTTCCAACATGGCCCCTATGCGTTCCAATAGGTTTCCTAATGTGACAGAACACAAAGTAGCTGCGGACATCTTCTTACACCCACGCAAGTCTTGAATTTTACATTTATTTTAGCAATAAACTCACCGTAAATACGAAAATAGACTACTTCACAGCGACCAAAATAAATAGTCTATTTCGCTGAGCAGTGCAGGGTGTACCAAGATGGCCGTCGCCACCTTCTGCCTGCAGGTTTCTTGCTATATTTTTTATATTACAGTAATAATAGAAATAAAATACCTTGATTCAATATATAAGGTCAGTTTTCTGCTAAAATAAATATAAATTCAAGACTTGCGTGGGTGTAAAAAGATGTCCGCCGCTGCTTCATGTTCTGTCACATTAGGAAACCTATTGGAACGCAAAGCTACCATGTTGGAACGCATAGCGCATGCGCCGTAAGTTGTTCTTGTCCGAACATCAGTTCCGGGTTGCAGGATCTGATAGGCAGCGCTATTCTGATAGAACACCTGCATATGTAATGAACAGATATGGCCATACATAGGAAACACTAACACAATGATAAGATATTTAACCTCCCTGGCGGTATGATTCTTTCAGATTTTAGGTGCTGAAAGCGGTACAATTATTTTGCATGTAATTCTTAAGAATGAGGAGCCCAAACCAACTATTTACATATGATTTTTTTTTTTACTGTGCGTTCTTCTTTAGAACATCTCAGGTATGATAAAGTTTGAAACACAAAATCATAAATTATAATATAATAAATAACTATAAATAAGTTAAAATATGTATGTATGTATACGTGTATATATATATATATATATATATATATATATATATATATATATATATATATATATATACATACATACACACATAAATTATAATATAATAAATAACTATAAATAAGTTAAAGTATGTATGTATATATATATATGTGTGTGTGTGTATATATATATATATATATATATACATATATACAGTATATATACGTGTATATATATATATATATATATACATAAAAAGTACAGTAAAACTGCAGGAAAGGGCACTGGGTGGCAAACTATTGTGAATTTATTTTATTTTGCATTGTATCAGTGTGTTTGGTGTGTTTTACTTTTGAATTTGCCGCCGGTTCCATCCCCCTGCGAACGTCACGTCGCAGGAAACGGAAGCCGGAGCTCACTGAGCATCGGGAGGAAGATCCGCCGCCGCACACCGCCAGGATACATGGCTGGATCCCGGTGACAAGGTAAGTAACCCCTCTACCAGGATCCAGCGATCTTCCTAGTGGTACCCCGAGTGTGTCTTCGGGGTTACCGCTTCTGGCACTGAAATTTAACCCTGAGCCACACTCGGGAATACCGCTAGGAAGGTTAATGTGGCTCTTCACTGCATCTGAGCACTACAAACAAAAAAACGAAATTGAATTCATTTTCAGGCCTCATGAGCACTGGACGTTATAAAAAAAGCCAGTAACCTCAGCTGTAGCCATAGAAAGAGTTTTTCGAGTGTTTTTGCAGTAGCGTTTTTCTGTTTTTCTGCGTTTTATTCACTTTTTGTGGCAAAACTTTACTCCCATAAAAGCTTACGGCTTAAAAACGCTGATAAAAGCTATTTAGTCAAGTTTTTCAGCGTTTTCTAGCGTTTTTCAACTTTTATCAGAGTCAGAGCCTTTTTACAGCTGAAAAACTCCTCTTAAAACCCACTAGTTCTGTTTTATTTTTTCAGCCAGAAAACGCCCCTGCCAAAACCTACTGATACCAGCCTATGTGTGCAAAGCCTATATATGGGGGGCGATATGCACTTTCCCTGATATATCGGAATCACCAAGGTGACCGATATTGCCGATAATTCGGGAAAGTGCTTTTACCGGATTGATGCCTGCAGCTTGAGGCATCACCCCAGTACCGGCGTCCATAGCCGACGGTTGGCTGTCTTGTAATGACAACCGATGTGGCTGAATTTTTCACATTCTGCTAAATGACATTCTCAAAAAAAAAAAAAGAAATTTAAAAATAGAATTTTTTTTAACATTTTAGACCAATTTGTTTTCTGCTACATATTCTTGATAAAAAAAAAAAAAAAAAAAGTCGCAAAAAGCATATTTTGATTGGTTTGCGCAAAAGTTATCACGTCTACTAACTACGGAAAAGATTTATGTCATTTTTACTGTTTTTTTTTTCACTAGTAATGACGGCAATCTGCGATTTTTTGCGGGACTGCAACATTGCAGTGGACAGATCGGACCCCTGACACTTTTGGGGGTACCAGTGACATTACTACAGTAATCAGTGCTATAAATATGCCCTGTTACTGTAATAATGACACTGGCAGGGAAGGTGTTAACATTATGCATGATCAAGGGGTTAAATGTGAGCCTTGGGGAGTGATTCTAACTGTGGGGGGGGGGGAGTGGCGTGGCTTCTGAAATTACCCTAGAGACCTGTGATCCTATATAGAAGGATCACATGGGCTCTATGATCATTGCAGGGAGAAGAACAGTCAGCTGTGTTTACAACAGCTGACCGTTCTTCTCTCTGAGTGGGGAGTGATCACGGGTGTCAGGCGGCAATCGGAGCTGCCTGACACACACATCGGCTCCCCCCCCCCCCCTGACGAGCGGGGGTCGGGAGCGCGCCGCCGCCGGCACGCGCTTGCCCCTTAGCCTCCTGAGGGCGAGCAATGCCTGCCGTAGTATATCTGGGATGGGCGGTCGTAAAGTGGTTAACAGCCCCAAAGGCATTAACCATTGGAGGTGACCCAGTACATGATACTACCCCCTCTAGGATACGTCACCCTAGATGTGGGAGGGGCTGTACTAGGGCTCCATCCTATATCCATATGTTTTTCTATTGATTTTATTGAGTCTTTATTTTTATATTACATGTTAAAAATAAAATATTTTGATACTTTTATACTACTGAGTGTGTTGGCCTCATGTATATGGCAGTAAAGTCCCCCTTTTGCAGGACGGGGTTCTGTACTTTTTCTACATTACCAATTAAGATGTGTCATAGATTGAGTTTTCTTTATTATTGAGAAAAAGCTTACTTCCTCAGAAACCTGTCACAAAGGAAATAAGGGGACGTCACAAGGAAATAAGGGGACGTCACAAAGGAAATAAGGGGACGTCACAAAGGAAATAAGGGGATGTCACAAAGGAAATAAGGGGATGTCACAAAGGAAATAAGGGGACGTCACAAAGGAAATAAGGGGAAGTCACAAAGGAAATAAGGGGACGTCACAAAGGAAATAAGGGGACTTCCAGTGCTAAGCTTCTTTTGAAATTGCCTGGCTGTTATACTGGCTCATTGGTATCCTATGAGACATTTTTTTTAAACAAGTATGCAGTTCAAGGAATGTCAGTGACATTTCACAAAACCTGATCTGCATACCTGACCCAAATTATTGAAGCCAGTGTGTCAGCACAACAGCAGCCTCCATGTCAGCCTTATGACAAGGTTCTGCAGGTATGTGATTTCCCACAGAAGGGCCCCGGAAGGTTTACCCCCTTCATGACCAGGCCATTTTTTTGGGTATGGCACAGCGTTACTTTAACTGCACGGTCGTGCGACGCTGTACCCAAAAAAAAAAAATTGATGTCCTTTTCTTCCCAAAGATAGAGCTTCCTTTTGGTGGTATTTGATCACCTCTGCAGTTTTTTTTTTTTTTTTGCGCTCTATACAAAAATTTTGAAAAACTTTCTGCTATAAAAGATCCAATAAAAAAAATTTAACAAATCTAATTTCTTCTTTAATTTAGGCCAATATGTATTCTGCAACATATTTTTGGTTAAAAAAAAAATCCCATTAGGCGTAGTACAAACTAAGGGATATTTTTATGCAATTTTTATTTATTTTTTTTACTAGCAATGGCGGCGATCAGTGATTTTTAGTGGGACTGCGACATTGTGGTGGACAAATTGGACACTAACTTACACTTTTGACACTTTTTTGGGGACCAGTGACAATAAAAAATATGCACTGTCACTATACTAATGACACTGGCAGGGAAGGGGTTACCATCAAGGGCGATGAAAGGGTTAAATGTGTTCCCTGGGAGTGCTTTCTAACTGTGGGTGGGAGGGGTGATTTGACTGGTGGAAGACAGAGATCCGTGTTCCTGCTTAGCAGAAACACAAGATCTCCATCTTCCCCTCTGACAGAACGGCGATCTGCCTTGTTTACATAGGCAGACCGCCAATCTGCCTCTCTCTCAAATGATCGCGTGATGACGGCAAACATCGGGTCCGCTGGACCCACTGATTGGTTCCCGCTGTGTTCAACCACGCGCGTACCTCAGACCCACTGCACAAAATTACATACAGGTACATGATTTCGTGCAGGGGGGCTGCCCTGCCGCAGTATATATGCGTGGGGTGGTCCAGAAGAGGTTAAATCTGTGTTAAATGGGCAGCAATGTCTCTATATCTGACTTATATTATCTAATTCTAATAATTTCTATCTTCAGCCAGCAAGATTAGTAGTTGAAGTTTGTCTCTGACCACATATTACATAGGTGGAGCTCAGTGGGATTCCTCTCGTAGTCTGAGTGTAGACCAGTAGCTCTGTTGGACCAATGTTTTCAAAAGGGGGTTGCAATGTTAATCACTGCCATGGATGTCTTAGCTTCTTCTAAAAGATGCTGTGAAATAAAATCAAAGTAATTTCAAAGTTTAAACTAGATCTATAATAAAATGTTAACCTAAATCGCAAATCAAAACCGCTGGAATTGGGCTATGAAGCCAAGTTAGTAGTCACGCTGGGATAGATAATTAAAAAATAACAAGAGGGTGCATTTCTTGTCAGAATGGCATTGATGGTGCAACATGGTTTCTGAACTCTATATCCTCCATCAAGAAATCGATATTACAGTTCTTTATATCTGCGGCATGACGAGCCATTCATAGACACTGAAAATCCAATCAAAGTCCTACACTGGCTGAATGGCTGCATCTACTGAACAAAAAAATGTGAGTGGAACAACCTGCTACCATTGATCGAGAAAATTTGAAAAAAAATTGAAAACACATGGTCTGCCTGGATTATACACAAGGATTCCCAGATGTTCAAGGACTTTTTATCTCACCCACCTTACTGATTCCTTGGTGGTTTGTGGCCTCCTCAATGGGAGTCAAGCTAAGATGGCCACCTCATCATAACTTGACTCTCAGTGACATTATCACCCCTTTCCTGTCCACTAATTCACAAAATACACCAGTACCCCTTCCTGTTAAATAAAGGCCCTTCCCTGTGTCATATTTATAAAAATCTCACTCTTCAAGTCCACCTTTGGCTCTACACATTTGGAACATTCGACATTATCACTTACGAATATTGTTCTTGCATACAGTTTTCTGGATTTGTTAATTTCCTTGATATATTTTTCATAATGCCTTTATAAGACCTCTGTAAAATGACCCATGGAACCTTCTTTCATTCATTTTTAAGGTGTGCCAGGAACCCCAAAACCTGGGAAACTTTATTCCGTACATTTTGGTAAGATATCTGATTGCCTCCTTTTGGCCACTAAATATAAAGTGAGGGCTTTACTGACCAATATGAGAACAGGGGTACGGGAAGTGGCAGACCAGAGCTCAACCATTGTTAATCTGGTAAAAAATTGCATTACAGACCACCAACATTTTTGGACCCCTGCACTGCTTATAATAAGAAATAGTTGGGAAAATTGAAATAATAATGCTTGGGCCTTAAGGTTATCTTATTGGTACTGCTATCTTAAAGTATTGATGTAGGTAATCTGGTTTCGGGACAGGCAGCTTCAATACCCAAGAGGATCTCCACACTATATGGTGTGTAGTTTCATGTAACAAGAATGTAAAATGCAGTGCCACACCACTGCTAAGAGGTCCAGATGCAGCTTTATTCCAATAAAAATCAGGAGGACAATCCAAAAGACAACCAATGCATTTTGGGGGTCCAAAAACACTTAATTATTAGGGTTTGAGATTGAAAACAATATGAATGGACTAGAAGTGAAATGGACCTTTGGTGTTATTTCTTCAACTGTGATTACAAGCACAGGTCTTGTGAGCAGCTGGTTTGGCAACAAAAGTGGAAAATAACTGGAGAAGGACACCTAGAAGTCCCCATGGATCAGTTAAACAAGAATAAGGAGGTACTAAAATATATTTTTTCTCATGGATGCTGACCTATTGGGCTGTCCTGCATGGAGTATTCAGGAAAGATGAACCAAACGGACAACTAAGGTTTGGTCATTTCAACTCTAGAGTCCTTGTGACAGATGAATTCCAGGCATGGTATATTTTTACATCGTTACATTAATGTAGTTACATTACATAAAGCAGCCGGAAATGTATCAACAACATTGCTCAGCCACTGAAAGAGATAGATAAAAAGAAACATTGTATCTTCTTATCTGCCCTTCTGTTTATTAATTTACAGATCAGAGGGATGAACTTTGGTGTGCAAATGAAGTCAGTTTAAAGCAACCTTGTTAAGTAAAAAAATTTAAAAAATGTTTTGTTTTTTATTAAATTGTTTCTCTGCTTAACCCCTTTTTAACCCTTTATTTACTCTAATCAGCCTTATTAACTCCTTATTCCCCCTTCTCCATTTAATTTTTTTCCTGCTGATTTTAATTTTTTGTTTCCTTTTATTTGATAAACTATTAATAATTAAAACTTAATTTTTTTTTTGCTTTGTTTATTAATATCTTTACAACTTTAACATATATTTACACGTTTCACGTTAGAAATAACACAAAATTAAAAAAAAAAATTGTATTTTGTTTGTAAAACAACTTTTCTATGCATTGTACCATTGCAGACAGCTGAAGTGTAAACAAAAAAGTTGCGGTAAGTATCAGTAATTGGTATCAGCAAGTACTAAAAGGTCTTTAAATTTGATTGAAGCAGTATTGTGTCTTTATTTACTGCCATCTTGTTTGATAACCTTTTGATAATGTTCAGGGGTTGTAAATCTTTAACCACTTAAGCCCCGGAAGATTTTACCCCCTTCCTGACCAGGGGGTATTTTGCGATTCGGCACTGCGTGACTTTAATGGACAATTGCGCGGTCGTGCGACGCTGTATCTAAACGAATTTGGCGTCCTTTTTTTCCCACAAACAGAGCTTTCTTTTGGTGGTATTTGATCACCTGTGCGATTTTTTGATCATGCGCTATAAACAAAAAAAGAGCGTAAATTTTGCAAAAATAGCAATATTTTTCACATTTTTTTATATGAAATTCCCCCCCAAAAAAATGTAAAAATCAAAATTTTTTAACATTTTTGGCCAATTTGTTTTATGCTACCTATGTTTGGTAAAAAAAAAAAATCGCAAAAAGCGTATTTTGATTGGTTTGCGCAAAAGTTATCGCGTTTACTAACAAAGGGAAAGATTTTTGTCATTTTTGTTGTTTTTCTTTTTTAACGCGTAATGGCGGTGATCTGCGATTTTTTTGCGGTACTGCGACATTGCGGCGGACAGATCGGTCCCTTGACTGACATTTTTGACACTTTTGGGGTTACCAGTGACATTTCTACAGTAATCAGTGCTATACATATGCACTGTTACTGTAAAAATACACTGGCAGTGAAGGGGTTAACTTTTTTTTGAAAGGGAGGGGCTATGTGTGTCCCTAGGGGCGTGTTTTCTACTGTGATTGGCTGTGGCTTCAGATGTATGAACAGTGATCAACGGTTCTACATAGTAGAACCGTATGATCATCCTTCATACACAGGGGAGAATGACAGGCAGCTTGTTTACACAAGCCGCCTGACTTTCTCCCTCTCCCCCGACGATCGCAGAGTGACCGGCGGACATCGGGTCCGCCGGTCACAAGCGCGGGGGGGTGCGTGACCGCGCGGGAGCGCGCCTCCGGCGGCGCGCGCTTGCTCCCTAGACCCTCACAAGCTAGCGACGTAGACCTACGTCGCTTTGCCTGTGAGGGGCTGACTGCCGACGTAGATCTGCGTTAGGCAGTCGGCAAGTGGTTAAAATAAAAAAGTTCTTCAGAATCGTGATCTTTGTTCTAAGCAAAAAAATAGTGATTCTCATTTTATCCAGAATCGTGCAGCTCTACAATCTGCCCCAACCATGCTACAAAAGTAGCTGTAAAACCTTTTTCAGCTTCAGGTGTTTGGTTTCCAAGGCGACTTGGAGTGGAGATGTGAACTTATAGAGAATAATTGATTCTTTATCCTTGAGTGTTTTGGAGCTTTGAGCTACACAATTTTTAGGGGTGTGAATGCAGCCTAACAGAAGCAGACTTATTACAATATGAATATCACTACCATGTGATGTTCTGTATTTTCAGCACTCTCTCCATGTGTACAATGCAAGCTAAAGCATGTTCTGTTTCCTGTTGAGTCACTATGTAATTATTTACCCTGTATCAAAATGAAAGGGCATGCCGTGACGATACTCATGCCAAGACCAAATCCAACCAATATTATATACCGGGCCATGCATCGTCATGTGCAGATCAAGGCTACAACCAACAAGCACAAAAGAAATGGATTAATCTGCTAAGCACATCGAGTACAGCCAAAATATCATAACTCATTTTATTCACAATCACAAACTTCGCAAAACTCACCCTTCTTCACCCCGTAATAATCCACTCATATCTCAATATTTGACGTAGTTTCTCATTCTGTGCAACACGAGTGAAGCGAGTCATGCCAAAATGCCAAATTCTAAAAAATTCCTGTAAATCCATATTAGGCTGAGGCCCACCCCGGGAACTGTTACTACTGCTCATTATAAAAACAGTGCCTTGAAAAGTCTTCATACCCCTTTTCTACATTTTGTCATGTTACAACCAAAAATTTAAATGTATTTTATTGGGAATTTATGTGATAGACCAACACAAAGTGTAGTGAAGTGGAAGGAAAATTTCCCTGAGGAAGTCACGTGATACCGTGACGCAACGCGTAGGAACCCGGAAGGGACGTGTGGTACGTGACGGAGCTCCCATGGTGGTTAATCTCATGCGAATGAAAGCGGTTTTAAATGTAAGTTTGCTATTTTTTCAACAATAAAATTCTAATATACTACACAATGATAGCTCCATTGCTTTAATGAGCCCCAAGGAGGAGAGAGACAATTAAGAGGTCGCATTCAACGGAAGCCACAAAAAGCCCCCATAGAAAAAGCCCCAAGGAGGAGAGAGACAATTAAGAGGTCACATTTAACGGAAGCCACAAAAAGCCCCCAAAGAAACCACAACACAACACCAACGGATTCCTGGAAAGAGAATATTGCTCTCAGAAAAGGCTAGAAACTACGATGGAAAAAAGGAGGGAGAAGAACCACTACTAATCCAGGTCAAATAATACAGGCGTATTATTGTCTTTATTGAGGTGAGAATCTAGTACACCTAGAAGTGAAATCACTGAACAAAGCCCACACCAAGGAGGCTAAAGGTGGAGGAAAAGAACTTGCACTATAGAATCACCATTATTTATTTATTCCCTTTATGCATTTGATTTGGCAAAACCAGATATAATTTTGGAGTTGTCTGGTTTATCATCTGGATTGGACACTAATTGTGTTTTTTTTTTTTATATATATTTGTTTATATACATATGTGATATATATATATATATATATATTTATTTATTTTTTTTTATTTTATTTTTTTTTACACTGTGGATGAGATATTAATATTGGCACTTTATGCACAGAGCATGATTATCGTTATAAGTTGCACATTTTCACTTTTTGGAATAATAGTATTTGAATGGGATATCAACACCAGCACTTTATATTTATATGAATTATTTAGGATATTGATGTATTTATTTATTTTGAAATATATGCAATAGCACTTTGTATTATATTTATTTATATATATATATATATATACATATATAATTGTTTAAAAGGTGAAGAGATACACAGAGAAGCACTATTTATATAAATATAAATTCACCTATACCCCTGAAGCGCATCACACTCCCCCAAAACCTATGCATTTGTGACTGTTTTATAGTATCAGTTTATGTGATGCAGCATTAGGGTGATTGGTAGAAAATCCAAGATAGCGCAGGAACCACACTCCCATAATATATACCTAATTAAAGAAAGGAAGTATGAGAAAGGCAACGTCCACCAAAGCTAACATGGGTTCTAAAGTGTTTATTGAACACATCTGTGATGAGACGTACTCATCCCAGAAAAAAGGCTCGTACACACTATAAGAAAACCGGGCGAACATTTTTGTCCAAAGAATTTTCGTACGATTTTCATATAGTGTGTACACAAATTTCTACAGCCGATTCAGAATTTTCGTACAATTTTCATATAGTGTGTACACAACTTTCTACAGCCGATTCAGAATTTTCGTACGAAAATTCTCGAAGGTACAAACTCCAAAATGTTTCTAGTATCTGAAAAAACAAACGATTTTCGTTTCATGTTTGCCATTTTCGTACGATTTTTGTACAAGAAAAATCAGAAAAGAAAGACTGCGCATGGCATGATCAGAAACAACAAATAACAAAAAAAAAGTCTTTGTCGTACGAGAATTTTCGTACAAATTTCCATTCATGGGTTTCGATTTGCTGTGATACAATGAGGAAAATCCGATGATCGTTCACCCGATTTTCTTATAGTGTGTACCCCACTTTAGGGCTTGTTCACACAGGTGTAAAAAAAAAAAGCTGCGTTCAGATCCATACAGCATATACTTTTTTTGTTACAGATCTGAACCCAGCGGTATTGTATACTATGGACCCATTAACACAGCTGCGTTACACTCATTAATCCTACACTGCATTAAGCAGTAGAAAATTCTGCGTCCACGGTCAGTATTTCTGTGTAGTTTCTATGCACGTGCACGAGTACATCCTGGAATTAGAAGAATTTCGCAGATATGAACGTTTGATAAACATTATCGTGTCTAAGAGCTCATTCATGTAAACGCTGCAGCGGCCAAAGCTGTGTGTTCGTTTTTTCTTTTTGTTTTCACTGCGAAGCTGTATGCAGGCGGCTCATAGAATGTGAATGGGAGCGCATTAGCTGTATGGACCCATCTGCACACAGGATTTACAGGCATGCAGAGATGGGCATGGACCTGGATGCAAAGCCTCTACACCCACCGTGCCAGTCAAACTTGTCTGTGCGGGCGAGTACGTAAATACGTAAAGCTGATGCGCACCCATCCACTTTCTATGGGTGGCCTGCATGCAGCTTTGTGGTGAAAGAAAAGTACGTGAGGGGCTGAGTATTTGTGTGAGCCCTTAGGCACCCTTTCGCACCTGAGTGCAGCGGAAACGCGTGTTCCTACTCACGTTTTTTTTATTTTTCATGTTTTTCACGTTATTGCGCATCACACCTAGGGCAGCTCATTCTTGAATGTGCGACAAGCGCCCCAGAGTAGCTCCAGAACCTTTTTGGTCACAGAACGTTGCCTGCTTTTCAGTGCATTTGTTGCGCATTTTGACGCAAGGCAAAACACGTGTCTGCTACCTGCACTTGATATGCTAAAAACAATTAACGGCATCGCAAGCGCAAACTATGACTGCAGCGCTTTTCCAGCATGTTTCTGAAACTCATGGCAAAACGCATATTTTTAAATGCACAGTTGTGAATGCAGCCTTTGACGCAAGGCAAAACACGTGTCTGCTGCCTGCACTTGGGATGCCAAAAACAGTTAATGGCATTGCAAGCTTAAGATTGCGGTGCTTTTCCAGCATGTTTCCGAAACTCACGGCAAAACACACGTTTCAAAATGTGTAGTTGTGAATGCAGCCTTAGAGATCATGTACATGGGCATAATAAAGTACTGATATTCACACAGGATCCTGCTTGCAGAAAGATCCTGTGTAACTGGATGCACAGGCTGTGCATGAATCTGTACAGCCGAGGTGCTCCCATTCACTTTCTTTGGGTGGCCTGCACGCAGCTTAGCGGTTGAAGTACGCATGGGGCTGAGCGCCGTTGTGAATGAGCCCTTTGAGCTGATGTACATGAATGTAATAATATACTGATATTCACACAGGATCTTGCTGGCAAAAGCGTAACAAATGCAGGTAATGGTCCATAAAGTGCTTCTATGTACATGTCTTTAGATGTGTAAATAGCCGTAAAATGCTCACATCTGTCTTATTCTTCCTCCAGTGGATTCCTCTCAGGTAGAAATAAATCTTTATATGTCTCCAGCTAAGACTGGGACTTTTAAGGAGCCACTCACATGGGGCAATTAGCTCAGTGCCTTATGCAGGGCCGTCTTTTCCCGGCATTGGGATGCACTGGTGTTGTGCACATCTTTGTGCTGGCGATCCATTGTTTTCGATTGGGGCAAACGGCTACACAGACACAACCACTTTCCCCCAATATCATATACTGGTGTGGGTCCTGGCACTCAACCTGTATGTGACCGGTGACCCGCACCCGCCTGGCATATTGGGGCACAGCGGCTATGTCTGTGCAGCCGCATTTCCCAAAGGACATCAATGGGAGGCAGCCATGGGGATGCATGCAATAACTGTGCCAGGAAAAAAGATGGCCCTGCACGGAGCATGGAGAGTGAGCGGGGCCTTGTTGCAATCTGTTGCCCGTTTGTAAATGTTCCCCTATTTTCTGTACGGGTGACAGTGTTGTCCTCAGCCTAGGAAACCAATGGTGGGACCTCTCCAGCAAGGCTCCATTCACACCTGAGCGCATCCATTTACTGGCCTTTTTCGGGCATTTTTAACCACTTAAGGACCAGGCCTATTTTTGACCAGGCCTATTGTTGTTTACAAGTTAAAATCAGTATTTTTTGCTAGAAAATTACTTAGAACCCCAAAAAATGATATATCATTTTTTAGCAAAGACCTTAGAGCACAGGTGTCAAACACAAGTCCCGTGGCCGAATGCGGCCCCCCAGGCCATTTCATGTGGCCCTCGCACCTCTCCTGCAGCTGCGACACCCCCCTTGTCTCTGCCCCCATCTTGTCTCAGTAGTCAGCAGCAGAGGACAGGACTCCTTTGCCAGGTCCTGCACACCTCTGTGCAGCTGCAGAAAGGCTCATCTTGCCCCCCACTTCTCAGCAGTCTGCAGCAGAGTCTGCAGATCCTGCACCTCTCTGTGCAGCCGCAACACCACCTTGACTTTGCCTCCCCTGGTCCCAGCGTTCAGCAGACTCTGGAAGCTGACTCAAGCCCTCCTCTGGTTCACCTCCAGACCCTGCACTTCTTCCCAGATCCACCCACATCTGCTTCCTGGCAGCAGCACAAGGTAAGGGGGTGCATTGTGATGTAAGGAAGGATGGGTGACTTTTGACTTCTGATGGTTCTTGAAATCCCATGTAAGGGTGTAAGGAGGCGCGGGATGCTCTGGACATCTAATCCTACAGATATAACCGGCCCTTTGAGGGCAACCATAATGCTAATGCGGCCCGCAATCAAATTGAGTTTGACACCCCTGCCTTAGAGAATAAAATGGAGATCATTGCAATACTTTAAGTAATATCGTATTTGCGCAGCGGTCTTACAAACGCAATTTTTTTGAAAAAAATACACTTTTTTTAATTAAAAAATAAAAAAACAGTAAAGTTAGCCCAATTTTTTTCTATAATGAAAGATAATGCTACGCCGAGTAAATAGATACCCAACATGTCATGCTTAAAAACTGCGCGTGCTCCTGGAATGGCGACAAACATTAGTACTTAAAAATCTCCACAGGCAACGTTTTTAAAAATTTCTACAGGTTACCAGTTTAGAGTTACAGAGGAGGTCTAGGGCTCAAATTATTTCTCTCGCTGTAACGATCACGGCGATACCATCATATGTGTGGTTTGAACAACGTTTACATATGTGAGCGCGACTTGTATATGCGTTCACTTCTGCGTGCAAGCTCGAAGGGACGGGGTAGTTACATTTTATTTTTTTCTTATTTATTTTAAGTTTTATTTTTTAATTTTACACTGTCCCTTTAAAAAAAAAAATTATGTTTTGATCACTTTTATTCCTATTACAAGGATGTAAACATCCCTTGTAATAGGAATAAGCAGGACAGGTCCTCTTTATTGTGAGATTTGGGGTCAAAAAGACCTCAGATCTCACATCCACACCTAAAAGCAAATAAATAAATAAGTCTTTTTTTTTTTTTCAGCAAGAAAAAAAAAAATGGGCCCCTTAAGGCCATTGGAAGGAAGCGACATATGATGTCACTCTGGTCCTCCAAGGCCATAGAGTCGAGTGGGGCCATCCTGCCCTCACTCAACTTCTTGCCTAGGACATGGATGAACCTGTTTGTTTTCCCTGCTACCGATGGCTCCGGTAAGCAGGGAAAATGACCAAGAAGTGGTGGGAGGGAGAGGGAGGGTGCACCTTTCCCGCCACCCATAAAAGTAATCCTGCGATGAATCTGCCGCTGGGACCACTTTTATGAAAGAGGACCGCCCGCCCTGTAACAAATTACCAGGGTTATAGCAGCTATCTGCCATAACACCGATATTTAACGTCAAAGTGCCGACGTACACATGTGGCAGGCGGTCCTGAAAGCGGAGTTCCACCCTGGATTTGTTTTTTTTTTTTTTAATACCCCCGGGACAGTCAGGGCTAGTGCATTCCACAATGGCTAGCCTCTGATCTGTCCCGGGTTGCACTTACCTGCAAGACGAAATACTTACCTTGCAAACGTCTTGTCCAGCGCTGCCATCTCAGATGTGGGCAGCTTGAAGCCAGCGCGTCCTCTTCGGCGTCTTCTTCCGCCTTCTGTGGTCCCACGATGCTCTGCGCCGGCCCCGACGTCACTTCCGGGTCGCGCGCGTCACCCCTCCACAGCTTCTGGGCATGCCCAGAAGCTGTTTAGAAGGGGATGACGCGCGCGACCCGGAACTGACGTCGGGGCCGGTGCAGGCGCAATGATTCCTGGGAGCTATGACGTCCAGCTCCCAGGAATCATTGCAGAGCCAGGAAGTGACGACGGGCCGCGGCCGAGGAAGGAGGAAGAAGGAAGTAAGGTAAGTATATTTTCTTCGCTACGAGGTAAGTAAAAAAAAAAAAAATATGCGATTATCCATTTCTTTTTCAGGTGACCCGGAGCGAGAAGATGGAGGTAAGTATAAAAATAGGGTGGAACTCCACTTGAAGTGTTTTTTTTTTTCTTTCTTTTTGTTTTGCAGTTTTTTACAAGCTTTTTTAAAGCGGTTTAGAAGTGTATTACAAGCGTTAGCTTCAGGCGTTATTGTTTAGCCAATAAGAAGCACTAGGGGGAGGAGAGGGAGAGGAAATTAGGGGTGGAGAGCTGCTATTTGAGTGTTTTACGAGCATTTTACAAGCGTTTTTCTGCCCAAGTCAGGCGTTTCTATTGAAGTCTTTGGGGCCAAATTCGCCTATAATCTGCCAAAAAAGCTCATAGACTTTTTTGAGCTTTAGTGCCGGTTCACACAGTTCCGACTTGTCAGGCGACTTGTAGCGGTCCATGCTGTGCAATGGAACCATTCTAATAGGAGCAACTCAAGTCGCTCCGACTTAGAAAAAGGTTCCTGCGCCTTTTTTTTTTTTTGCAAAGTCGGAGCGACTTGCATTGACTTCCATTATGTGAAGTCGTTGCAAGCCGCGCCGAAGTCGCGGTGCGCGGGCGACGGCATTAGTCGCCCTATGTCGGGTCGGATCAGTGTGAACCGACAGGCTTTTTACTTCAGGAGACAGAATGCTCAGATGTGAATCCCAAAAGAGGTTCTAAGCTTACCAAAACTCTAAATAACAAAAAAAATAAAATGTTTGCCCTGAGTTACACTTGAATGATCTGTTAGGAGTACACCGATCCTCCTGTTACCATACAGCACGTAAAAAGCTGGAAGGAGTTTGTAACAATCCCGGTATGGATACATTTACATAGACAAATGGGAACTCTGCATAAGCAAAGTAACAAACCGCTCTCAGTAAAGCACTATTAGGCCCTTTCACAGGAACGGTTAGATATCAGCTTTTAGCTGCCGAAAGAGGAATTTATTTACGGCAGCTAAATGCAGACAATGCATCCCTATGGCCCCGTTCACACACTGCGTTTAGTAACGTTTTCATAACATACGGTTTTGTGCATTTAGGAAGAAGTTGACAGCGTCCAGGAGCGATGTACCGCAGCTATCTGTATGTAAATGCAGTTATTCGCAGTACAAAGAATAAAAAAAGTAAGCAGTTGCTTTACAAAAGGCAAGAATTTACTACCGCAGCTAAACGCAGCCGCATGTAAACGCATGTAATCGCAATGTACAAATGTGAATAATCTTTGTGCCAGGAGTGTTGGAATTTCAAAATAACAAAACATGCTTTTACCATCAACACAACTACCGTCCGTGTGAAAGGTGCCTTAGGCCCTTTTCACACGAATGGTTAGATATCAGCTTTTAGAGGAATTTATTTACCGCAGCTAAATGAAGACAATGCATCCCTATGGCCCCGTTCACACACTGCATTTAGCAACGTTTTCATAAAATACAGTTTTGTGCAGTTAATAAAGCGATGTACATAAATGCAGTTAATCGCAAAACAAAGAAAAACAAGTAAACAGTTGCTATACAAAAGGCAAGAATTTACTACCACAGTTAAACGCAGCCGCATGTAAACGCAAGTAATCGCACATAATTGCAATCGTACAAATGTGAATAATCTTTGTGACAGGAGAGTTGGAATTTCAAAACAACAAAACATGCTTTTACCAGCGACACAACAACCGCCCGTGTGAAAGGGGCCTTAGGCCTTTTGCACACTGCAGCTTGAAAAAGTTCAGTACAGCTTTTTTTCTTTTTTCTGAGCTAAAATACAGCTCATTATTTGTAATGTGCCTATACACACAAGCATGTAAAAAAGCACCGTGCAGTCATCAGTAAAACAAAAAAAAATGCGTTATTGATCAGTAATTTACACCGCAGGCGCAAATTATCATTTGGATATTGTACAGAACGAGAAAGCAAAAGTAAGTTTGTGTGAAAATGTGCGCAAATACACATGAAAAAAACACACCTGAAATGACATCTGAAATAGCAAATGCTCAAACAGGAGTATCATGTGCAAGAGGCCGAAAAATAATCCATATATTGTTACATTAGTCTTTGACTTTCCGTTATTTGGCGGGGGGGGGGGGGGGCAATGGTAAATTTCTTTTCACAAATAACTTTCATTATGATACATTTATCCCAATACCATATCTGAAGGAGAAACTAAGGCTGGGTTCACACATATGTGAATTGGATGCATCCAATTCACATGACATGCGACTGTGACCGGCTCTCTATGGAGCCAGTTCACACATGTCTGGGGCGGCCGGGGCCAGAATAAAAAAGGGTCCGGTGCGTCTTTGGGTCCGGTTCTGGTGCGAATTCAGGCTAAAATTAGGACCTGTATCTCACCTGAACCGATGGCCTGGTCATAAAGGGGGCGTAAATCTTCTGGAGGTCCAGTGGTTAAAGGAATAGTTCACCTTTACCACAAAACTGCCTATGCAGATGAGGGGCTCTGACTAAAGTTGAATTTTACCCTTGCTATAGGTGTAGGCCATTTACATACCTCATGAAGCCTGACTGGAATACTCCCAGGACATTGCTAAGTGAGGCCTAGTCATCACTGTTCACCTTCACCATCACAGGAGTGAGCTCTTAAATGCTGAGATCATTGCTACTGCATCAGGGGAGAGAAAAAGTATGTGAGGGGGTATGAATGAGATAAAGAGCTCACTCCTGTGATGGTGGAGGTGAACAGTGATGACTAGGCCTCGCTTAGCAACGTCCTGGGAGTATTCCAGTCAGGCTTCATAAGGTATGTAAATGGCCTACACCTATAGCAAGGGTATTATTTAACTTTAGTCAGAGCTGCAAAGTTTGTTTTTATCTACAGACGCCCCTCACTCATCTGCATAGGAAGTTTTTTGGTAAAAGTGAACTATCCCTTTAAGCTTCATGGCTTGTTCAAATCACCCTGCACACTATAGAACATGCGCATCTTTGCTTTTTTTTCTTTAACTTTATTGAAGTGTCACAAAATGACACTTAATTCAAGTCTATGCACCATAGTGTGTTGTGACATGCTGTGGAGTGTTGACATGTGGCACCATGCATATAAAAAAGGCAGGCATGCGGCACTGTGCATAAAAAGGCAGGCATGCGGTGCCATGCAAAAAAAAGGCAGGCATGCAGCACCGTGCATAAAAAAGGCAGGCATGCGGCACCGTGCATAAAAAAGGCAGGCATGCGGTGCCATGTATGAAAAGTCAGGCATGCGGCGCTGTGCATAAACATGGCAGGCATGCGGCACTGTGCATAAAAAAGGCAGGCATGCAGTGCCCTGCATAAAAAAATGCAGGCATTCGGCATGGTGCATAAAAAAGGCAGGCATGCAGCACCGTGCATAAAAAGGCAGGCATGCGGGGCCGTGCATAAAAAAGGCAGGCATGCAGCGCAGTGTATATAAAGGCAGGCCTGCGGTACCATGCATAAAAGAGGCAGGCATGCAGTGCCGTGCATAAAAAAGGCAGGCATGCCGTGCCATGCATAAAAAGGCAGGCATGTGGCGCCATGCATAGAAAATGCAGGCATGTTGTGCCATGCATAAAAAATCAGGCATGTGGCACCGTACATAAAAAGGCAGGCATGCTACGCCGTGCAAAAAAAGGCAGGCCATGCTGCGCCGTGCATGAAAAGGCAGGCCATGCCACACTGTACATAAAAAGGCAGGAATGCTGCACCATGCATAAAAAGGCAGGCCATGCTGCACCGTACATAAAAAGGCAGGAATGCTGCGCCGTGCATAAAAAGGCAGGCCATGCTGCGCCGTACGTAAAAAGGCAGGAATGCTGCTCCGTGCATAAAAAGGCAGGCCATGCTGCTCCGTGCATAAAAAGGCAGGCCATGCTGCATCGTGCATAAAAAGGCAGGCCATGCTGCACCGTACATAAAAAGGCAGGCCATGCTGTGCCGTGCATAAAAAGGCAGGCCATGCTGCTCCGTGCATAAAAAGGCAGGCCATGCTGCGTCGTGCATAAAAAGGCAGGAATGCTGCGCCGTGCATAAAAAGGCAGGCCATGCTGCTCCGTGCATAAAAAGGCAGGCCATGCTGCGCCGTGCATAAAAAGGCAGGCCATGCTGCATCGTACATAAAAAGGCAGGAATGCTGCGCCGTGCATAAAAAGGTAGGCCATACTGTGGCGTACATAAAAAGGCAGGCCATGCTGCGCCGTACATAAAAAGGCAGGCCATGCTGCGCTGTACATAAAAAGGCAGGCCATGCTGCGCCGTACATAAAAAGGCAGGCCATGCGGCGCCGTACATAAAAAGGCAGGCCATGCTGCGCCATGCATAAAAAGGCAGGCATGCAGCACTGTGCATAAAAAGGCAGGCCATGCTGCGCCATGCATAAAAAGGCAGGTATGCAGCACTGTGCATAAAAAGGCAGGCATGCGGCACTGTGCATAAAAAAGCAGGCATGGGGCTTTTTTATGCACTGCCCCTGAATGCAGTGTTATGGCGTGAATAGCGACCTTGCGTTGATCTATGCAGATGAATGCAACTTAACGGACATGGTATAAAGGAGCCGTCAGCTCGGTCATCCTGAACCTTCTTTCACCTCACCCTGGAACAAGCATGAGCATTCCAAGTGTTGGGGGGCCTACTTTTTCTATACAAGTGACTTGCTGAATAATCAAGAAATAACATGTCAGCCTCCGGAGCCTGCGCCCTAAAAAATAACTCCACACACAGCTCCCATATCTCCATCCTGACAGTTTTCCTTTACGTTCACGTTTTCTTTCTTTTTTTTCTTTGGCACCGGGCACAGAGCCAGAGGGCGGCCATGTACAAATAAAGGAGGGTTTGTTTAAGATGTTTGGCACCGTGTCAAAACTACCTCAAGCCTTTCACGTTTAAAATCTTTATGTATACGCTCACATTCCCGCCGCTTTTTGATGTACAGGAGCTGAAAAACACGTTAAGCAGCCTGTTTATTAGGAAAGAAACCCCCCACCTAATGCAAAGGGGCGAAAATAAATAAATAAAAAGACTCCCCTCCCCCCATCATCCAAAGAGCAGCTCGCCTGACTGGGCTGCAGCTACAAACGAAGACTGCTCTGCATTCTGATACTGCCTGTAGAAGACCAGGAAAGCCTCTGGGTGGCGCTAGTGTCATTACTCTGACAGACTTGTCAACAAGAAAACCTGTGACACGTCTCTCAGGTGCCATCGAACACACGGCTGTCACCTGAAAGAAGAAAAATAAAAAATAAAATGGTTTCTCTGATTTTCCTCCAGTGTATACATGTCACAACCTCAGAAGAGGGAAAAAGAACAATTAATGCAGCAAAAGTGTCTTTTTGTGCTACGGCACACAGCTGTGGTTGTCCCAAAAGTCCCATCATGCAAGGATTTCCCCCCAGATAACAACGTTTTAATACAAAAAAATATTTAACATATGTTTATGTATGGAGTTTACAAGATTTCCCCAAAATCCATATATATTTGGAACGTAATGTTTTATAAAATATGTTTAAAGATTTCGCACCAATGTGGAAGAACTACAAGGCCCACAATGCCCTGTTACTCAGCGCCTGCGACCTGTGGTCCACTACAGCTCCTCAGTGCCGGCAGCACTCATGCAGCCCCAGACCATGACATTCCCACCACTGTAGGCAAGACACACTTGTCTTTGTACTCCTCATCTGGTTGCCGCCACACACGCTTGACACCATCTGAACCAAATAAGTTTATCTTGGTCTCATCAGACCACAGGACATGGTTCCAGTAATCCATGTCCTTAGTCTGCTTGTCTTCATCAAACTGTTTGCAGGCATCATCTTTAGAAGAGGCTTCCTTCTGGGACGACAGCCATGCCGACCAATTTGATGCAGTGTGCGGCGTATGGTCTGAGCACTGACAGGCTGACCCCCCACCCCTTCAACCTCTGCAGCAATGCTGGTAGCACTCATACATCCCAAAGACAACCTCTGGATATGACGCTGAGCACGTGTACTCAACTTCTTTGGTCGGCCATGGCGAGGCCTGTTCTGAGTGGAACCTGTCCTGTTAAACTGCTGT
>NC_138768.1:75307157-75564657 GCF_965119305.1 Pelophylax lessonae
AGCTGCCCATATTGCTGTCATGGGTCCACCCACATCTGCCGAACACAAACTGAATGGGCATGGATGTAAAAAAACTGACATCTGTCCCTTTCAGCTCCAATTCAACAGGAAGTCTGCACATAGATCCTCTGCTGATTGGTTCAGACTCTGCTTCGTGTGAAAGGAGCCTTCTTCTTGCATCATCTCAGCCTAGGCACTGTTACTTATTACCTGCCTTTTTTAAATAAAAGGAGTTTTTTTTTTTAAACATGATACTAGTGCTCTTTTTCTTTAATTCTGGTGACATGCCAGAAATTTGCCCATGCTGACATGTAGAGCTATGAAAAACTCACTTTATTTTGCTTGCACCATCTAACCCCCGGGTCAATAGCTGTTTTTCCTCTCAAATCACCTTTCCTAAATTTTTTCCAGAAATGAATGGTAACAACAGTCACACGTAGTCTACCACTGTTAATAATTATTTTGGCACAATTTGTTTAGAGCTAATTAATTGACAGTAAGCAGAGACAAATCATGGAAATAAGGGAGCAACGATCAATAATTCAATGGGATTAGATCGCATCGGAGAGTAGCAGGCCATTGTAGAAGATATCTGAAGAAGATGTATTTTGGCACTTGTCAGGAAGGTAATTTTCTTATCTATACTACTGATGACTGACGCGCTCTTTGTACTTGCCAAAGAACCCTTATAAATAAAACACCTCTGGTGCTCAACGTCTAAACAAATCTGCCTCCACTTCTTGGATGAATTGCAAACTAAATAAAAGATACTTTTACAGTTGAATCTGTCACAGGATCAATTTTAGGATGGACAAGGTCTGAATGGCAGATAGATGGAGAAAGTTATTTTTATTTATTTATTTTGTATTTCATCACATCGCTGCTAGTTTAATATAACTATCAGTGATGTGAAAAGAAAATTGTAGCATCGTAAAAGCCCAAATAAACTTTCATTTTAAATCAGCTAAATACATTCCCTGTGTATCAAAAAAAAATATGTTCTATGTCTTACAATTAATTTTTTTTTCTAATATAGCTACAGAGTAAAAAAAAAAAAACTTGTCTGCTGCCATTATGCTACAGAAAACGACTATCAGGAGAGTAGCTGGAGGAGAGTTGCCCAAAGGCCTGGCACAGTGGCCAATTTCCAATATGGCGGTGCATTGTGCTCGCACATTCAATACACGACAGATTCTGGTGCCCTCTGGCCTTTAAATAAGTGACTGTGGCACATGGACATTTTCCTCTGCTTTACTAATGCTTCTGAATACACATTACCGACCCAGCTTGCTCTTGGATTCCTCTCATCTCTCACCCGGCCCTGACCTCGAATTGCCCACGGATCTGTTCTTGTCTCCTGTCCTATGTATGACCCCGGCTTGCCTTACCATGTCCCCGATCTTCTGTCTGCTGACCACTGGCTTACTGAACTCTGCAACCGTGCCTAACTATGCCTTTTGCTTTACCCTGTCTGTTGTGATCCGCCTTTTTTTTTTTTTTTTTTGTGAAATATTTTTTATTAAGTTTCAAAAGAACATAACAAACAGAAGTAAACAGAGGAAAAGAAAACTCGCATTGGCAGTATAACATACAATATCAGTAGTGATGAAGTTTAAAACAGCATTATGCAGTAGAACAACAACAACAATGAGTATGGCAAATACAGTAATGATGAGAAAGAGAGGCCCGGAGTAAAGGAGAGAAGAGACATGGACGGAGGGCCGGCATGACAGGGGTTAAAGGGGTTTGGGACAAGGAGGAGTTTTCAGCCCAGTACAATAGAAAATATAGGTGGTGGGACTTTTAATTGGTGTTTTGGCCAGGAAAGGGTGGAGCTACAGGGAAAGGTCAAGCTAGGGGCCTCAGGAAGTCTTCAGTCAGAGGAAAGCTGCATTGGACAATATTTCCCACCCTCCCTCCCATTTTCTTGTATTTTCTTGTTTTTTCTAACTTTTGGTTGTGCGGTCCACCGCCCTTGTTTTTGTTTTTTGTTTTAACAGAGGCTTTCGTCTTTTGGGGTAGTTCTTTGTCATGGCAGCAAGCGGGGTACAAGGTACTGGTAGGTTAGTATGGTGCAAACTTATACTTGGTATGGACCCGTCTGAGGTACGGCTCCCAGATGGTGCAAACTTATACTTAGTAGGGACCCGTCTGAGGTACGGCTCCCTGATGGTGCAAACTTATACTTGGTAGGGACCCGTCTGAGGTACGGCTCCCTGATGGTGCAAACTTATACTTGGTAGGGACCCGTCTGAGGTACGGCTCCCAGTAGTTGGCATGTTGGTACCTGCGACTGGTTGTCTCCGAGCTGGTGCTGTGGCGGCTGGAGGCCTAATTAAGTCGGACGCAGGTACCTCCTTCTTCAATGCCTACTAGGACCTTGAGGCTCCAGTAAAAAAAATGGGTTCAACGTGTTATTTACCTGTTATGTATACAGTTTGTTAATAAAAGGCTGATATGGCCATTTAACTCCAGCCTGTGGTCATGTGGTTATTTATAATGTAGGAGGAGAGTGATGGTCAGAGCAGAATGGAGACAAATCATCTTTAATCCCCTGGTCATGGAAAAGTATCATGTAATAGACCAAAAGTCCCAAAACTTTCTAAATTTTTGCAGGGACATGGAGTTGATCGCTAAGGCTTTCTCAAATTGGTAATTCATACGGAGTAAGGATATCACGTCTGACAAATTTGGAGTATTGGTGGTTTTCCAGTTTTGCAGGAAAAGTGTCCTGGTGGCCAGCAAAACATGGATGGTCCACGGTCTATACTTAAGGGGAATTAATTTCTATACCCAGATTCAGGATAGCAAGTGCCGGATTCGGCTTGAGTAAACATCCAGTGTGGGAGGCCATGAATCTAAATACCTGGTTCCATAGACTAGTAAGCGATGGGCAGGACCACAATATGTGGAGAAGCGTGCCAACCTGGCTGCAACCTCTCCAACACAATTTGGGAGTAAGTGGGGGAGAAACCCGCCAGACGATATGGGGTAAAATACCATCTATTGGTTATTTTTAACGTCATCTCCCAGTGGTTTACACAGTGTGTAGAAGCATTAACTGTGGATATCGCCTGTTTCCATTGGGAGATGGAAAAACATTCCCTGAGGTCCCTATCCCACTTAAACATATGCCCGGATTTGAAGAAAGTATTGTCGTCAAGCAATGTATGGTAGTAATGAGAGAGTTTGGGGGGCGACAAAGACTGGGACACGTAAAGGTCCCAAAGTTTGCCGTCAACCATTATGCTTTGTAAGGGATGTTTTTTCAGAAAATGATTTATGCGGAGAAGATGGAAAAGGAATGTATGCGGGAGAGTATATTTAGCCATCAGTTCTTGAGGTGGAATCAGAGATGCCCCATTGTAGAATTGGTCTAGGTAGTGTATATTCCATGATCGAAGAAGGTGGATCGATATATCAGATAGATGGGCACTTAGGAGTGAAATCGGGAGATGCAGTGTAGAAAGTATGTCACGAGCATTAGTAGACACCGTAGATTTGTGCCAGGCCCGAAAAGCTTGCATAGTGGGAGGGAAAGAGGGCAGTTCCCAGGGAATCCATTTATCGCTGGTAAGTAATACCCGAAGATCTGGGAAGGGTGCTATGTTGGTTTCTAAGTCCATCCATAAAGGGGCATCTACTGCATTAACCCATTGCTGTGTTTGGGCCAATATAGTAGCCCAATAGTACGTGGGGATGTCAGGCATGGCTGCCCCTCCTAAGTGTCGTTTTTTTGTGAGAATGGAGGGTGCGCATCGCACTTTTTTATTGTCCCAAATAAAGCATCTTATATGAGCAGTCAATTTGGCCAAGGATGTAGCCGGATAAGGTATGGGGAGGGCTCTAAACAGATATAGGAGTTGGGGGAGGATAAACATTTTATACGCAGATAGCCTCCCACTCCATGAGAGATAAGCATTTCGCATGTGCGTTGTTTCTGCGTTTATTTTGGTCAGGATCCTATTTAGATTAATTGATAGTAATTTTGAAATGTCTGCGGGTATATCTATTCCCAAGTAGTGGATGCTATCTGAGGACCAGGGGATGGGTATATGTGATTGCAGCGTAGATTGAATGGTGGGACCAACTCCTAAGTTTAAGACTTTGATTTGGATGCATTTAATTTGTAGTAAGAAATACGACTGAAGGTTTGTAAGACTTAATATGCAATTTTGAGGGACTTGGAGGGATTAGTGAGCATCAAGATAATGTCATCCGCGAATAGCGTTATTTTGTGATGAGAGTGTGGGTATGAAAAGCCAGTGATATCAGGATGGGACCGTATAACTTCCGCTAGAGGCTCAATCAGCAAATTAAATATTGTGGGGGACAATGGGCATCCCTGCCTGGTTCCGTTAGTAATAGTGAACTGTTTGGATAGCGTGCCTGAGGTGTATACTTGCGCGGAAGGGGAAGAATATAGCGCCATAATGGCTGATAAAATGGGGCCAGAGAAGCTGAATTTGCGTAGTGTCGAGGTCATGTACCCCCAATGTACCGTATTAAAAGCCTTTTTGGCATCTAAAGTTAATAAGACTGAGGGTGTTTTAGTGAACTGGGCAATATGTAAGATGTCGATCATTCTCCTGGTGGCATCCGAAGTTTGCTGCCCCAGAGTGAAGCCCATTTGGTCTTTGCCAATTAGTGTTCCTAGGATTTGTTGAATACGTTTGGAGAGAATCCTTGCGTAAATTTTTGCATCCAAATTCAGTAGGGAGATAGGGCGGAAGTTCGCCCGGGAAATAGGATCTTTACCTGGCTTTGGGAGTGTGACTATGTGCGCTCCCAAGATTTCTGGGGGCAAGGAGGACTCAGTCATGGCTTTGTTAAATACCTCCATAAGTGTCGGTCCTATGTGTGAGAAGAAAAGTTGGTAAAACTCGTTTGAGAGACCGTCTGGTCCGGGAGATTTACCTTTAGGTAACAAGTGAATGCTGGAGCGGATCTCCTCTACAGTGATGGGGGAATTCAGTGTGGTTAATTGGGATTGTGAGAGAGAGGGTAATGCGATAGAGTACAGGAATTTCTCTATACCCTCCTCGGTGGGCTGAGGTTCCGACGGATTGTCTTTTAAGTTGTATAGGGAACTATAAAATTTGGCAAATTCGTCGGCTATGGCCTGCGGGTGTGATATTTTATGCTTGCTTACGGGATCTAGAAGGAATGGAATTCTGGATTTGGTTTGTCTGCGTTTGACCTAAGTTGCCAGGTATTTACCCACTCTATTCGCCTGTGAGTAGTGTTTGATCCTCAGGAAATTCAGATGTTTATCCGATTGTTCCAGAAGAACAAGACGTAACTCATGTCTAAGCTGCACTAGTTTAGAGGAGACAGCAGTAGTGGGGTTCTGTTTGTTGCTTTTTTCTATATTTTGGATATCGTCTAGCAGGGAAGAAAGTCTCGCATTCCTCTGTCTCCGAAGCCTCGCCAGCTGCTGGATGTACACTCCCCTGATGAAGGCCTTGTGTGCGCCCCACAGCACCCAAGGGTCAGAGACTGACGAAGCGTTGATGGTAAAAAATTCTCGCAAGCTATCGGAGACGTGGGAGAAGCAGCCCGACTCTTGTAGCATACGGGTATCGCACCTCCACACACTCGGGGGAGCGAACCTTGCGTTCTCCTTGTGACGAGACCCTTGCTCGCTCGCTTCCGCTCTCCCGACACTCCTCTGCCACCAGTGAGTCAGCTTGCAGATCGCAACGTCTGATGGTTCGCTCATCCCAGGCTCCGGGATCCGGACTACAGCTATGTGCCATTCGGAAACCATTAGAACAAACACCAGGCAGGCTGTATGTAAGTTCAAACAGGAAGACATTTATTGGAAGTACACAACACACTTTTGTACAGAATTTGGAACATCCTGCCCCCAACAACCGCTTTCCCATTGGTCAATTGCAAAGTACATGCCGTTCTCCTTCAGGTCCTTCTTAGCCATGCAAATGAGGACTTGAAAATGAGTCAGCAGGGATTTGTCCGATAGCTTGACCAGAAGGACTGTTATGGGTAATGAGACAGAAGCCCCCAGGGGGCAATCAATGCACACAACAGCCAGACACAGAACAATGGTTCCATAACGAGCCCCCAATACACATTACTCTGAGTGTCAATACATCCCTTGGCAGACAACAGGTGAGTTTCTTAGCACACCCGACAATAGGTGAATGGAAAGCCACCTCAGACAAAAGCAACATTGTTAGACAGTCAGTCTCCTCATTGAACTTCCTGGAATGACCATATTAGGAGTTGTACTTCCTGGTCAGATACCTCATACTGTACAGGGAATAAAATCTTCATATTACAAGGGAGACATTATTCCTGAATATGACTGTCCCATTTGTAGTAGTCCAAACCATATTCTCAGAGTTCAGCACCCTCCTGGTCACCCTGCATTCATAACAGATGCAGGGTGACTTAAACATAAGAGAGCCCCATAAGGCTGGGCATGGTGCCCCCCAACCTCTCTAAAGGAATTTGGGGTCCACAACCCCCATGCCCAAAGTGACTCCCGTCACACTCCTCAATGGTCAATTCGACCCCTGCGTGGTCGGACCAAGTGATAGTCTTGACCGCCGAGGAGGACGCTCTACTCAACACGTATCGGTCTAAGATGAACATGTCCAACCTAAAGTAGGAGTTATGTCTGGAAGAGAAATAGGAATAATCCCTCTCAGTAGCGTGTTGACATCTCCACACATCGTAAAGCTTTTCAGAGTGCAAGAGGCCCCCCAACGCCTGTTGCCGGCCCCGGGGGGAAGCAGATGCATCCAACCTGGGATTGGCAACAAGGTTAAAATCCCCACACAACAATAGATGACCTTTTTAAACTTTAGATACTTGCTTAAGGAGTCTGCGGAGCAAAGTTGATGAGAGTTCGGAGCATATAGATTCACAATGGTCACAGGTAAGTCGTTCAGTTCGCACACAGCAATAATGAACCTGCCTTGTGGATCCAAGACCGAAGTGTGGAGCTTGACTGCCAGTGAGTTCCTAAATGCCAATAGGACTCCTCTCTGTTTCACCTTGTCCGATGTGAGTAGGATTTGTGAGAAGTCCTTATGAGTGCACAATGGATGTGAATCCTCCTGGAAATGAGTCTCTTTGACAGCAATCACATCAGCCCTACTGATCAAGGCCTCCTTCCAAAGTGAACGACGCTTTGCAGGATGGTTGAGTCTGTTCGCATTGATAGACAAGAATTTAATGGTCATTAATCGTGAAAAGGAGAGTGGGATGCATATCGAGCGATGTCATATAAATCTGAGCCAGATGAGTCATCAGAAGTTTGGGAAGCTTGTAGGATATGCTGTAGTAACCAGATATTGAAGTTTGCTGCAAGTATTGCCAATGCCAAACATAACAAGGTAGATTAGGAACTAGAAATAGAACTAAGAAAAGGACCGTCTCTGTGATCTGCGGTCAGGGAACTCTGACTAAAAGCAGGAGAAGGGCCAAAGGAAAGTGACACTTTCTATGGCCATGGACACATGATGAGTCGGTGCCGGTTATAAGTTGGGGCTCATGGTACTAGATGCCAGTTTGGAGGGCCTCTTTTGAACCACTTGCCAGTCTTCCTGCAAGGGACGCAGGGGTGAGGATGATGAAGAGGTAGATTGTAGCGGTGGTAGGATATTCCAGCTTCGCAGGACTTGGATGCCCTCCTCCAGGTTACAGATCTGCACTGTGGAGCCCCCATGGGTGACAAAGAGGGTGGCAGGGTATTTCCACTTGTGTGGCACGTTATGGTTCTGCAAGGCTTTCGTGATTGTAGCCAGATTCCTTCTGGCCTGAAGCGTATGCCTTGATAGGTCCGGAAGTAGCTGAAGATTGCTATACCCCTCTGGAAGATTAGTAGATTGATGGGATGCCAGCATGATTTGTTCTTTAGCATTGTAAAAGTGCACTCTTAGTACTACATCCCTGGGGGTGTCGCTAGGCAGGAAGGATGGCTTTGGTAACCTATGAATCCTATCTATGACCAAGTCAGCTGTAGGAATATTAGGTGGCAGGGCTTGAAACAAGGTGTTGACATAGTTCTGAAGCTGTGAAGGTTGTACCGTTTCAGGGATGCCCCTTAGTTTATTATTATTTCGCCTGGAGCGGTCCTCCAGGTCTGCCCCCTTATTTTTAAGTCACTGAATGTCGTAATTTTGAGTGTTAACAGTGTCAATGACTGTGTCAATGCAGGAAGCCTGTTTCCCTGCAATGTGCTCAACATTTTCCACTCTGGATCCCAGGGAAACTATTTCAGATTTGAGTTGTTGCATACATGCCTGCATGTCCGCCTACATGGTCGTACGCAGGGTAAATAGCATATCTTTCATGACCCCCTCTGAGATGGGATTTCTGCCGGAAGGGAATGAGGCAAAGGGATCTGTCTGATGCTGGGCTGGAAAGCTGACTACCTGATGGGGAGGTGTAATCTCCATACCTGAGTTCTGAAGAGGCCGCTGAGGTGAGTCCCTCCTTTGTTTATTTTTCGCCGGGCTCCTGGAGGAAGAAGATGGAGGCTAGGGAGATCCAAAGGATTGCCCACTGTCCAGATTGGCAATCTGCCTGTATGTTGGAGTGGCCGATGGATGAGGATTGAGCTTGTGGAGGTGGATGGCTCCCTGCTGGCTCCGCTGCTGCAATCCCGGGCCGTCGCCATTTTGTTGGAGCCCGGGGCTCTGGGAGACCAGTAATCCGGACAGTTTATTAAGCTGTTCGGTCCCTTTCTTGCAGCGAGTCATATCGGCAACGGTTTGCGGGATCAGTCAGTGGATTGTGCAGGTCACTGCAGGTCTCTGGAGCCCCAGTAGATGTCCTCGTCCAGGGTGGCCTCGCGGAGGACTGCGATCATCCAACACTGTTCTCTTCCGTGGGCGTCCTGGCCTTTTTATGTTACTGAGCTCACCAGTGCATTCTTCTTTCCTCAGAATGTACCAAACTGTTAATTTGGCCACGCCCAATGTTGCTGCTTTCTCTCTGATTTGTTTTGTTTTTGAAGCCTTACAATGGCCTGTTGCATGGACAGCTCCTTTGAACGCATGATGTTGGTTCACAACAGCAGACTCCAAATGCAAATACCACACTTAGAATCAACTCCAGACCTTTTATCTGCTTAATTGATGAAGAAATAATGAAGGAGTAGCCCACACCTGGCCATGAAACAGCTTTTGATTCAATTGACCAATTATTTTTGGTCCCTTGAAAAAGGGGGGGGGGGTGGCTATTCTTAAGAGCTGTAATTCCTAAACCCTTCCTCCGATTTGGATGTACATCCCTTAAATTAAACCTGAGAGTGTGCCCTTTTAGCCCATATCCATATATAGCTTGAATATGTTTTGGCAAAAACCTGAAAAAAGAACAAAAATTGTGCCTGTGTCCAAATATATATGGACCTAACTGTAATTACCATCTTATGCCCCTCCCGTGTATGACCTCGGTGGGAGAAGTTTCTTTGGCTTCTCCTGGGAAACACTTTATCTTATACCCCCTCAACTCTTCCATGCCATACCCCATCTGAGCCCTTGAAGAAGCCGACAAGGCAAAACGCTTCGGAATTGTGATTATCCTCCCCAGTGTGATATGATAATCTGATTGTATTTTGTTTTTTGGTTGCCTAGTAGTAATATATACTATACAGTATACACACTTAGTGGGAGGAATCACAACCTTCAGGGTAGTTGTGGGTTTGAATAATGAGCTAGTTAAGGATTTGAGATTATTTTCAATGATTTTAAGGTATATGATATCCCTAATATAATTTTAATATTTTTGTATCAATCAAATAACCTTTTTAACTTATGTCTGTGTTGGAATATTGATTCTGAAAGGAGGTTTCTACTAGGGATAGACCATGATGGTTTTTTCAGGGCCGATACCGATATTTTGGTCACAACGTATCATTATCGGCCGATATGGGCCGATATTTTGTACATTTAAAGTTTTGAAAAATAAAGACAATTTTTGACACAAATCTGGTACTGGACATGTTAAATTTTGTTTAATGCTTAATGGCTGGCTTGCTGGCACCCTGTGGTTGATGGCTGGCTGTCTGGCATTCTGTGGTGGGTGGCTGGCTTGCTGGCACCCTGTGGTGGGTGGGTGGGTGGCTGGCTTGTACCCTGTGGTGGGTGGCTGGCTGACTGGCACTCTGTGGTGGATGGCTGGCTGGCACCCTGTGGTGAGTGGGTGGCTGGTTGGCACCCTGTGGTGGGTGGCTGGCTAGCTGGCACCCTGTGGTAGGTGGGTGGCTGGCACAGGGGCTGTGGGTGGCTGGCTGGTACAGGGCCTGTGGGCGGCTGGCTGGTACAGTGACTGTGGCTGGCTGGTACAGGGACTGTGGGTGGCTGGCTGGCACCCTCTCTGTGGGTGGCTAGCTGTCTGGCACCCTGTCTGTGGGTGGCTGGCTGTCTGGCACCCTGTGGTGGGTGGTTGGCTGTCTGGCACCCTGTGGTGGGTGGCTGGCTGTCTGGCACCCTGTGGTGGGTGGGTGGCTGGCTGACACAGGGGCTATGGGTGGCTGGCTGGTACAGGGCCTGTGGGTGGCTGGCTGACTGGTTCAGTGCCTGTGGGTGGCTGGCTGGCTGGTACAGTGCCTGTGGCTGGCAGGTACAGGGTCTGTGGGTGGCTGGCTGGCTGGTACAAGGCCTGTGGGTGGCTGGCTGGTACAGGGCCTGTGGATGTGGGTGGCTGGCTGGCACTGGGCTGCTGTGGGTGGGTGTATGGCTGTGACACACTCCCACAAGACTAGTCCTGACTCCAGATGAGGCTGTCCAAGGTGAGGGAGGCAGCCTAAGAAGGCAGAATGACGTCACAAAAATATCGGCAATATCGGCCAGTTCTGGGGCCGATACCGATATATCGGGGAAACCGCATATAAGCCCCCGATATATTGGCCTTGCCTATCCCTAGTTTCTACACCTTTAAAGTCCCTACCCTTTTTTCTTCTTTTGTCTGTATTTGCATGGGGATGTGGTGTTGAATCTTCAACTGAGATCATGTTTCTTTTTGATCTGAAAAAATACTTAAATCTTATATTTAATATGTTATTGTTTGGTTTGTATTTTCCCTTTTATTGTATGCTATGATACAATGTATGTTTTTATATATGCATTGTTTTCCTTGTATCTGTATGTTCCTCTAAAATACCTTTTTTTTACCACCACTGTTTGTAAATGCTAGATTTAAGGATGGGGACATATAGCACAAAGTATATAGGATAATCCACTTTAGTGTACATTTAGTGGCGAGAGATGTGTATGCACATATAGTTTCAAAGATTTTTTATTTATTGTAAGTGCTAAAAGAAATTGAATACATGGCTTAAATTAAAGAGTTCCAAAGGTGAGGCATGGCATTTGAAAATAAAGTATTTTAAAGACAATAGTCAGTCAGCCTTTTGAGGCCACCATATAAAAATCAGCTTTCTTTTTACAAAAGGGAATTCTGGATAGTCACACAATTCTACAAGTGCAGATGGAAAGGACTGATGTTACTACTGAGTAATGATCAGCATATTTTTCTACAAAGGATGGCTCAGTGCTTGCTGAGAATTTTCTAATGGAAAGTGTCCTAGCATCAGATCTGTGCAAGAGTTTTTATAAAGCCTGTCAAAGTAGATCAAAATGGTGCAAGTGGTATAATTAAGTTGTGCTACCTGCGTGACTAATAATTAAATATTGATAAAAGCATTTAATGGACAGGCCCCTACTTATTTCTGGTGAGGCACAAAGTCATAGTTTGCACTCTTTAAAGAGAGGAGATCATAGAGATTAGTGGGAAGGATAAGGTTGGAATTGTCAATAATAAAGCGGAACTAAAGGCTGAAAAAATTGCAAACAGGCAGGTTTCCATTGCAAGCAAGATGGCTGAATACCGGCAGCCAGAAGAAGCTGGGGAAAGGATGCCGGCAAGGGTCCTGAACTGTTGGGGAATAGGTGAGTATCCCTAACTTTAGCTACACTTTAAAATGTAAGCCTGATATGTTGGCAATTGGGAAAGGAGATTTGGGCATTTGATAGGTGAGAATCTTGAGAAAGCATTTTGGATATGTGAGAATCATGTTGGCTGCAAGTAGTCTAATCATAATAGGAATGTATAGTGGTTTTGCATAATTTATTTATTTATTATGGTCAGGAGCACAATAAAGCCTTCTTAAAACAGATGGCATCTAAATTCTTAAGGCTTCATATGATACCTGCTGATCCTTGTTGCTTAACCTACAGTAAATATTCAGATCCTCTGCATGTGAATGTGTATACCCTCTTCTCTTTTAACATAGCACCATAATGTTTAGCTCAACAATGTTCAACTGGGATACTTGACTAGGATTATAAATGCCACACCATTCAGGGGTGATTATCATTTAAAAGCATGGGATAGATTCCAGACGTGGAAAGGTCCAATTAATTGTACAGGTGTTTTGAGGGATTAAAGCTGGATAACATAGAATTGATGGCAGGCTTAGAGGCTAATCAGACAAATATTGATTTTCTAAAGAGGTCTGCTATAAATTGAGAGTAAGGGAATACTGCACATGATGGAAAAGGTTTCAAAAATGTATTGCATCCTTGGGTGAGTGGGCAAGCAATTAACCTTATGTGCATCCAAAAGAGACCAGACATGATGAGTTTGAGGCATATATTGTTAAAATAAAGTATGTCATAGAAGTCATGGGATCTAGTGGTGCTACCAGTGAGTGTAGCTTTGCTCAAAATGGCAGTGAGAACAGAAATGGGAAAAGCTTTGTGGATAAAGTAAGACGGATAAGTTAAGTTAATGATTATATATACTTAGCTTTCTTAGAAAACCAAGCAAGCCTGAAATGTTCTAGTTGGTAAAGGAGTGATGGATTCAGTTGAATGAGCTTTAAGATTCTATTACGAGTCTTCATATTCATTTCTACATCGGTGTTCTGGAAGGCCTCAGAATTCTTGGAGTTAGTTGAGAAATGTTTACCAGAGCTATAGTACTGAGCTTTGTGGAAAAACTCTGGACAGCTTGCAGGAGAGAAAAACAAGATGATTGCTTTTTCCTTCAGTGCTGCAATGCTGCAACTTATACCCCATATTCCAAGGTTTGAGTGCCTTATCCTATTCTTTATGTACTCAAGGTTGACTTCCATAGAATTGAATCTGGTGGTGTAGTCAGGATGACCTATCTCAAGGTCAGTCGTATGCAGGGATGCACGTACATGCTACAGGGTAGCCAATCAGTGGGTCCGGCGGCCGAGATGTCCACCGGGCACCAGCGATCACTCCCCTTGGAGACGGAACGGCGGTCTTCTGTTGTAAACACAGCAAACCGCTGTTCTTTCAGTAATGAACACAGGTCTCTGTGTTCATGCAGCAAGCCCATCCCCCACGCAGTTAGAAAGCACCCCCTAGGGACACATTTAACCATTTGATTGCCCCTGGTGTTAACCCCTTCCCTGCCAGTGTCATTAGTATAGTGACATATATTGCATATTTTAAGCACTGATTACTGTAGTAATGTCATAGGTCCCCCCAAAAGTGTCAAAAATGTCAGTTGGTGTCTAATCTGTCTGCCGCTATGTCGCAGTCCCACTAAAAATTGCTGATTGCCATTAGTGATGTCGTGAACATAAAATTTGCCGTTCGCGAACGGCGAACGCGAACATCGGCGCATGTTCGCGAACCGGCGAACATTGCGAACCGCCATAGACTTTAATAGGCAGGCGAATTTTAAAACCCACAGGGACTCTTTCTGGCCACAATAGTAATGGAAAAGTTGTTTCAAGGGGACAAACACCTGGACTGTGGCATGGCGGAGGGGGATCCATGGCAAAACTCCCATGGAAAATTATGTAGTTGACGCAGAGTTGGGTTTTATTCCATAAAGGGCATAAACAACTAACATTCCTAAATTGTTTGGAATAACGTGCTTTAAAACATCCAGTGTGTGTATACGATCAGGTATGATGTTGTATCGATCAGGTAGTGTAAGGGTTACGCCCGCTTCACAGTGACAGACCAAACTCCCCGTTTAACGCACCACAAACAACCGCAAACAGACCAGAACCGACCAAAATGGGACAGGAACTGGGCTTTAAGGGTTAGGGTTAGGTTTAGTGTTAGGGGCTAGGGTTAGGGTTACGGTGAGATACTTAGGGTTAGAGTTAGTAACCCTACCCCTACGCCTCTAACCCTAACCGTCTAACCCTAAGCACTAAAAATAACCCTAACCCTAGCCCTAACCCTAGCCCTAACCCTAATTCAATTTTTTTTTCTGGTTCTGGACATGCTACAGAGCTGAAACTTCACAGGTACACTTTTTAGACCCCCAGACACTGAATCACACAAAAAAAAGTTCTTAAAAATTGTAATTTTTTGATAGAGAGCCAATTATTGGAAAAATTAAAAAAAAAAAAAAAAAATTTCTTTGGATTTAGCGTCTGGGGGGTCTAAAAAATGTACCTGTGAAGTTTCAGCTCTGTAGCATGTCCAGAACCAGAAAAAAATACGAATTAGGGTTAGGCTTAGGGCTAGGGTTAGGGTTAGGGTTAGGGTTAGGGTTATTTTATGGCTAGGCTTAGAGGGTTAGGGTTAAGGTTAGAGGGTTAGGGTTATGGTTAGAGGGTTAGGTTTAGTGTTAGGGGCTAGGGTTAGGGTTTCGGTGAGATACTTAGGGTTAGAGTTAGTAGCCCTACCCCTACCCCTCTAACTCTAACCCTCTAACCCTAAGCACTAAAAATAACCCTAATCTTAGCCCTGACCCTAACCCTAGCCCTGAACCCTAACCCTAACCCTAGCCCTAACCCTAGCCCTAACCCTAATTCTATTTTTTTCTGGTTCTGGACATGCTACAGAGCTGAAACTTCACAGGTACACTTTTTAGACCCCCCAGACAATAAATCCAAAGAATTTTTTTTTTTTAAGTTTTTTTTTTAATTTTTCCAATAATTGGCTCTCTATCAAAAATGACAATTTTTAAGAACTTTTTTGTGTGATTTAGTGTCTAGGGGGGTCTAAAAAGTGTACCTGTGAAGTTTCAGCTCTGTAGCATGTCCAGAACCAGAAAAAAAGAAAATTTTTCAGTAGAGCAGGGATGGTGGGAACCCCTTTTACACCTATATGATCTTTTTTTTCTGGTTCTGGACATGCTACAGAGCTGAAACTTCACAGGTACACTTTTTAGACCCCCCAGACAATAATTTCAAAGAAAGTTTCTTTTTTTAAGTTTTTTTTTTTTTTTAATTTTTCCAATAATTGGCTCTCTATCAAAAATGACAATTTTTAAGAACTTTTTGTGTGATTTAGTGTCTAGGGGGTCTAAAAAGTGTACCTGGGAAGTTTCAGCTCTGTAGCATGTCCAGAACCAGAAAAAAATATAATTTTTCAGTAGAGCCGGGATGGTGGGAACCCCTTTTACACCTATATGATCTTTTTTTTCCTGGTTCTGGACAAGCTACAGAGCTGAAACTTCACAGGTACGCTTTTTAGACCCCCCCAGACACTAATCCAAAAAAAGTCATGCCTGCCACCGTATATATCAGTGGTGGGCAGTGCAGTGGGTACAGTACACTCTGTGGACCTGACACAGCACTCACTGCAATTATGACAGAGGAAAAGAAAAAATATTTTTTAAAATGCAAGGTACTGTGCCCTGTGCCACCCGAAATGAGTGTGGTGTGCACACAGTACAGTCTGTGGTGGGTCTGTGGCCTCTCACACACAGCGGGCAGGTAACTGCAGTGCACAATAGATATATATATATATATATATATATATATATATATATATATATATATATATATATATATATATATAAAATACTCAAATACCAGACCTCAAAAGGGCTTTTTGGGGACAATAGATATATATATATATCCAAAAAAAAACCTCAAATACCAGCCCTAGGAAGGGCTTTTTGGGGTGCTGTCCTTACAGCAGGAGTGTACCAAGAACACTGGCTAACAAGACCGGGAACACTGACTAACTGTCCCTAGCTATAACAGCAGCAGCAGCAGCAGCACTTTCCCTGCTCTCAGTAACACAGAAATGATCTAAGATGGATGCTGCCCTTGCTTATTTATAGGAGGTGGGAGGGTGTGGGAGGGAGGTGTGCTGATTGGCCTGGAATGTGTCTGCTGACTGTGAGATTCAGGGTCAAAGTTTGCCTCAATGATGATGTATAGGAGGCGGACCGAACATCGCATATGTTCGCCCGCAGCGGCGAACGCGAACATGCGAAGTTCGCCGGGAACTGTTCGCCGGCGAACAGTTCGGGACATCTCTAATTGCCATTACTAGTAAAATAAATAAATTAATAAAAATGTAATAAATATTTCCCCTAGTTTGTAGACGCGATAACTTTTGCGCAAACCAATCAATATACACTTACTGGGATTTTTTTTACCAAAAATATGTAGCAGAATACATATTGGGCTAAAATGATGAAAAAATTAGATTTTCAAATTTTTTTTTATTGGTAATGTTTTATAGCAGCACGTAAAAAATATTGTTTTTTTTTTTTTTTCAGAATTGTCGCTTTTTTTTTTTTGCTTATAGCACAAAAAATAAAAATCAGAGAGGTGATCAAATACCACCAAAAGAAAGCTCTATTTGTGGAATAAAAGGACATCAATTTTATTTGGTTACAGCGTCGCACGACGCACAGTTGTTAGTTAAAGCAACGCAGTGTCATATCACAAAAAATGGCCTGGTCATTAAGGGGGTAAAACCTTCTGGTCCAGAAGTGGTTAATGAAACATAAACTCACGTGGATCATGTTAAACGAAAAAAATAGTGAGCTTCTTGTGAGACAAACAAACCCTCTTCGATAAAATATGGTCCCCCTGGCTCGCTTACTTGCAGGTCCCAAACATACGGTGTTGACTCCAGGAACACTTGGTGGTAGAACCCTGGACGGACTCAACTTCTCTTTTTCTCTCCCCCATAAATGACCATAGGTTGTAAGACAATGGAGAGATCATTTGAATTAAATAATATAAACTAATTGTCTTATCAATCTAAGGATCTCTTGATAGAGGTCACGCACTTTTGAAGTGTTATATTTCATATTTACTGTATATCCCAGGCAGATCTGTCAAGCTGTCCCAGTGATGGCCTTTATTCATTCCTTAAGGGCATTATGGGGAGAAGTTAAGTACTGTAGCTATTTTTTATGTATTTGTTCTTCTTCTTAGTGGGGATTATAGGCAGGGCTGCTGTTAGAAATCGCGGGGCCCCGTACAGACTACCTGGCAGGGCCCCCCCAAGAAAATATTAAAGATATATTTAGCTAAAATTACAACAAAATTACTATTAGCAGACACAAATATAACATAACTCGCATAATTCCTGCTAAATCTAAAAAAAAAACTATGTTAAATAAAAAAGAAGATGAGATGAGAAAAATATACAGGCTGGGCAGTTGGAGCTCAGTGATCAGAGAGAAAGAGAGAGAGAAACAAAGTTACAATTTACAAATAAACTCCTGAGCAGAGATAAGTGCTGGGAGGGGGGCCCACACAAGGGAGGGGGGTTAGTGAGGGACAACTGTCTCTTTCTCAACAGATACGATAGCAGGGAGAGGGACAGATCACATTCAGGTTCTGGAGGAAGATTTTTGTATTTGTTGTCCATCACTAATCCCCCTCTCTGTGTGGGCCCCCCTATGTGCTCGGGCCCCCTACAAGAGGGCTGGTGGTCCCCCCCTATCAGCGGCCCTGATTATAGGGGAGACCATGGTCAGTTATTTTTCTTTGATACAAGTGATACAAGAGGGGGCTCTTACAAAAGTGATACAAGAGGGGGCTCTGCTACGTCCCCTCTTGTATCACTTTTCTTTTTCTATTATGTATTTATGTTTTTGAATGTACAGAGCCTAGCAAGGATTGTTTGCTGCTCTGCTTTGTGTTGTTTTTTCCTTTTTCTTCAAAAAAGTAAATTAAAACTGATTGAAACAGAAATGGATCTGGATGGTAGACTTGGGTGAGTATTTCTTGGTTTACAAAAAAAAAATAAACAATGTACAGGATGGGTTAAAGGAGATGTGAGGACATTCATGAATATTAAAGTGTGACATGTTTAAATTTGATTTTAAAATAAATAAAAAATAAGCCATTCAAAAAAAAAAAAGTCAAAGTAAGGACACAACTCCTACTAGATATCTGCTTTGCCATAGAGTTTAGTAATCAAGATAATTTGTTAAGCAAATAAAGCTTAGGTTTCTATTCAGGTCAAGACAGGTCTAGCAGCAACTGCTTTGCATGTAGCAAGGTTCATTTTAAGCCCAAATGAGAGTCTATCCCTCCAGAAAAGGGAATGTTGGGAGGTGAGACTTCTCGCCTTTCTGCAAGTCTGTAATTGCCCTAGACAAGTAAAGTCTGCTTTCCATATGAGAGATTTCATATACCATCTGCAGTAATGCCAAAGCTGGTATTTTTTGGATGTTTTTTTTTTTTTTTTTTTTTTTTACTAAGCAATGCTTTTATTAGACAAATATGTGTTGCAATCAGGTGTGTGTTACAAACGTAAAGGATGCAACCTCTCCCTGAGGCCAAATTTTGTGTATAGAATATGGTTTCTATTTTGCAAAAAAGCAAAGTACTTGTGTGTTAAAAGCTGCTCCTAGTTTATTTGGATGTTGCTTCCCTCTGAAATACCTCAATGTCAACATTTCAATAATAAATGGTCTTGCTGGGCCTGCATTCGTCAAAGGTAATGTTATTAACTTCTTCTCAAACTGCTGTCATCAGCTTACCCCCCTCTCAGATCACAATGCGAATGTGCCCCTTCTTTATAAATCAGTAACATACTTCTCTGTGATGGTCCTTTGGCCTGGAATGGTTCTCCTTAAGATGAATCTTTGAAAGAGAACTCAAACAAAGCACACAATCTGGCAGTAAATAAGCAGTTTTAAAGGGTATGTGCACCCTTACGGACATCTCTTATTTGGTACTTTTGGATTATTACAGTATATTCCATTAAAGGCATTTTGTTTTATCTGTTTGATAATTGCAAAAATAATCTCGTTGCTCCTGCCAGAAATCTTGTCAGGTGACCACTTCCTGTGCTTTCAGATGTGTTGGACTCTTTATTGTATTTTTTTTTTTTTTTACTATACAGGATGTATATAGTGAAAACATGGTTTTAGCTGTCTCTGAGGACTACAGACTAGGCATCGACTGATATTGACTTTCGCCGATATATATGTATTGGCCCCGGAACTGGCCGATATTGCCGATATTCCAAATATTGCTTATGTAAGGGTAAAATGATGTCACATAGCATAATTCCATTTAGAAATGTTATTGAATATGCCACTCACATATGCACAAATTAAAGATATAAGCAATTCCACATTAGCTGATCTGCTGGCAGATCGGTATCTCTCACCCACTTTCCGTAAGTGATACTCGGGTGATACCGCTCCGTTCGGCATCCACTCAATACTGTTCTGTCTCTCACCCACTCAGTCTCCCACCCACCCGATAACGATCTGTCTCTCACCCACTTGCCGTAAGTGATACCTGGGTGATACCTCTCCATCCAGGGTACGATGATAATCTCGAAGGTCACATGCGTGGTCATGCCAGGCGTGACCACGCACATGACCTCCGAGATCGTATGCCAAACGGAGCGGTATCACCCGGGTATCACTTACGGCAAGTGGGTGAGAGATACCGATCTGCCAGCAGATCTGCCAATGTGGAATTGCTTATTTGTAAACGGAATTATGCTATGTGACATCATGTTACCCTTACATGAGCATCACCACCTAATGGTTGGAGGAGGAGGAGAAGACTAGTCTCGGACCCTGACATAGGATGTACAAAATATCAGCCCATATCGGCCGATACCCATATGCGATGGCCAATATATCGGTATCGGCAACAAAAAAAAATGATATTTGTCAATCCCTACTACAGACCCCTCTCCTCTATGTGATGGAAAAGAAGAGAGAGGGAGATTTCTGTAGTCATCTTGAATAATGACAGTGCTGCTTCTCCGTAGACACCATAGGCGTGGTAAGCTGCAATATATTACATTTTTGTTCTCAAGTTTTGCTCAAGCTGTTTGCTGTTTATACAGATACTGTATAGGTGCAGTACGTATGTGGTATGTTTTGTATAATGTATTGTTCTTTCTAGAGAAACTACATGGTTATGATATAATTTCGTGTCTCTGTGTTCCTGTTGCTTTCCGATAAAACAAGAAGGGCTCAGCCATGTGTCCAACACCAAATGACTGGTAAAAGTCATATATGCCATAAGCTTTTCAATAGATTATGGTCCCAGCTATAGCCAAAGTACTCAACACTGCTGGAGATATAGATACAGCTCAGAGTTACGGCACAACAGTCAATAGCAGTGGTTTCCAATGCCTTTATCTGACCCTTGGGGCACTATTCCTCCTACTGACACCAACATTGGGGCACTATTCCTCCCACTGACACCAATGATGGAGCACTATTCCTCCACTGGCACCAACAATGGGGCACTCTTCCTCCAACTGACACCAACAATGAGGCACTATTCTTCCTACTGACACCAATAATGGGGCACTATTCCTCCCACTGACACCAACAATGGGGCACTATTCCTCCCACTGACACCAATGATGAGGCACTATTCCTCCTACTGACACCAACAATTGGGCACTATTCCTCCCACTGACACCAACAATGGGGCACTATTCCTCCCACTGACACCAATGATGGGGCAAAATTCCCCCCACTGACACCAATGCCAGGACATTTTCTACTCCCACTGGCCACAGCCCGGCCTCTCTAAAGTCTTAGAGATAGTAAACTGGCTCTTTGTTTAGAAAGTTTGGAGACCCCTGATTTATACACTGAAAAATTCCAAAAAGGTATATGTAATGGCCACAAACGTTTCATCAAAATTTTCAGTTGTTAATCTTGCAAACCAGAACTACCAGCCGTGAAAGTTTAAAATGAAGATGCTTCAAATTAAAGCCATCTACAGATGAGTGGAAAGCTCAAAATATTCCATCAGCATAGATGATGATCAAATTTTGCACATACTGTATGCATATGTAAAATTGCAAAACAAATCTGGTACAAGCTATAGAAAGTAAACATTGGAACAAATGGTAGCAATGAACTGTTCCTAATAAGAAAACCATATCAGACTAAGCTAATGAAAAACCAGCATATGCAGGACTATATACCATGTACCTTGAAAATGGTTGTATGCCTGCAAGGATCGGGAATCCGCTTGCTCAGCGGAGGATCTCTCTGCTGATCCCCGCTGAGTAGGCGGATGACAGGTCCGTGTCTACTCAACTATGCAGAGTGGACACGGACACAGTCTCGTTCTCCTCTATGGGGCAGTCAGATGGAAACGGACCGCCTGTCCATTTCTATCGGATGTAATTCGATCCGCTTCACAGAAGGGAAATAGGACCACCATCTGTCTGTTTTTGGCCGACAGGATCAGATCGGATGGCAGCGGGTGTCCACTGACATCCGCCACTCCATTGAAGAGACTGGAGGGTCCAATCAGGTCCAACTGAAAAACTGACAGGCAGGCCTGATCAGACAGCCGTGTGAAAGTGGCTTAAAAGATAAAAGAAAAATTCCTGTGATTCAGTAGTCTCCCTGACAGATATAAGGAATATAAGAGAAAAATAGAAAGTGCAAACTATGAGAATGCTGCTAAATCAGATTCTGCACTAAGAACCCAGACCACAATTACAGTAATATGCAGCGTGAAACGTGTGAATAGTTTGTATGCAAAAAGACAGGTTGCTTAAAGGCAAACTGCAGAATTTGAAAAGTTGGAAAACTAGAACGAAGCAACAAAACAGACACGTTAAATAATAAAAGGGCAAAAGTTTGAGGAAATAGAAACTCCAAAGAAGTCACTGCATTATTTTCACCCATTTGGTTGAACTACAAGTCATATGGCCAATAATAAAAAGATCTTTACATAGCTTAACCACAGCAGGACAGAACAATTGACAATAGTTATTGGGGAGTGTACAGTCTCAAAAGAATACCAGAACGATACCCATCAATGATTTTGTTCTATTTTCAGTGTAGAAGCACATCAAACAAGTATATGTAGTGTCACCTAGAGCTAACAGCTGTATTATAACAAAACAAAGCCATAAACTATGATTACATAGATTTTGCCATATACTAGCTAAAGGAAGAATCAAAGATGAACTGGGTAATGGTCAGGGGCACTCAGCACATGAAAAGCTGTGTCTGTTGGCCATGTTGTTCAGGAACCATAGGTCAGCCATGACAGTTTTGAAGAACAGTTACACATTTCAGCAGCGAATATCTAGGAGTGTACCTCCATAGCCTTTTAACTCAAAGTAGATGTAAACCCCATTTATGAAATTTGACCTGGGCACATATATCTGCAGTGTTTACTTATCTTTCTCTAAAGCCCTAAGTCCTGTGTCTTTCTGCTGCTCTGTTTCTCTGTTATTAGCATGTTATCTCCACAGGAGACAAAAGCAGCTGGAATTTTGTGTCAGGGTGGGTGCACAAAGATAGATTAGCAGAGAGTTGGTCTGTTCACAGCACAGCTCTGCATATTTCTTCCTTCCTCTGCCTATGTGAAAGGGGGGCGCTGTGCCTTTCCTCCAATCAGCTGTCACACAATGTATGCCAAGACTCCACACCCAGTGTTGGAACAGGAAGTACAATTTGATGTTCACTTTCTAAACAGTGTAGATAGATGAAGACAGCAGATATACAAAACAAACGTATGTAGGGAATTTTTTTTTTCATCTCTGGATATCATCTTAGGGTGTTCACTTCACTTTATATACGTGAGGGTTTACATCCACTTTAAGTCATATTTCAAAGAGTTTGTTATTTCAACCTAGGGACAGCAGGCACCAGTACATAGGCAATTACCAGAGCTGTAAATATCTGACTGAGGTTCTAGCAGGATGTCTGTTAATTTCTGCTAACCATAAACTACAGATTATCACTTCCCTCTTACCCATTGTAAAACAGTCACAAAATTCTTCAGTTCTGTCACACATGATTTGGAGGGCAATCAAATCCATTAGGAATATACAGCGTGCAGTAAAATGTCTAATGCAAGGCTAACGGGGGTTGTAAAGCCAGTCAAGCTTGAAGCAACCTTTCTGAGACCCTTACCTAAATCACAGTTTCAAAAGATCTACACACAATTCATAAAATCACACATTGATATTAAGCATAGATCTAAATGGAAAAGGTCATACCGAACAAATCAAAATTCGTCAAAATTTCAATTTGGATCGCAAGGAAACGCACACGTCTACAGTCAAATGACCAGGAAATCTATTCCCAAAAAATGCAACAGCAGAGTCTGGCAGACCATGGACTTATTTCATTCAGTTCTATGGGGTCTTATCAAAGCTCCGACTCCACTGAAAGCGATTTATCTCTTCAGTAAGTGCAAAAAAATACCTGTTACATTGTCTTTAGCCATTTCCAAAGGCTACAGCCCCCCTTTATTCTATGTTATTCTATGTAAAAGATGCGAAGGGGAGGTTTCTGTAGTCTTGTCGTAGGACGACAATGCTGCTTCTGCACTGATACCATATGGCAAGTCCCTGTAGGACCAGGTGAAAATAAAGGAAAAAAGCCTGACAAATAAGAATTAAATAAGTACATATAAGGATTGGTAAGCTGCACTATATTACATTTTTGTTCTTATGTTTTGTTAGCATGTTATTTATACAGACATACAGTATCTCACAAAAGTGAGTACACCCCTCACATTTTTGTAAATATTTTATTATATCTTTCATGCGACAACACTGAAGAAATGACACTTTGCTACAATGTAAAGTAGTGAGTGTACAGCTTGTATAACAGTGTAAATTTGCTGTCCTCTCAAAATAACTCAACACACAGCCATTAATGTCTAAACCGCTGGCAACAAAAGTGAGTACACCCCTAAGTGAAAATGTCCAAATTGGGCACAAAGTGTCAATATTTTGTGTGGCCACCATTATTTTCCAGTACTGCCTTCACCCTCTTGGGCATGGAGTTCACCAGAGCTTCACAGGAAGCCACTGGAGTCCTCTTCCACTCCTCCATGACAACATCACAAAGCTGGTAGATGTTAGAGACCTTGCGTTCCTCCAGCTTCTGAACCAAACAAGTTTATCTTGGTCTCATTAGACCAAAGGACATGGTTCCAGTAATCCATGCCCTTAGTCTGCTTGTCCTCAGCAGGTTTGCGGGCTTTCTTGTGCATCATCTTTAGAAGAGTCTTGCTTCTGGGACGACAGCCATGCAGACCAATTTGATGCAGTGTGCGGAGTATGGTCTGAGCACTGACAGGCTGACCCCCCACCCCTTTAACCTCTGCAGCAATGCTGGCAGCACTCATATGTCTATTTCCCAAAGACAACCTCTGGACATGACGCTGAGCATGTACACTCAACGTCTTTAGTCGACCATGACGAGGCCTGTTGTGAGTGGAACATGTCTTGTTAAACCTCTGTATGGTCTTGGCCACTGTGCTGCAGCTAAGTTTCAGGGTCTTGGCAATCTTCTTATAGCCTAGATCATCTTTATGTAGAGCAACAATTCAGAGAGTTCTTTGCCATGACGTGCCATGTTAAACTTCCTGTGACCAGTATGAGAGAGTGAGAGCGAAAACACCAAATTGAAAACACTTGATCCCCATTCACACCTGAGACCTTGTATCACTAACGAGTCACATGACACCAAGGAGGGAAAATGGCTAATTTTGCCAAATTTGGACTTTTCCCTGTAGCATGACTCCCACAGGGGCTGCTGGGTATGTTCATTTCCTCCACACTCCCTTGACCCCGAGGCACTTCCAACCCGCTAGACACTATTGGTTCTGACATGGTAGTTCAGAGAAACAACAATAACACTTGAATATCAATATATCAGTTTACTGACTTAAGAAGTAAATAATCAGATATAGTTTCAACACAACAGGAAATATAAGCATAAAGAGCAAAAGTGAAATTCTGAATCTTCAAGTCTCAGAATCACTGTGAAGCCCAAGACTCAGAATCCCATATAACAATAATACAGGCTATGAATAGACATAACAATAACTAACTGGAGAAGTATATAGATTTGTATATAATAACAATGCAATTTCTCTTATACATGTATGAGAGTGACAATCAGACGTTTGACTCTATATTAATTTTAGATAAAGCAGTTAGATCTAACTAACTGCATGTATATATCTCAATGGAATATATTCCAATCTTAAATACTGTATAACCTGAAAGAGCGCACTCTGTCACCCATAGGGGGGCCCCCTTATCTCTGAATTACAGTAAATGAGTCTCTTCCTGGCAAGGCCTTGCTAATCTTCGCCGGCAGTAGGGGCCCTAATCATTCCATGAATGATATTTGTAATCTGAAGAGAAAAGGGGGTATTTGTAATCCAGATTCTGTCTAAGATTAAATCAGTATAAACTGATACTGTACAAATACGGCCTTCTGGACTGCCACACACTATAAAAGCTCAAGAGTGTCCTATGGCAACCGCTCCACTATATTGAGGTTCTCCCTGTGTCTGTGCTGCATCACAGGCCCTTTCTCTCTGTCCGTGAGCGGCTGCGCTCACTACAATCAGGTATCTCTCACCCAATCCTCCGGCACTCCTCTCCGGTAGTCCTCCGCACCAGGCCGGTCACTCCTCTGTGGTGTCTGCCACCTAAAACAGTTGTCTCCGCACTGATTCAGTCACTCCTCTGTGGTATCCGCCACCTCTCCCAGTTGTCTCCGCACTGATTCAGTCACTCCTCTGTGGTGTCCGCCACCTCTCCTGGGTGTCTCCGCACTGATTCAGTCAGTCCTCTGTGAAATCCACCACCTCTCCAAGGTGTCTCCGCACTAGGCCACGGCCTCTGCTCGCTCTGCTCTCCGCAGCGGTTCTCCAGCTCATCCACCTCACACGCAGTCCCCCAGGCAAGAGAGCGAACATCCAGCCCCGCCCCTTTTTTATAGACTCTCCCATAATCCACGGAACCTGCAGCTCCCTGGGAGTATAGTTCAATCCAGCCCCCTTTCCACAGTCTTCGTCCTCCTTTGGACCATATCTCCCACAATCCAACATGCCACTCTTTCAGGAGAAACCTACAATAAGCAACAAACTTAAAGGAACAGTATGTCAGCCTTAACTATGCTGGAAGCGATTTCCTCACCTGGCTACATCACTTAGGGGTGTATTCACTTTTGTTGCCAGTGGTTTAGACATTAATGGCTGTGTGTTTGAGGGGACAGCAAATTTACACTGTTATACAAGATGTACACTCACTACTTTACATTATAGCAAAGTGTCATTTCTTCAGTGTTGTCACATGGAAAGATATAATAGAATATTTACAAAAATTTTAGGGGTGTACTCACTTTTTTGAGATTCTGTAGGTGCAGCAACCATCCTCACACAGTACATTATACATGATTAGTAGTTCTGCCACTGGTGTTACGTTTTGTTGAATATAATGCAATTTCTAGTGGAACTACACGGTTATAATGTCATTTCCTTGTTCTTTGTTCCTGTTGTATTGCAGAAAACAAGAAGGACTCAGCCATGTGTCTAGTTTCGTCTTGATTGGTAAGAGTCATATCTGCATCAGCTTTCAAACAGGTTATGAGCCCAGCTACAGCCAAAGTACTAAATACTGCTGCAAATACAGATACAGCTCAGAGTTACAGCAAAACAGTCTCTAAAACAAACTAGCTGATGATCATCAGCTAGTGACATAAAAATCTGACCCATGGGGGTTCGTTTACTCATGGTAATTTGGCTGTTCAAGGGAATTTTTCATAGGAAAATAATAACACAGAATTTTTGCTTGCACATGAATGGGTGATGGAAGCCAGCAGAGCTTCACCTTATTCACTAAGCTCTGGGGAAAAAAAATCCTTGCAAAATGAAAATAAACTTGCAAAGTAAACAGCTTATTTGTCATTAGCAAATCAACTTGTTGCAGTCAAATAATGAAGTGTACCAGTTGCAAAAACAGAAAAATGATTAGTATCCCCCATCCCCCCCAAAAAAAAGTAGAAACAGTTAAGCCCTACAGACCCTAGACTTTAAGTGATGCTAAAAAGTGAAGTAGTAATTGCCATAATACATTCACATAAATCATATAGTAAAAAAAAAAAAAAAAAAAATCATATAGTATATACAGGGCTTTTTTTTTTCACAGTGAAAAGGTGCTGGAACCCCCCCTTTCTGAGTCACTTCATGTCTTTGACCCTACCCACCCCTGAGCACCATCCCTTGGTTCCACCCCCTACCCACCTTCAAGCACCACATCATTTAGGGAATACAGAGCCAAGTATCATTTTGCTGTGCTAAGTAATTTGTACGGAATTTGTAAATGTTAACAAAAAAAGCTGTAAAATAGACCCCCCTTTCAGCCAGCAGCAATATACCCCACCCAGCAACAACAGACTGCCTCGCAAAAATAGATCCTCTACAGCAACAATAGATTCCCCGGCATCCAGCATCAGTAGACTCTACAGCACACCCCTTGCCATTACATACATTCAGTGCTGGAGGTACCGGCACTGCATTCCCCCACGTTCCTGCTGAAAAAAAGCCCTGAGTATATATCATGCCTCTGTATTTATTTATTTTTTAATTTTGTATGTAGTGGAGTGCATCAAAATACAAAAATATGACTTGACAGATCTATCAGGTAAAGAAAGACCCTTGGAAAGGGCAACTTAAAGCAGAGTTCCACCCAAAAGTGGAACTTCCGCTTTAAGGCCTCCTCCCCGGCTCCTGTTTGTGAAATGGAGCTTTTGGGGAGAAGGGGGGGAGCAGGTACCCGATTTTGACAGGTACTTCCGTTTCAATCGCCTTTCGCGATTGGAAGTGGACGCTCTCCTCCCCAAAGTCTTCAGGGACACATGACAGATCCTAGAAGTCTTCCAGACCAGTCACAGAGCCCAGCACCACTCGCGTATGCACAGTGGGCACCCAGCTGTGAAGCTGCAAGCTGTCACTGCCCGGTGCTCATAGTAGAGATGACGACACCACCGAGGGAGGACACTGCTGGATCGTGGGACAGGTGAGTGGCTGTTCTTTAAAAAAGTGTAGCTGCTGCCTAAAAAACCAAAAAAAATGACTGGAACTCTTTAAAACGATGACCTTGCCACGACCAGCACACAGTAAATGGTACAGTTTTACATAGGAGTCTCACACAGCTGGCAGAACTGCTGGCAGAGTGTATGATAAGGACAAAGAGGTACACAAAGAAACAAACAAATTGGTAGCTCAATGAGCTTGAGAGAAAGAGAGCACAGAGGGTGGCAAATGTGTATGTACCATGAACAATACAATATAAATGAGCAGTGCATCCAATTGGCCATACCCAGGTTGTAAACGCAAACCAAGAGCATTTTTAACATTTTTGTATGGAAATTGTGGCATCCTAAGGCATCTAGACACGGAAGAGAAACAAAAATAAAAAGAGAGGGAGGGGGCATAGGGAGGCAAGGGGTGAAGAAAAGGGAGGAAAATGGGTGGTGGGTGGAGGTGGGGGGAGGAGAGGAGACCAATCTGAAGTATGCGAGGTATTCATCAGAAAAATAAAAACAGGTCCCAATGGAGTCAGCATGTATTGTCCTCCTCTGTGTTGTCCCTGAGGGCAGCTGTCAGATGTTCCATGTGTTTCGATATCGTTCACTCTGGCAAACCATTGGAGCATGGTAGGAGGGGTCTGTAGTTTCCACATAGAGGGGATGCAGACCCTGGCGGCATTCAATAAATGTTTCAGTAGCAATTTGCGATATCTCTTATTAGGCATTGAAGTCACTGCAGTGGGGTTGTCAAAGAGAGAGATAACTGTAAGTTTGTGTACTATTTGCAAGACTTGGGGGCAATCCCAAAAAATGTGGAGTATTGTGCAGACCTGTGTACCGCATCTCCAGCATAGTGGGCTGTGCTGAGGAAACAATGAAGCCAACACAGAGGGGGTTCAGTGCCATCACCTTAGAATTTATATGTGGTCTTTTGATATCTGCTGCATAGGGAAGATTTGTGGGCAAAGGAGAGTATGTGGTTTTTTGGTCATCAGAGAATGTTGTGTTCAGATCCCTCTACCATTTTTGTAAAATATGGGGGGTCCTGCTGGGAAGTAGAGTCAGGCAAGGTATTATAAGAAGAAGAAAGACACTTACGAATGGGTCCATCACCAATGCAGAGATCCTCAAATGGAGTAAGATGTTTACGGATGTGTGTATGGTCCAGAAGGGATCTTAGAAAGGAAGAGAGCTGTAGTAATTTCCACCTGCCCGAGGCAGAGGTGGTAAGAGCCCTGAAGGGGTCTGAAAGCATGACCCACCCCGAAGGACGCAGAAAAGTGGTAGCCCCAACTAGGCGTGAGTCTGCTTGGAGTTGGAATCTGTATTTTGTTTTTATCTTCCAAGTACCTTATTTCTTATTCCATGTATATAGTACATCCTGATATGTGACTCTAAATTAAGTTCCATTTAAACTTAAGCAATATATTTTCCAAGTAAGAAACACATAGCACAACATGTCTAAAATATCCTGCACAGATAATAACACAGAGTACACAAGTGGTAAAATACAGAATATTCTGAGGAAGCATGGAATTATGTTTCAGCAGGGGCTAATTTACAGGGGTCGCAATTGTGACCCAGCCCCATGCTCCAGGGGGCCCGTATGGCCCCTATACACCTAGATAGGAGGGGTGGAGGGCATATAGAGCCACTGCAGGAGGAAAATGGAGAGGAGCCTGCCACCCCTCCCATTCACCTCCTGCTGTTATCTGGCTCCTGTGTACTCCCCCGGCCCCCCTTATCCCCCAAAGTGCTGCCAGATTCCCCCCCCCCCCCTACTCTCTCCCACCGGCTTCTGGGGGGGAATGCTTTCAGAATGTAGAGCATGGAAGGGGCTGATAAATGTGACATTTATTAAGCCTTTCCTTGTCTTAATGAATATGATCCCTACTGATCACTGACTCTGTTCATTCTTAACTGACGCATAGTAAACTGTGTTTACTATGTTTCAGTTTGTGAATAAATAGGAAGCTTTGTACAGAGCTATTCTTGTCCATTCATTCTGTGCTGAGGCTGCAGAGAAAGAAAATGAGGGCCGAGAGCTGTGTCCTCAATCTCCTTTCTCTTTCTCAAAGGTGAAACCTCAAAGGTCTGTTCAGACCTCTTATATTTCACCAAAGCCCCCAACAGTGCTGCTAAAAAAAATAAAAAAATAAAATAAAAAAAATAAAATAAAATTGTAAATAAAATAAAATAGTAAAAAATAATAATAAAAAAAAAAACTACCCCTAGCCTCCTGAGAGTGAGCGACGTAGATCTACATTGCTTTGCCCAGCAGTGGCTGCCTGTCGCAGTATATCTGCGATAGGCGGTCGTTAAGTGGTTAAAGTGATTGTAAAGGTAAAATAAAAAAAAATAACAAACATGTTATACTCACCTGCTCTGTGTAATGGCTTTGCAATGGTTTTGCACTGAGCAACCCTAATCCCCCTCTTCTTGGGTCACCCACTGGCACTTCTGACTTCCCAACTTTTTGAGTGCCCCCATAGAGAGCCGCTTGCTATGCAGCACTCATGCAGGCTTGCTCCCAAGCCGCACTATGTGTGTCTACAGACACACAGTGCAGCTCGGCCCACCCCTTGCTCCCTTCCTACTGGTTGTGATTGGCAACAACAGGAGCCAATGGATTCTGCCGCTGCCTCTGAGCCAGGGTGGAGGGAGAGAGCAGCTATGCTGCTCTCGTTAACAGCTCTGGATCAAGATTGGGCTCAGGTAGGTATAAGGGGGAGCTGCACACACAGGGTTTTTTACCTTAATGCATAGAGTGTTTTAAGGTTAAAAAAAACCTTCAGCCTTTACAGCCACTTTCATTTTTCCATTATTTACAGCAGTCAATGAGTGAATAATAATTACAGTGTAGGCATTGCTCTTTGTTCTACTAAATAAATGACATCTTTGATAAACATTTTCTTTTAGAAGGACATAGAATTCCGTGTTAGTATCAACACAACACCTATATATGGCAACCTAGACTTTTGTAGATTTGAATGCTATCTTGCCATACACATGCAAATGTAATCTCTGGGCTGCCTACATACCCCCTCCCCAACCCCAATGATTATTCTTTTATTTTTATTTCGAGAACTTTGCTAAGGTTGTTGCTGGCAGCATCTCAATATTTTCTTGTTTAGTTACAATGACATTCGCTAATCCTACACAAGACGACCTGGAATTTATATAAAAAAATAAATAAATAAATCGCTGTTAAAGCTTGGAAATAAAAAGAAAAAGGAAAAGAAAACTACAGCTGAACACAGTGTCCTTTGGAAGGAATGACTCATACCAAGTGATAGCCTTTTTTTAAGCAAATAGCTGCTTTCTCCATTTTCACTTAAGCTATAATTATTGTTTTTTTTTTTTTCTTTTAAGGGGATTTTATTGTTTATTTTTTTTTCTTAACACCAAGCTAATGAATAGTGAAAGGTACAAAACAAGCCTCGGCGGCTTAAAGGTATCCTGTAACCAAGATACAAGGTCATGTAGCAAACCGTAATTAGTAATATATATGGCCCTGTGTATAAATATTACCGTATTCAGTCACACATTTGTTAAAGGCAATGCATAGTAGTTTTGTAAAAAATATATTTATACATTTCAGGATAAGAATACACTATATCATTTTTATTTTTATTTTTTTTATTTTATTTTTTTTTTTTTTTTAGTCAAGTAATTATGAAATTTAGCATATTAACATTTTATACGTACTGTTTCTATCAGATTAGATTTAGATACTTTTTTTAATTTTTATTGTATTTATTGATTTCTTTTGCACAGAAATACAAAGACTTACAACAGCCCGTCCAACTGGGCTGAACAATATAACAAACAAAAAAACTACTCAATTACAGTCAGCTTGCAGCTTCTCGTATAGCCCTTAGGCCCCACATGAATGGTATATTTTGACAAATTCCTATGTAGAAATTCATTCCCATTGCAGCAATAATATGAGCGACTCCACCCCACTCTCCAGTTGCAACATAAAATACTACGTCTCCAACCTCTACAACTAAACACCACGTTTGTCAGGGAAAGTATACATACAAGCACGTCCTCCCCATCCTTATATCCTTATGTGGAGCCATGCGCCCTGCCGAACCCTATCCTGCAGACTCCATCAGAATCAGTCAGACACTTAGATACTTTTTTAAATTAAATATCTTTTTTAAAAAAAAAATAGCTACAGAGGCAGACTAAAAATGCAGCTAAACGAGTCAGAGAAGTAATTTATCCCCTCTCTATTCGCTCCTTTAAGTCTTCCAATTAAGCGGAAAGCACACCGCCACTGTCGTGGTCTCTCTTTTGCCCCCATTCACACGTCAGCATTTTGTAGCTTGAAGCTCCAAGCTCTAAAACGCTGGAGGAGAAAAAAAAAACAATTATTCTTTATTGAGATGGTTCACATCTCCACTTCAAGTCGCCTGAAGCCAAACGTCTGAAGCTCAAAAAAGTTCTGGAGCTTTTTATGTAGCTCGATTCGGGCAGGTTTGAGCGTTTTTTGGCGCATTTTTATTCCCATAGAAATTAATTGAAACGCGCATTTGCGTGTTTTGTCACGCGTTTTTGTTGGATTTTCAGCTCAGATGAGAAAATGTAAAAAAAAAAAAAAAAATTGTAATAATATATGAATAAATAAATGTAAAATAAATACACAAATATCTCAAAATTATCATAAATAGATAAAATAAATTATTGTTATGCAATAAATACATACATAAAAAATAGTTAACCCCTAACCTTAAAAAAATATCAAATACATTATTAATAATAATAATATTAATAATAATAAATAAACACTCAAACTCGAACACAAAAAAACATTATTAATAATAACAATAATAATAAATAATAATAATACTATTTATTTATTTTGCACTATTTATTATTATTATTATTTATTTATTTATTTTTTTAAGAGTTAGAGGTTAAGGTTAGGCATTAATTATTTATTTATTATTCCTTAGTATTTATTTATTGAATTTATTTATTCTTTATTTATGATTATTTTAATTTATTTGTGTATTTATTTTACATTTATTTATTTTTTATTATTATTTGTATTATTATTAGTAGTAGTGGTAGTAGTAGTAGTAGTAGTAGTAGTAGTATTACCATCCTAACCCAAACAAAAAAAAAAAACAATAAATAACAATAACCTCTAATTCTTACCCTAACCCAGACTCCTAATTGTAACCCTAATCTTAAAGTAGAAACTTTTTTTTTTTTATTTTGGATAGAGTAAGGGAGGGTTATAAACACTGTCAGTTTTTTTCACCATTTGCAGAAATTTACCATCACTTCCTGTCCTATAGCAAAGCAGGAAATGAGAGGAAGTCCCTGCAAATAAAGGGGAATCTTTGGGGACCCCCAGATCACCAGAACTAGTGTCCCCATTGGAAGATTTCCGCTCTATTACTTTTCTGGGGACAACCCAAAATTTTGGATTTTCTTTTACTTTCACTTTCAATAATAATGGTAAACAGGACAAATAGAAGGTGTAAGTCTTCCTAACAGGGGCACAGACAGCAATAAAAACTAACTGGTGTTCTAATCCCTCTTCACTCTATCCAAAACTACAAAAAAAGTTTGCCTATAGTTATACTTTAACTCTAACCCTCTACCCTATCAAAAAAAAAAAAAAAAAAAAAAAAAATCAAATTATAAATGAATACTAATAATAATAAAAAAAAAAATAAATAAAAGCTGCTGTATAAAAATGCACAAATTCGGCATGAAAATGCGGCAAAATTGTGCATAAAAATGTGCAAAAAAATGGCGTAAAAACGCTCAGGTGTTAATGCAGCCTTAGGACGCTCACAGGGCTTTGCAAACCAGATATAATAAAATAAAGATTTTATGTACAGTAAATATAAAAAAAAAGACAAAACAAAAACATATTTAAAACCTATCTCTGGGCAAAATCCCTCCCCCACCCCGCCCTCCCTTCGGCTACCAAAAACCAATAAACAAATTTGATTATTTTATGTTGTTGTTGAGTACATTACATTAATACAGTTTTTAAAGTAAACTTTTTGTTTCTTTGAGTCGATTAATTTTTTTCTATCTTTTGTAAACAATTTAGGAAAGCTTCATTGTAATGTTCTTTCAAGATCAATATTATTTTGATCTGTTGTCGCAGGGGCCTTAAATGGCGTGGGGCCCATAGTCCGGTGCCTACTCTGCTATGTTGGCAGAGTCTCCTACAAATCCCTTTAATTAAAGGGAATTTCTTGGGGACCCCCAGGTCACTAAAACTAGTGTTTCCATTAGAAGATTTCCCCTTTATTACTTCTCTGGGGACAACCCAAAATCTGGGTAATTTCTTTTACTTTCACTTTCAATGATAATGGTAAACAGGACAAATAGAGAGGAGGCATCTCCTTAATGGGGGCACAGACAGCAATAAAAACTGGCAGGTGTTCTAATCCCTCTCCAGTCCATCCAAAACTAAAAAAAAAAGTTTTTCCTTTAGTTATTACTTTAAAGGAGTTGAAAAGGCAGAAGTTTTTTTTTTTATCTTACTGCATTTTATGCATTAAGATAAAAGGCCTTCTGTGTGTAGCAGCCCCCCCAGCACCCCCTAATACTTTCCTGTGCCCCCTCTCTGTCCAGCGATGTCCACGAGCCCCTCGGATGTCTGGGATTCTCCCTCCTTATTGGCTGAGACACACCAGCAACATCATTGGCTCCCACTGCTGTCAATCAAAGTCAGTTAGCCAATAAGGATAGAGAGGGGACAGGGTCGAATGGCAGCTCTGTTTCTGAATGGATGCAGGGAGCTGTGACTCGGCTCGGGTGCCCCCAAAGCATGCTGCTTGCTGTGGGGGCACTCAACAGGAGGGAGGGGCCAGGAGCACTAGAGGGGGACCCGAGAAGAGGAGGCTGCTCTGTGCAGAACCAACTTCACAGAGCAGGCAAGAATAACATGTTTGTTATTTAAAAAAAAAAAAAACACAAGTCTTTACAATCGCTTTAAGTGCTGGTTCACATATATGCAATGCGGGAACCCTGCCAATCCACTGCGGGTTCCCGCATCTCACTCAACATGTAGGCAGTTCACACTGCCATATGCAAATCGCTGCGGGAGTCAATACAAAGGTAACGACAACCCCCAGATCAGTTTGCATATCGCAGTGCAAACCGTCATTTCGGACAGGAATCCAATCGCATAGGTGTGAACCAAATAAGGGATCCTGTGTGACTTTGGTCCAATGCAAATTTAGCCATACAATCTGTATAACTGAATTCGCAACGCACAGACATCACATGTGATTTACACAGCAGTGCGGTGCGAGTCACATGTGATTTCTGATATCACTGAAATGTGAAGCAGCACTGAGTATTCTTTATACAGTGTATTGTTATCAGAGATGTATAGTAACGAAGTAGAACTACTTAAGTACTGTACTTAAGTACCGAAATGCGGTATCTGTACTTTCCTAGAGTAGAATTTTTTTCTCCTACTTCTACTTTTACTTCACTACATTTTTTCGATGATTTTGATACTTCTACTCAAGTATTTTTTTTTTGTGCTGCATAGTTACTCGTTACTTTTAAAAAAAATACCACTGCCAGAACAGTAGATGGCAGGTTGCATAAAGCTCAAAAAAATGTGTATAAGGTCATTTGTAAATCAGCGCATACGAAAATAAAGGCTGTGTATAATAAAAGCTGCTATACCAAATCTTTCCAATAAAAAGAAAATATGAAACAAACAAATAAATGGTGCTACAGCGCTTAAAGTGCATCAAGAAACTACTAACAAACACAGGTTAATCATTTGAATAAATCATTTGAAATAATAAAAAACAATATGATGTTCAAACTTTTGACTTCTTTGTTTAATAACTACATAACACAGTACTTGTACTTCTACTTTCAGTACTTGAGTAGAAATTTTTTTTCAAAACTACTGGTACTTTTTACTTTTAGTACTTAAGTAGCAAATTTTTTGAAAAAAACTACTTGCAATACTTAAGTAAAAAAAATGTTGAATACTTTGGTACTTCTACTTAAGTAACTTTTTCTGCGAGCACTTCCACTTCTACTCAAGTCACTTTTTGATCGAGCACTTGTACTTTTACTCAAGTAGAAATTTCGAGTACTTTATACAAGTCTGATTGTTATATAGTGGTGTTCTTTGCTTGGAGACATGCTTCTGCATCACTGAATATTTAACATCTAACAAGAACAAGACAGCATAAGCTAGACCCTGAACTAACAAAAAATACTTAACATAATATTGTACACTGATCTGTTCATGTGTCACCTAGCATTCCTTTTAGTATGTTTAAAGAGTTTTTTAATGGATTTACCTTATTGATATAATAGTATGAATTTTGCACTCAGCCGGCATAACCAATATTTCTTCTTCTCTGGTAGGTTAAAGCTCCATGAATGTATTTTTATTTAGAAACTCAGTGTTAACCATTGTTTGAGTACCCCTTTGTCTTGGTTCATTCTTTAGTTCAACTATAAGGCCTCTTGCACACTGCAGCTTAAAAAAGCTCAGTACAGCTTTTTTTTTTTCTGAGCTAAAATACAGCCCATTCATTGTAATGTGCCTATGCACACAGGCACGTAAATGAGCGCCGTGCATTCTTCATTAAGAACAAAATAGAAAAATCTGCATTTTTGGACAGTAATTTACACCTAATGCGTGCAATTACGTGCGGTTAAGGACAAATGAACGCATGCAAACATACTGTTGATCTGAAAAATGCTAATTTGCATATTTCATAAGAATGCGAGAATACATTTGCGTGAAAAGACACAAATTTGCGCGAACACATATGCCCGAAAATGCATGCGCAAATTTTAATAAGACAAGTATGCCTGAAATTTATGGCTGAAAAAGGAGATGCTCAAACAGCAGTATTGTGTGTAAGAGGCCTAACAGAAAATAGTGCTGCGGTGGCTTGCAGATCACAATATGGTGGAGCAGCTTATTGGTAAAATTAGCAAGTTCCATAAATGAATGTATATATTGATATTATATTAATGACAGTCCCGAAGACAGACCAAGCCAATGGCCTTGGGCGGAAATGGTATGGGGCCTGTAAAAGGTTACTGAATCTTAGATTGAGCATACTTTAATAAAGTTAATTACTGGCTACAAAATTTAAACCAAGATGCCTTCTACATCATCTATACAAATCTACTGTTTAGTGAAGGTTGGGAGATTCCCTTTCATGTAAAACAGAACACGTACGGCATAAACCGAATGTAATGCTGTCAGAATCCTGGGCAATTTGGTATAAATGAATGATGAAAAATGCATAAGCATTGATTACTTTCAATGAAAGGCACCCATCAAAGTGATCTCTGGAGCCAGAATTCAGCAGCTGAACATATGAACAAATATCAACAAGCCTGGCCTCACATTCTTACTTACTGATTTTCTTTATTGGTCTTAATGTTATGTTACCATTGAGGAGAGGAAACCTAATAATAGTAGAGCTTATACATATCAATTAGCTGCCTATCTCTCTGGATCTATCAACCATTATTAGATGCAGTTCTTATTGTCGTCCCTTCTGTTCATTTTTAGTCATATGCCCAGCTTGAAGTGCCAATGTTAAGGACAGGTTCACTTTAAAACTACTTTGCAACATTATTAAGAAGACAAGTCACTTATAAAATAGATATAACTAGCTGTATCTGCTAAGTCCAATAAAGTTTCTTTCTATTTAAGGTTTTTAGCCACATTTGTTTCAGATCCCTTTATTTATTCATTTTCTCAGGCAGCTCAGCCCACCATGCTTCCACTTCCTTCTAAGCCATGAGAGGAAGCCTTGTATTTGGTCTTAATTGGCCTCATCTGATTGGCTGAGGTGGAGATTGTGAGATCATCCACCTACCTCTCAACATTGGCCAATTTGAGCAAGCCTTGGATTCATTAATATCAATGTAAGACTTCTTCTGAATGGCTGAGAAGTACTACAGTATAAGTTTGGCTTTAAAGTCCAACCCCCTTCCTTCAGGATGCACCGACCCCACCACTGTATTTTATTTACTATTTATACCTACAGTAGCAAGGAACTCTGATGAAACTGCTGGAAATGTTGAGTTCTTGGGCTTTATAAAAATAGAGGCAGGAAAGTATCTGGTAAGTGGATCGGACAACAACAAGGGCAATCATTCAATAAAAGCAACTTTGTGAAAAAATACAACGAGATGAATAAGGGCATTCTTTAAAAAATGCACTTGAAAGGCCCTGCCTTAAAGCATTAGGCAAGTGGACAATGACACTGCAAACAGTAATAAAGCAACAACCAATGCAGCAAATATACCTGATATCTATCAAAAGGGATTGAGCCCACAGTTGGAGCCCAACTACTCTCTTTAGACCCCAACTAACCACTGGCCAGTGTGTAAATCTGGCACAAAGTCTGCTGGTAGTTGGGCCCTTTAACTATAATAGAGGAGGGCTCAACTATCAAATAAAGGTGTTTGTAATCCACAAGGGTAAAGGTATTTATGCAAATTGTCCAAAATGCTGACTATAAGGGGATGTAATGAACCCATTAAATTAAGGCTTTGCCAGTGACAGTAAAATTTCAGCAAGTGTAAGCAAATGTTAACACATACAAGGGAGGCCAAGGGCCACTCTCCACTCTGGTATCTTTTGAATGTCCTCACAGATGCAGTCTGTCCTCTCATGGTGGTTCCTGCGGGCTGGATGGAGGTGGATGAGAAGTAGGGTGCACTTCCTGTTTCCTTTCCTTCCTGTGTTGAATTTTGGTCCCAAGTACTCTCTCTCTCTCTTGCCACACTGCACACCTATCATCAATAAGTATGAGCACAGTCTCTGTGTTTGCCCACCATCCGCTGGAGAAACCATTTCCCCTCATATGTCCCCCATGGGTTCTGACTGCTATCCAGCACAGCACTGCCCACTCCCAATTCCCTTTTTTTCAGGCTCTGCACACCTAAGTCATGGTAACGCATGTGGCCAGTCACCATCCTTCCCATCTTTCTCTGCCATGCTGTTCATCACAGGCCAGGAAAGAAAAGACAAGCTGCAGTGTGGCCACAAAAATTCCCTAGCTGTGTGGCTCCAGCCTTAAAGAAACTGCTAGCCAAGCTACATTACATTTTCCCAATATCTCCAGGCAAGACACATAATGCATGTTCTCTTCTTCTGATCTTCTCCAGGTGGTGGTGCTGATGTGATAAAGGCAGTGCTGGGTTCTGTAAATGTAGGGCAGAGTGGGAATCCCTCCTAAGGATAGGGCCATGATGCTCTTTTTTTCCCTATCTGGTAAGTCTTCCAGGTTGGGTTATACAGTGTGAGTGCCACAGGTTTGAAAAATTCTTGCACAGGTAACTAGTAACCGAGGGAGCTCAGTTACTGTTTATGCAGGCTCACCCCCTAGTGCAGTGTGTGTGCAGGATCATCGGAGTCAAGGCAGCAGCACTGTTTTGCTTTGAAAAATTAAAGTATGTATGTGGAGTGGGAAAGAGAAAGGTATAGGATAGATGTGTTCTATAGTCCAGTAGGCAACACTGCTTGGGATTTTCGGTGCAGCAGTTGCGGTCTGTTTTTTTTTTTTTTTTTTTTTTTTTTTTAAATCAAGAAAAAAAAAAAGGTTTATTGAGAAATCGCACATAGAAACAAGTATTGCAACAAGCAGATTGGATCAAAAGCACATCTACAAATAAAGACACAAAATCGAGGACAGATCTCAGCAACATAGCCAGTATACAGCATGAATCAAAGAACAGCCTGAACCAAAAACATAACGCAAGGCAACAGTCCCATAACCCAGATCAAAATAATTCCCCCCAAACTAACCTCCAATGGTCTACCCCACCCCCAGCGATTAAAGTAACAGTTGGTCTAGGATCAGATCCGTGGGAGCCATCCCCGGAGAGCTCAACCAAACTCCCCAGACTTTCCGGAATTTTGCCGGGGCCCCCCTATGTAAGTAAATGTATTTCTCCATGCGAAGAGTGGTGCCCAGTTGCTCCAGCCAGAGTCTATATGTAGGAGGTTCCCTATCAATCCAGCGTCTCAAAATAAGTAGTCGGGCTTGAAACAGAGCTCGCGCCGCTGCCTCCCGTAAGTAGCGGTCATCTATAATGTGATCCAGTATACCCAAGAGGCAGTGCTTGGGATCCAAAGGAATCGCCAAGCCCAGAACTCTGTTTATAGTGGAGGTCACTGAGGTCCAATACCGGTGTAATTTCGGGCATCTCCATAGTAAGTGTATAAGGTCCCCCACATCCCTCTCACATCTATTGCACATATTGTCCGGGCGGAGACCCATAGCATGTAATTTCGCCGGGGTATGATGTACTCGTAGTAAGATATATAATTGGGATACCTGATGGGAAACATTGAGTGAACATATTCTCACTGACTCTAAGGCCTCCTCCCATTGCTCAGCGGGTACCTCTCCCACATCTCCGCTCCATTGGTCATACGCCTTGCACGGATATCTGTCTAAGTATGAACCCAATAAGGCTGCATAACAAGCTGATATAAATCCCTTAGTTGAGGTATATTGCTCCATAAGGAAAAATACCGGTGTGGAGGACAAGCTGGAGTGGGACAAGGAAGGTTGAGCCCGGCACGCATGCCGAAGCTGCAGGTAATAGTACTTCATATTATGTGGCAAGGAAAACTGGAGTTGCAATTGCTCGAAGGGAAGTAGCTCCCCATTGAGCAGGATGTGTTTAAGATGGGACACCCCATACGTCAGCCACCTACCAGCCTGATCCAGCTTGTCCAGCTCAGGGTAAGAACGATTATGCCAAATGGGACTATAAGAAGTATATCCAGTAACCAGTTGTAGCTGTTTGGCCTTATCCCAGATCTTCTGAAGAAGTCTATAGGTAGGGTAGAATTTATTGGATTTGGCAAAAAGTTGAGCCTCCAACCCCTCAGGAATGCCAGTGGCACCCGTAAAATACCCCATCAGAGTCAGAGCCGGACCGCCCCCCGCCCCAGCCATCGCCCCAACCAGGTGCTGCAGCTGAGAGGCTAAATAATAAATCCAGGGATTAGGGAGAGAGAGGCCCCCCAAATCCCTAGGCTTCTGTAGTTGCTCAATCCGGATCCGGGCCGCCCGCCCCCGCCATATGAGAGTCCTAAATAACGTGTTAACCACCCTGAATATTTTCAGTGTAATAACCACTGGGGAGTTGTGCAAGAAATACAAGAGCTGCGGCATCAGAACCATCTTAATCAGGTTCACCCGTCCCGCGACCGATAACCAAAGCTTGTCCCAGACCTTAATCGTATCGCGAAACCGAGCAAGGAGAGGGTGCACATTCAATCTACAATATTGGAGCGGATCCGCAGAAATCACCACCCCCAAATATTTAAAGGTAGTTACCACGGGGACTGGACAGAGCGTACCCAGGAGAGGATCCACCGGTTTATCCAGCGGCAGTAAGGCCGACTTGGACCAATTGATAGTGAGGCCAGAAAATCGACCAAACTCCGTTATGGTGGCCATGGTAGCTTGCAAGGAAGCCCCCGAGTCCCCAAGCATCAGGAGCATGTCGTCCGCATATAGCAGAATCTTTTCCTGAAGGGGGCCAAAGTGAAACCCATCTATGGCGTCCTGCGATCGAATGGTAGCCGCAAGCGGCTCAATAGCCAGCGCGAACAGGAGCGGGGATAGTGGACATCCCTGTCTGGTGCCCCTCCCCAAGTAAAAGTGCTCAGATATTCTGCCACCCTCCCTGATGGAAGCCTGCGGACGGTAATAAAGCAGTCTCACCCAGGAGATAAATAGAGGGCCAAACCCAAACTTTTCCAACACCGCCCATAGGTAGTCCCATTCGACGCTGTCAAATGCTTTGTTAGCATCTAACGATAATAACACTCTGTCCCCTGCATTATCCGCCGGCGTCTGCATGGCTACAAACAAGCGGCGAAGATTGATAGCGGTGGACCTGTTCGGCATAAAACCCGCCTGGTCCTCGTGGACAACATGTGCAATAATGGTATTAACCCTCCTAACCAAAACCTTTGCAAGTATTTTTACGTCAGTTTGAAGGAGAGAGATAGGTCTATAAGAACCCGGGTCTGATGCGGGTTTACCCAGCTTTAGTAATAGAACAATACTGGCCTTAGTCATGGAGTCCGGCAGAGCTCCCACCTCTCTTGCAGCATGGAAGACCCTCAGCAGCTCCGGTACAAGCACCTCAGAGTATTGCTGATACATTTCGACCGGGAGGCCATCATCACCAGGGGCCTTGGAACCAGGAAAGAGAGCAGCCGCTTCTCTCAGCTCGTCCTCGGTGATGGGGGCCTCCAGATCCGCGCTCTGACGCTCTGTCAGCCTCGGGAGAGTGATTGCATCCAGATACCGCCGAAGGTCCGCCGGTGCATAAGAAACCTTAGAGGAATACAGATCAGAATAAAAGCGTACCAATTCAGCCATAATAGTATCAGGCGTGTTGGCCATTCGTCCCCCTACCAATTTGAGGGCCCCAATGGGGGGAGCTGAGGGGCGCACCCCCACAATACGCGATAGCAGGCGGCCCGTCCGCTCCCCCTCCTCATAGAATGTGGTTTTAGCAAAGAAACGCTTCTTATCCGCTTTAGACTGTACCTCTCCCACCCACACCTTCTGGGCAGATAGCCATGCATCCCTCGTAGCATCCGAAGGGTTGGCAATATACTCCTCCTCCAACTCATGGGTGTGCCGAGCCAGTTGCTCCTCAAAATGTTTAGAGGCATTTTGCACTTTTTTAACGTTAGCAATCAAAATGCCCCGAAGGAAGCACTTAAAAGCATCCCACCGTGCAAGAGAGTCAGGAAATAGGATATTATCCAAAAAGTAACGGGTGATTTCAGCAGAGATATTAGCATCTGGTGGAAAAAGCTTCAGCCAGAAAGCATTCAGGCGCCAAGGGGCCCTACGCAAACCGGTCTGAGGCCGTACAGTAAGCCAGACCACCAACGGGGAGTGGTCCGAAATCCCTCGCAAAGCATATTCCACCCGTTCCACCAACGCGAGCGCAGCCACCGTGCCCACGCAAAGGTCAATACGGGAGAGAGAGGAATGGGTCTTAGAAAAGCAGGAAAACCGGATCTCGCCAGGGTGGCGTAAACGCCATATATCCATCCAGCCTAACTCCCCCAGAAAGCGCGAGAGGGCAGTACCCCTAGCTGAAACCATCCGGGGAGCAGGTGGATGTCTATCACTGGCAGGATCCAATATCCCATTAAAATCACCGAGCACAAAAAGGGGTACATCCGCCTTATCAGCGGTAAACAGGAGAAACTCACGGAGCACCTGGGAAGAAAATGGAGGAGGAATATAAACCACCGCTAAAGCACATACAACATGAAATATTTTACAATGCAGAAATACAAAACGACCCTCAGGATCCACCCGCACCCCCAACTCCTGGAAGGCAAGGGCCCTATGCACCAAAACACTCACCCCCCTGGAATAAGAAGAGTGAGTGGAGTGGTAGCCCCGACCCACCCAGGAGTATCTCAAACACCCCACAGATTCCTCCACCAGATGAGTCTCTTGCAGTCCTATAATAGCTGGATGATACTTGCGCAGTTGAGAAGCTATCATGGCCCTCTTTTGAGGACAACCAAGACCCCTCACATTCCACGAGACTACAGGTAGTCCAGCCATGTAATAAAAGATCATGCAAATCGGGTACCAGCCACAGAAGCCGACACCCAGAGCAGGGAACAGTATGACATTAGGGACGAATGGAGCCGATGCTTTCGAGAAGTCCACAGCCAAGATACTGTCCAGTCCAACGGTGTGTGCGATTCCTCAAAAACAAAGAAAAAGAAAAAAAGAACATGTTCCAACTGGACAAGGCACAATGGTGCCTCATCATAGCACAGGAGGCGGGAAAAGGAACCATTCTGTCCACCGGGGGCATCAACCCCACAAACCATTGGTGGCCGCCAGCCTGTTGTGCGCAACTGCGCATACTGCACTTTGTAATCCGGGTACGGTGCATTCGCTAGCACTCCGGTGAAAAAAGAAGCATTCAATGGATGGAGCACATCTGTTCCAGTACAACAAGGATATGAGCCCCGGCCGGGGAATTCTGTCACAGGGTCCAAACTGGTAAGAATGCAGTGTTCACATTAAGGTGTCCCTCACTCACCGGGATCGGCCCGTTGGCGTTGACGGAGGGAGGGCTCATGTATGTCCAGCCAGTTCGCCGCGTCAGCGGCAGTATCAAAAAAGTGCGCCCTACCCTCCACAGTGACCCGAAGACGGGCAGGGTACAGCACGGCATAGATTAGCCCGAGGCGCCGGAGACGTTGCTTGACATCGGCGAACTTGGCCCGCTGCTTCTGGACCTCCGCAGAAAAGTCCGGATAGAAGGAAACCCTGGCCCCGTTGAACTTGATGTCCGCCTTTTCTCTGGCCAGCCGCAGTACCTTCTCCCTGTCTCTGTAGTGTAATAACTTTGCCAGTATGGGCCTGGGAGCGTTACCAGGTAGCGCCCTGGTGGGGACCCGGTGGGCCCTTTCCACCGCAAACAGAGGTGAGAAGGATGCCCTGTCAAATACATCACAGAGCCAAGATTCAATAAATTCGGTAGGATCCCTGCCCTCAACCTTCTCAGGAAGTCCCACAATGCGCACATTGTTGCGCCGCAATCGATTTTCAATATCATCAGTCTTGTCTTTATTGAGCTGTGCCTGTCTCGCGTTTTATCTGGACTCAGTAATCAGTGCCGGCAGCTGGTCTTCCAGGTCGCTAATACGGCTTTCCGCAGCAGTAGTGCGTTCACGGATCTTTTGTAGGTCCTGGCGAAGGAGAGCCACCTCTTCAGTGAGACCCCCCAGCCGGTCCTTAACAGTATTCACAGAGGCAGTACAGCTGTGCACGGCCTGAAGTATTTGGCTAAGTGTAGGCTGAGCCTCCTCCGTCACCCCCTCATCAGTGTCCAGGTCCCAGTCAGTCAATGGGGGCTGCACATCCGTCCCCAGTCCCTGTGCGTCAGCAGCGGAGGACCCCCCAACGTCCGCCCGTGCACCGTCCCCAGCATCCCGATCCCGAAGCTCCGACAGTTTTTTAGCATATAACAATATGTCCCCAGCAGCGTCCTTACCTGCGGGACGGGTCGTTTTAGGCTTCACCACAGCCTCCTTCTGTCGCTCCGGGCCACGCAGGGCACGCTGTGGGGTTGCAAGGCCAGCACCATCTTGGAGGGATGCCGACACTGTGCTGTCCTCCTTGGATTTGCTGCCGCGGGTCATGGTGTTATCGCCGTGGATTCGACAGGGACACAGAGGTGCTGGTACACCAGGATCCAGGTACGGTAAGTATGGCTGGCAAGGAAGGCAGCTTAGGATAGGAGAGGGAGATGTGGCCTGCTGGATGGAGGTATGGCAGCACTCGGGACCCGTGCTGGGGACAGACTGAGGCAGGTTCGTGCCCAGAGATGGCAGAGGAGGCAGGATGCGGATCGGGGTGTGTAGAGGGCCACAGACGATCCCAACCGCCCACCGGAGCTCCGCACCACCCGGCGCCGCGATCGGCCGCCCGCCCGCAGGAAAGTCCGCGGCTTCAGCCGGTTACTAGGCCGCGGGCCGGATCGTCACGATGCGGGGTCCCCCCCGAAAAATAGAAGCAGGAGTCCGTGGCAGGGATGTGGGTGAAGCCCCCAGAGGCAGAGTAGAGGCCGTGGGCCAGACGTAACAGGAGGATGGCAGAAGATTGCAATCCAGGGCAGCGGAGCGCGGGCCGCGATCCTCCAGGACCTCCGTTTCCAGTCACCCAGCGGGGAGCAAAAGGCACCAGGGCAAGCAGGGGGACCCCCTGAGGAGATTCAGTCCACTTATTAGTTCAATCCGGCCGGGGAAAGGATGGATTTAGAGGATCAAGAGCGGGAGCTCCGTGAGATAGGTCTGCTCACATGCCCGGTCCGGCCACGCCCCCGCGGTCTGTTTTAATTTTAAAAAATCTTCACACTCACCAACAATTGACTCCTTTGAAAAAGTCAGTTTGACGTAACGCGTAAGGTGGAGCATTATGAGGTTCACACACACCAACTTGAGGCTTCTCTTTCTCTGGGAATCTGCAGCCCGGACCAAGTGAGCGCTGCAGCTGTCACTTTGACTCTGTGAGGAGTGGCCAAATGCGGGTTTCATCGTGTTTTGCATCAATAGTGTTGTTTAGCCTCTGAACACTTATATTTTGTGAGTGAGGTAAAAAAAAAGAAATAAGCAGAAATAAAAATCCATTCATTGTTTAGATAAAGCGAGCACCATTTGTTTCTTTTTTTGTATCCTCTTATGAATATTGTAATTTATTATAGAGACAACCTTGTATTGAAGAGATAACAGTATGCCAGTGTACTGAGCTGATAATTGCTCTTAAAAGGGAAAAGGTGCAATGTGACCTATAAATTTGAAAGAGCCCTGTTATAAGGTGAAAACCTATCTGTCTTTTGCTTCCTGTGATTGTTGGAGTGGAGCACACGCATTAAGATTTTGCGTAAGCTTTGGTTGAAGGACTTTCATGACAGATGATATAGAATTTAAACCAGCGCTTGGAACAAAATGTATACAATGTGGAAAATTATGTGAAAAAAATATATATATATTGCAGCTGCTGCTCACTAAGTAAAAACCTAGAAAATTAGTATACGGAAAAACAGCGCTTACAAAAATGTGAAATTTCAATAAAGATATAATAAAATAATAATATAATATTCTGATGCAATAATGACCATAAAGTGCAATTTTGCTACATCCAAACTATAATAATTTATCACAAAGGTGCAATGATGATATTACAATTAGAACTGTGCAATAAATATAAGGTGCAATAGTGCTGAGTGCAACAATGCTTAAAGCAAAAAAACATGAATACAACAATGTAACTGCCCAAATAATATGTCCAATATTAAGTGCAACATGCTCAAAAGTGCTGCTGCAAAAAGGTGCAATAGGTGCTCCACACGGTGCAAAGGTGCCACAAATCCCCTTAGGGAATACACTCACCAGAGCCGATGGACCTTACAAAAATGATTAATATTATTATAATTATTGGACATATTATTTGGGCAGATACATTGGACTGTCACACCAGTGTGCATTTGTAGTCATGTTTTTTTGCTTTAAGCATTGTGGCAATCAGCACTATTGCACCTTATATTTATTGCACTGTTCTAATTGTAATATCATTATTGCACCTTTGTGATTAATTATTATAGTTTGGATGTAGCATGATTGCACTTTATGGTCATTATTGCATCACAATATTATATTATTATTTTATTATATCTTTATTGAAATTTCACATTTTTGCAAGCGCTGTTTTTCCATATACTGAAGGACTTTCATGTTTCGTCACATTGATGGAAACCTGCACTGCTTTGAAATGTGCTTTGAATTTTCACGTCTAGTATTACGGACAGTATCATTGCACTAATTTTCATTTTGTTCACTTTACTTCACATTTTCTGCTTATAGTTTTTATACCAGAGTTGATTTGAATTGTACACTATTGAGCAATCATACTAGTTTGTTATTTTTTTTTGTTTAGCGTGGCACATTGGTGCACACATTTTATATAGTCTGTTGTCAGGGCAAACGGGGAGTTAAGAGCTGACAGAATTTTTGGCAGCAGGGGCAACTCTAGAAGCAAATATAAATGGGGGGGGGGGGTGCACATAATATACCACAGTCAAAACTAGGGGGGCACTCATAATTTTCACCACTATATCATACCACTGAAAAAACAAAATAAATATATGCTGTATATATATATATAAGGTTACAAAATACGAGAGTAATGCAATATGCAATAATACCTTTTTATTGTACTAGCCTAACACCTAAAATACAAGCTTTCAAGAGTTTTCCTTTCTTCCTCAGGTATTGCTTCAGACATGAGAAAGAGGGAAACTCTTAAAAGCTTTTCTTTATAGTTTAAAGCAATTTCAGCAAACAGTTTACCAAGTAATAACCCCTAGTATTGGTGCCAGTTTACGCAGTAATAGCCCCTAGTATTGGTGCCAGTTTAGGCAGTGATAGCCCCTAGTATTGGTGCCAGTTTACACAGTAATAACCCCTGCTATTAGTGCCAGTTTACGCAGTAATAAAGCTTAGCATTGGTGCCAGTTTATGCAGTAATAAAGCCTAGTATTGATGCCATGCTCTCAGCGTGGAGGTGGTAGGGAAGAATAGTGAGACCTGCCAACCACAGTGATGAAAGTGTTAGGGCCAGCTGCGACAGTGGCGGCGGTCTTAACACTTTTATAAATTTCATGGGAGATCTTTATGATTTCCCAGCGGGTCTCCTGATGCGCTACAGTACCAGGCACCTCTCCATCCAGGACTCCCTCCCTCTGCCACACAACGTGGCAAAACTAAGGAGGAAGTATGCTACAGCGCCCCTCTCCATCCGGGACTAATGCCCCAAAAGCAGGGGTGCCCGACTTTTCGAAGGGGTGAGGGCCACTTATACCAACTTGGTTACCATTCGTGGGCCACAATGAGTGGAGCAGGCAGATGACAGGTCCGTGTCCACTCAGCATGTGCAGAACAGACACGGACACAGTCTGCTCTACTCTATGGGCCCTCCGATCCAATCTGCCCAGACAGAAGGGGATGGATCCCCTTCTGTTTTTTTAAGTGGATCGGATTGGAGATAGGCAGGTAAAAATGGGCACAAATCCATTGACATCTGCCGCTCTATAGAGGTGAATGGAGGGTCCGATTAGGTCCATCCAAAAAAAAGACAGGCGGACCCGATCGGATCGATTGTGTGAAAGGGGCCCAAGGCTGCTTTCACACAGATGCACTGTTGTTTACCTTCACCTCACCTGACCTCAATCTTCCCTTCTTCCTCAGGATTCCTGCAGGTATCTCTGGCCAATGCTGTCCCCTAGGTGGGTATAGCTGGTGGCTGCTGCTGGCTGTCCTCCAGGGCTGGTACTTCTGGTAGGTACTGCTGGCTGATACTGTTGGTGGGTACTGCTGGCTGGTACTGTTGGTGGGTACCGCTGGTGGGTACTGCTGGCCGGTACTGCTATTGGATACTGCTGGTGGGTACTGCTGGCTGGTACTGGTGGTAGGTACTGCTAGCAGGTAATGCTGGTGGGTACTGCTGCCTGGTACAGCTGTCTGGTTCTGCTGGTGGGTACTGTTGGCTGGTACTGCTGGTGGATACTGCTGGCTGGTACTGCTGGTGGATACTGCTAGCTGGTACTGCTGTTGGGGACTGCTGTCTGGTACTGCTGGCTGGTATTGTGAGTGGGTGTTGCTGGTGGGTATTGCTGGTGGGTACTGCTGGCTGGTACAGCTGGCTGGAACTGCTGGTGGGTACTGCTGGCTGGTACATCTGGCTGGCACTGCTGGTGAGTACTGCTGGTGGTTACTGCTGGCTGATACTACTAGTGGGTACTGCTGGCTGGTACTTCTGGTGGGTACTGCTGGCTGGTACTGCTGGAGGGTAATGCTGGCTGGTACTGCTGTTGGGTACTGCTGGTGGGTATTGCTGGTGGGTTTTGCTGGTGGGTACTGCTGGCTGGTACTGCTGGAGGGTATTGCTGGCTGTAACTGCCGTGGGTATTGCTGGCTGGTACAGCTGGCTAATACTGCTAGTGGGAACTGCTGGCTGGTACAGCTGGCTGGTATTGCTGGCGGGTACTGCTGGCTGGTACTGCTGGTAGGTACTGCTGGCTGGGACAGCTGGCTCCTCTGAGACAGCAATAGAGAAGTGACAGGAGTGGCGCTAGAGGAAGCATGTGGCTGCAGTAGAGAGCAGAGCTGATGCTTCCTGTATCGCTCCTGTGACCTGTCACAGGAAGAGTACATTTGATATCACTCCGTCTGTGACAGAAGCCGGAACTATACAGGAAGCATTGGCTCAGTTCCTTCACAATAATGCTCGGGAATGGCGGGTCAGGAACCCGCAATCTAGGCTTATCGACCTGCCATCCCAGAGCAGGAGGTGGGATCCTGCTGGGGGGGGGCACAGCATAATGTTTCGGGGGGCCATGGCCCCCTCTGACCCCCCTAGTGATGCCACTCTTTGGTAGATTAAACCACTTTAAGATGGCTCACTGTGCTGCTCCTGCGGCACTGCGGCAGAAAACAAATTGGCCTAAAATGTTAAAAATGTTTTATTTTTATTTATTTTTTGTTGGGAATGTTATATATCAGAATGTGAAAAATATTGTTTTTTTTTCAAAATTGTCGTTCTTTTTTTCAAAATCTAAAAATCGCACAGGTGATCAAATACCACCAAAAGAAAGCTCTGTTTGTGAAAAAAAAGGACGTAAATTTCATTTGGGTACAGCCTCGCACGACCGCGCAATTGTCCGTTAAAATAACGCAGTGCCGCATCGCTAAATATGGCCTGGCAAAGAAGGGGGTAAAATCTTCTGGTCTTAAAGTGGATAAAAATACACTCTTTGAGAATTTTTTTGTCAAAGACATGTAGCTAAATACATTTTGGCCTATATATATGACAAAAAACTGAATATATTGGATATTTTTTAACAGTCAAAGTAGAAAATTTAAATTTTTCTCAAAATTTTTGCTCTTTTTCTTTATTAATATCGCAAAAAATAAAAAGCGCAGAGGTGATCAAATACCACCAAAATAAATCTCTGTTTGTGGAAAAAAAAGGACGTAAATTTTGTTTGGGTACAGCATTGCATGACCGCGCAATTGTCAGTTAAAATCGCGCAGTGCCAAGTTGAAATAAGTGGCCTGGTCATTAAGCAGCAAAATCTTCCGGGGCTAAAGTGGTTAACAGATATTTTTTTTGTAGTTGCATTGTCTTTCCCCTGAAATATGCTATATTTTAAGGAATACAATTTAAGGATTGAACAAAGTCTTTCTTTTTTTTTTCCAAAATCCCCACAATACAAACTCGTGCAAAATCACCAGCTAGGTTGCTCCTGCAAACCATATGAGAGGAAGATGTAATTATTAGTTTTTCTGATACCACTGTTTGGTTGAAATCTAGAGCTTGTGGCAGTGGCAGGAAGTACACACCATGTGTAAGATGATAAATCCAGCCACAAACTGATTCTGCTTCTGTTAATAACTTTTTAAGAACATCAAAAAAGACGGAAAACTTTAAAAATGTCTTTGAAGCCTTTGAAGTACATGTGGGTATCCCTGTGCATTTAATTATCAAAAATATACCCTTTAAATCCCATATGCACATGATCCTTAAAGCCATATGTTGGTTTAATCATTTCACAATGGGTAACTTTTTAACTATTTTTTGTGCCTGACACCTACAGCTCAGATATCTGTATCCATTAAAAACGTACCTGCTGCTGAACAAGGCACTGCAGAGAACTGACAGCATGGAACATTAAAGTGCAAGCTTGACAGATTACATGTGTAAAACAAAATTCATAAAGAAACTGAATGTGTTTCTTCTAAAGAAACTGAATTGTGTCCTTTTTTCAGTTCAGTTCAGTTTAGCAAAACTGATGGCTCAGGCTACATTTTAGGGGACCATGTCTATATCATGTGTGTCGGCATGGCTGGATTTAGTCTCTACCAGGGGAGATAATGCAGGAGCACAATGGAAAAACTGTTATCAAACCATTTCATAAAGTCCAATCATGGCAGGATCACCAGGTAATATTCCTATGAATGCTGCCTTTTTAAAAAGTTCAATGATGCTTTTTTTTCCAACAATAAAATTTTTATTGAAAGAAATCATTATTACAAGGTAAACATCAGCTTCTGATACAAAGGTTTCACAAAGATTAACAGTATAGAGCAGTGGTTCTTAACCTTGTTGGAGGTACTGAACCCCACCAGTTTCATATGCGCATTCCCTGAACCCTTCTTAATTGGAAAAATAAAATATGGCTCTCCTCACCTTGAATTCAGCGAGCGTTGTGTTCTTGTATTTTCCATCTCCATGCAGCTTAAGGAAGTGTTCTCTTAGTTTTGCGGGTGCTAGACTAGAATTGCTCAACTTGGCATTGCAAATCATGCAGTTAGGTCGCTGACTCCCATCACGTTCCGTTATACATGTGAATCCATATTGTACATATTCGTCCGACCACTTTCTTTTTTTGCTCGACATAGTATGAAGGGATTAATATTAAGAAAGAAATCACACGACGTACCATCACGTCAGTATTCCCTGCAGCACAGATAGGCCAAGCGATGTTGCGTGATCACCTGCAGCCAATGAGCGGGGCGAGTCTTCACGAATCATATGAGTCGGGTGTGGGTCTTGACCTCTGCCGAACCCGCGAGACTGACTCACCGAACCCCTGGGGTTCGATCAAACCCAGGTTAAGAACCACTGGTATAGAGAGTGTAGTAAGGAATCATTTAAAGCTTTGCGTATTAGGAAACATAACAGTTAACAGTTACAATGAACGTTTTATGATGTAGTTAGTACGAGGCCCAGGGCTCACGGTTAGACCCCAGTCACTATGCTGGGAATGCGGCTCAAAGGGAGATGCAAAAATATGTGGCCTGATGGTAAAAAACCCAGTCCAGTGACGCCGCATATTTGTGTTACGCTGGCGTGAAGGGGTTAAAATATTAACCTGGTAAAGCTTATATGAGATTTTAGTTATTGGGTTTAGATTAAATGCTGTAACATAAACATAATCAAGAGCAAAGCCAGGAGTCAGTGTCAGGGATAACCAGAGCATCAGAATCAGAGCAATTATTATTAATATTATTATTATTATACAGAATTTATATAGCGCCAACAGTTTACGCAGCGGTTTACAACAAAAAGGGGGACAGCGCAATTTACAATATAGTTTAATACAAAAGGAGTAGGAGAGCCCTGCTCATGGAGCTAACAATCTAAAGGGAGGGGTGGTGGTACAAAAAGCAGTGGCTGCGGTGGATAATCTGATGGAGGGGACTCAAGTAAAACTTAGGTGGAGGCTTCCCTGAATAAGTGTGTTTTCAAGGATCACCTAAAGGCGGACAGGGTAGGAGCTTACTAGACATACTGGAGCAGTAAGTTCCAGAGGATGGGAGAGGCTCTGAAGAAGTCCTGGAGGCGAGCGTGGGAGGAGGTAATAAGGGAGCTATAGAGCAGGAGCTCCTGGGAGGAACAAAGAGGACGATTTGGGCAATACCTGCAGATTAGATTGGTGATGTAGCTGGAGGTGATGTTGTGTATGGCCTTGTATGTTGTGGTTAGTATATTGAATTGTATACAAGAGGGTAGGGGAAGCCAGTGAAGAGATTGGCAGAAAAGGGAAGCAGTCAAGGATTGGATAGTAAGGTGTATTATTCCGGCAGCAACATTCATGATAGACTGAAGGGAGGATAGACTGTGCAAAGGAAGCCAGAAAGGAGGGAGTTGCAGTAGTCAAGGCAGGAAATAACCAAGGAGTGAATAAGTTGTTTTGAGGTGTCGTTAGTTAGGAAGGGTCGAATTCTGGAGATGTTATGGAAGTTAAGGCAGCAATTTTTAGCCAGTGATTGGAAGAGGGGGCTGAAGGAGAGGTCAGAGTCTAGGATTAGGCCCAGCACCCTGGCATGTGTGGAAGGACCAATGGTTGTGCCATCAATCTCAATGGTAAAGTCGTGTGGAGGGAATCGAGGAGGAGGAAATATTACAGACTCAGTTTTGAGTTTGAGGAAGTGGTGTGACATCCATATTGATATGTCACTCAGTAAGTTTGTGATGGGTTAAGGAGATTGAGGAAGTGAGTTGAGGAGTTGAGAGATAGATCTGGGTCTCGTCAGCATAAAGATGGTAACAGAAGCCGTGAGAAGTTATCAACTGGCCCAGGGAAGAGGTATAGAGAGAGAACAGTAGAGGCCCTCGGACAGAGCCTTGCGGTACCCCAAAAAAATGAGGAAGAGGAGCAGAGGAGATGTTGTTGTGTGTGACGCTGTAAGTGCACTAAGATAGGTAGGAGAAGAACCAGAATAGAGCAGAGTCACGGAGGCCAAGGGAGCGGAGTTTATTGAAGATGGTGGGTAGTCAACTGTGTCAAAGGCCGCAGAAAGGTCTAAGAATATGAGTATGGAGTACTGGCCATTGGTTTTAGCAGTTAGTAAGTCGTTGGTGAGTTTTAGTAGGGCAGTTTCGGTCGAATGTTGTGGACGGAAGCCAGACTGTAGGGGATCAAGAAGGTTGTTGTCAGTGAGGTAGCAATTCATATGGTTGTGGACAAGGCATTCAAGATTCTTGGAGGCAAATGGAAGCAGGGAAATTGGGTTTAAATTTTCCAGACAGGTGGAGCCAAATGAGAGTTTTTTAAGTATGGGGGTAACCAGTGAATGTTTGAGCAGCGAGGGAAAGGTGCCAGAAGAGACGGAGAGGTTGAAGATGTGGGTTAGAGAGTTTAGGATAGAGCAGGAGCGTGTTTGCAGTAATTGCAAGGGGACAGGGTCCAGGGGACAGGTAGTGAGGTGGGCTGTGTAAAGAAATTTGGCAACTTCATCAGTGGTAACAGGGTTGACGAAGGAAAGTGTTGAGTTTCGAGTTGGACATGAGGTGTTGGTTGGTGGAGGAAGATGGACGCTGGATATCTCATCACGAATTGTATTGATTTTGTTTTTGAAGTGATTGGCAATCTCCTGGGTAGTAAGCAAGTTGATGGGTGGAGGCAGTTGGGGAGTAAGGAAAAGAGTTGACAAGGTTTGGATGAGAGGGTTTTGATGAGAGTGGTGTAGTAGGTTTGTTTAGCGGAGTGGAGGCAGGAGTTGCATTTGAGAAGGGCAGATTTGTAGAGGGTGAAGTCTTGTAGGAATTTGGTTTTTCGCCACACTCACTCGCCACACTTCTGGTGTCATCTGTTTGCCAGGGCTGTAGCTGGCGAGGCCTGGTTCTACTTGTAGAAAGGGGGGCGAATGAGTCTAGGGAGGATGAGACTATGTTGTTGTAGACAGAAGTGGCCAGGTTAGGGCAGGATAGGGGTGCAATTTTGTCATAAAGGCAGTGGGTATCAAAATTGAGAAGGGAAGGGTTGAGGTGGCGCAGGTTCCGGTGGGTAAATGTTTGCAGGTTGGTGGCATGGGAGGTAGAAGACAGGGAGAGTGTGAAACTTATAAGGTTGTGATCTGAGAGAGGAAAAGGGGTGTTAGAGGGGTTGAGTGCAGAGCTGGGAGAATACGAGGTCAAGAGCGTTGCCATTGGAGTGAGTAGTGGTTTGTGTCCATTGTGTTAGGTTCAAAGAGGAGGTTAAATTGAGTGGTTGCGAAGTGGCTGAGGTGTTAGCATTGATTGGAATGTTAAAGTCACAGAGAATGATGGCAGGTACTTCTGAGGAGAGAAAGTAGGGTAACCATGCAGAGAAGTCATTTAGAAAACGTGATACTGTATCGGGGGGGGGGGGGGCAGGTAAATTACTGCAATCCTCAGACAAACAGGGGAAAGAAGGTGAATGCAGTGCACTTCAAAGGAGCAGAGGGAAGGAGAGGGAGGCATAGGAAGAACTTGGAAGGACCTTTGTGGGGAGAGGAGAAGTCCACCTCCGCCTCCTTTTTGTCTGCTGGATCTAAGTGAGTAAGTCCAGCGGAGGCCACAATGGTAGAGGGCAGCTGAAGAGGCAATGTCGGATTCCTGGAGACAGATTTCGGTGATAGCAAGTAGATTGAGAGATCTGGAGAGAAAAAGGTCAATTAGAAATGATATCAGTGATGGTCAGGGCTCTCCCTCAGATCAGTTAGCAATTATGTGTTTTATCCTTAGATTATTTGATATATTAACCAAAAGTTTTATTCTGTTTATTTTACCATGATCCTAATGCACAATCTCCTAAACAAAGGCCTTGCAGGTGAGCATCATACCCTGCGTGTATGTCAATAATAAATCTTTGAGTCTTATCAGAAAAGTCTTTTAACTTGGGATAGAAAACAGACATTTGCATTTGAAGGATTCAGGCTGCAGATGTTCAGCTCATTCTTGCTGTCTTTCCATCTTCTGCCACCACAACAGCCAATATTTATCCCCACTTTAAAAGTATTTGATCTCATTCTGAGTTTCATAATTGATTTTTAAGATGTACTGCTTTTCTTAATGTTGCCCTGGATACAAGAAACAAACAAAACACTTCGCTGTGCATGAAGTACAAGAGGACCATAAATTGATGCTGTAATAAATGTAAAGGTATTTTTTAAGGTTTCACTGTTTTCAGCAAGTTTACAATAAGATCAGTTGAAAATGTTCATATTTTTTAAAAAATTATAAATGTAATTTATTATTATATTGATATGTATTTTAAGCGGACCTTTACCCTTTTGCACAATTTAGATACACTATATTGTCAAAAGTATTGGGACGCCTGCCTTTACACGCACATGAACTTTAATGGCATACCAGTCTTAGTCCGTAGGGTTCAATATTGAGTTGTATCACCCTTTGCAGCTATAACGGGTTCAACTCTTCAAGGAAGGCTGTCCACAAGGTTTAGGAGTGTGTCTATGGGAATGTTTGACCATTCTTCCAGAAGCGAATTTGTGAGGTCAGGCACTGATGTTGGAGAGAAGACCTGGCTTTCAGTCTCTACTCTAATTCATCCCAATGGTCTTCTATCAGGTTGAGGTCAGGTCTCTGTGCAGGCCAGTCAAGTTCCTCCACCCCAAACTCGCTCATCCAAGTCTTTATGGACCTTGCTTTGTGCAGTGGTCCGAATCATTTGGTGGAGGAGGGCTTATAATGTGGGGATGCTTATTAGGGGTTGGGCCTGGCTCCTTAGTTCAAGTGAAGGGAACTCTTAAGGCATCAGCATAACAAGACATTTTGGACAATTTCATACTCCCAACTTTGTGGGAACAGTTTGGGGCTGGCCCCTTCCTGTTCCATTATGACTGCGCACTAGTGCACAAAGCATGGTACATAAAGACATGAATGAGCGAGTTTGGGGTGGAGGAACTTGAATGGTCTGCACAGATTCCTGACCTCAACCTGATAGAACACCTTTGGGATGAATCAAAGTGCAGGCCTTCCCGTCCACATCATTGCCTGACCTCACAAATGCACTCCTGGAAGAATGGTCAAACATTCCCATAGACACACTCCTAAACCTTGTGGACAACCTTTCCAGAAGAGTTGAAGCTGTTATAGCTGCAAAGGGCGGGCCAACTTATTGTTGAACCCTACGGACTAAGAGTGGGATGCCATTAAAGTTCATGTGCATGTAAAGGCATGTGTCCCAATACTTTTGACAATATAGTGTATTTTTCATCCCAACTCCCCTTTTGTTACACAATCAGATATTGAAAACATGTGTTTTCTCTAAATACCTTTTCTCGGTCCTGCCCCCACTCTTCTGGCTTTTTTGACTATGCAAGCAAGATTGCCCCCCTCCCTGAAGCCTCCAGGAATACTTACGCCCCCAATCTCAAGAGGCTTCAGGGAATGTGCAGAATGCTGCAAATGCACTGGGCAATTTTAGTGCCAGGGTAGGGTAATGATGTGCTTGGCACATCCTCCATGTTTCCCTCCTCGTTGGGCCCCAAGCAAGGGTCACATAAGAGGGTCCTTCTGGGCTACGCTAGGCTCTTGGGTCAGGGTTACTGCCTTACACATGGAATACCTTTACTTGCACAAAGGACCGACCCTTAATAAACTCTCTCGATGTATTATATGAAACCATGGTTATTGATGCAGGGAGGCAGCCAATACCCACTCCTCCTGTCTAGGGCAGGGTTTCCCAATTGGTGTTCTGTGGAACCCTAGGGTTATGCGAGAACAAAATTGGGGTTCTGCGGCATTTTGCCACATCCAAGATGGCCGCCGCTACCTGCTGTTCCTGGAAGGTCGGAAACAGCAGAGATGGCGCAACCGCAATCTCATAAGAGATCGCTGGAGCATGATCTTAATCCCGCCCTGCTGTCAGCCCTGCCGTCAGCCAGCCCACACTAGCGCCCGCCCTGTTGCCAGCCCTGCCATCAGCCAGCCACTTACAAAGCTCATCCGTAAGAGAGCCCTTCCAGCAGTGAGCCAGCCCTGCCATCAGCCATTTTCTATCACTGGTGGTAGAGGAGTGATAGAGAGTGGAGTTCATTGTTAAAGCTCTGTTATTGTCAGATAGAAATCTCTGTTAGGTAGGGACATTGAAATTCTCTGTTAGGGACATTGAAAGGCTCTGTCAGGGGCATTGACATTTTCCGTTAGGGACATTGAAAGGCTCTGTCAGGGGCATTGACATTCTCTGTTAGGGACATTGAAATTCTCTGTTAGGGATATTGAAAGACTCTGTCGGGGCATTGACATTCTCTGCTAGGGACATTAAAAGGCTCTGTAAGGGGTATTGAAAGACTTTGTCAGGGGCATTGCAATTCTATGTTAGAAACATTAAAAAGGCTCTGTCAGGGGCATTGGAATTCTCTGCTAGGGACATTAAAAGGCTCTGTAAGGGACATTAAAAGGCTCTGTCAGGGGCATTGAAAGACTCTGTCAGGGGTATTGAAAGACTCTTTGAGGGACATTAAAATGCTTTGTCAAGGGCATTGAAAGACTCTGTCAGGGGCATTGAATGACTCTATGAGGGGCAAAAAACTGTGAACTGTATTTTTCAAAGTGCTCAAATCTTTTTGCTCCAAGTCTAACTCAAAAATCCTGCTTAAGTTCAGTTCTTTCTAAGAGTGTTATGAAAATCAGCATCCTTTTCAGTCAGGTTGTGAGATCTGTATTTTTGGTTAAAAAAATGTAAGTGTTTTTTTTTACCAATAAACAACCATGAATTTGGAAAGCTGGTTAAAGCAGGGAACTCTTCAGAGAAAAAGTATTACTACTTGCTACCTGTTCAGAACTTATAGAAACTGAGAACGAAGATACAACTAAAAATCCAGAAAACATCCCTGAAATAGTTGTATTCACTGTTCCTCAAATAGCAGAGGCAAGTGACAAGTAAAAAAAAAAAAGCACACAATGCTAGCCAATCTTCTTCTCAAACAAAGAAAAGAAAATATGATGCTATCTACTTGTCATTTGGATTCACGTGTGCCAGAAATGAAGATTGTCCTGAAGCACAACGCGTATTTTGCAATAAAATATTGCCAAACAGTTCATTAGCACCTGCTAAATTACGTCGTCATTTTGAGCAAAACCATGCAGAGTACAAAGATAAAGACACTGACTTTTTTAAGTGAAAACTAAAGGAGTATCAGAAAAGTAAACTATTTATGAGTAGGATTCTTACAGAGTGAGTTACCGCATAACACTTGCAGGAGAAGCACACACAAGTGGGGAATCACTAATAAAACCATGTGCAAATAAATAGTGTCATGTATTTTAAGTGAGAAGTTGAGTTAAAAAGCTGTGCCACTTTCCAACAGCACAGTTTTGCGCCGTATTCATGATCTTGCTGATGACATCCATACTGAACTAATTTCTCGACTGCATCAATGTGATGGGTACTCACTGCAATTAGACGAGTCCACAGATGTTGCAGGACTTTCAGTTTTGTTGATTTTTGTTAGATATAATTTTGACAAACAGATTGAAGAAGACTTGCTTCTGTGTGGAACTTTGAAAACTCATACCGTGAGAACATATTTAACTGTATCCAGAAGTACATGGGCACACATAGTATAAATTGGGACAAATGTGTAGATGTGTGCAGTGATGGTGCCAAAGCATTGGTTGGGAAAGTGGCAGGTGCTGTGACACGAATAAGAAATGTAGCAAAAAACATCACTGTGTTCTTCACAGACATGCACCGGTAGCTAAAAATATTTCAATCTCACTTAAAACTGTGCTAGGTGAATCAGTCCAGATTATTCATTTTATAAAAAATTGATTATTATAGTCACGACTATTTAAAATGATTTGTGAAGATATGGGTAGTCACCACTCTGCTCTGATTTTGAATTCAGAAGTCTGTTGGCTATCATGAGGTAAAGCCCTTGTTAGAATGTTTGAGTTGCGTCAAGAGTTTGCATATTTCCAGGATCATAAATTTGGATTATCTGATCGGTTAACACACACTCGGTGGTTATACAAAGTAGCATATCTTGCAGACATGTTCACAAAATTAAATGACGTATGTTTATCATTCCAAGGAAAAAACACTAATATTATTAGTGCAAGAGATAAAATATTTTCACTGTCTCATAAGCTGCAGTTTTGGACCTCATCTGTTGAGCAAAATTATTTGAACTCTTTGCCAACACTTAAGGATTTTCTTGAAGAATTAGAAATTGAACTTGAAGATGAAATTCGCAATGAAATTGTAGATCATTTAATCACAATTAATCAGTATTTTCCATTCTTGAATGAATACAATAAAGACCGGGATTGAAATCCATTCATAAAAGACAAGCCAGCCAATTTTTCTGATGTAGATTTTGAGAATCTGATCGATAAAACTTCTGACAGTCAACTAAGCCAAAAATGTAAAGAAGTTTCTATTATTGCTTTTTAGGGTGATTTCCGGGAAAAACACCCAGAATTGTCCAAGCGTGCAATCAAAGTTCTGTTGCCATTCACCAGCACAAACTTATGTAAAACTGGATTCTCGCTTTACTGTGCAACAAAAACAAAGTATCGAAATCGACTTGACACAACTGGATACATGCAAATACAATTGTCTACAATTAAACCAGATATAAAAAGAATTTTCCAGCAAAAGAGAACATTACACTCTGCTCATTGAAAGGTTTGTTCTGCGCTGCACTACTCTATGGCACACATTTTTTTTTGTTGGGGTTCCAAAGTTTGGCTATACCATATCAAAGGGTTCCAAGTGAAAAATTTATTGGGAAACCCTGGTCTAGGGTATACCCTCTACTTCACTCTCAGTAACGGTTTAGAGCCCCGCCATGTACCTAGTGAGGACCCCATGCATGCACTCACTTAACTCTTCCTCTTCCAAACCTGTGAAAAGGTGGGGACCTTTGTGGTGCTGATCTGCTCCTGTTGCTATAAAATATGGACCTGCTCATGGAGAGAGTGCCCACAACAGCTCCTCTTTCTAGAAGCTATCCCACCTGTCACATGTACACACTTATGACAGCCTGCTAGAGAAACCTTTGTTATCCTTGGTAACCACTTGTTTCTTCACACAGTAATAACTCTTTCACCGTTATCTTCATACCCCAATGTGCTAGGAACCCTGAGAAAGCTTGCGTTCACTTGGCAAGCGAAACATGCGTTTACATTATCATACCCTGCTAGGTGGTTCTGGACTCTTGACCCTTCCTGCATTCCTCATTCTTTGTATTCCCTTATATACTGGGGGATAGTGGACTGTCATTGGGATCATTACTGCTTGGCATTGGTTGATGCACATCCAGGCAACGTTCCTTCATCAGAGTTTTACTGGGCATAATAGCACGTACTCATCACAGCTTATAGAGCGTCTCCGGCTATTGTTTCCCTGCACCCATGGTTTCACTTGATCCACTGACAAGATTCACTTGATGACTGAAAGCACAGCTTTGAACCACTGGAGTGACGGGGATCATGCTTTCTTGGAGGGTTTGACTGCTGTGATCTTCAGTGGTGAATGTGAGATACATCTCTCCGCGGTTTATGACTGGAGGGCTGGACATTGAAAGGAAGTTATACCTCGCTGTTCAACACTGCTTCACCGTTGTGTGACATTCACAAACTTTCCTACTGCTATTTCGCCCACAGGAGATGTCAGCAATTTCACCACTCTTTCTGCATCGATGTGGATTCAAGTCTAACACCTCACACGCAGAGTTTTTCATCCATGTAAATATCTCATGTTCGCTCCTCCTGGATGTCACCACAGCATAACTTGCTTTTACTTGCCCCATCTCACAAGGGACTGAACTTCTAATCTTGCTACATGGATTGTTTACTCCCTTCCCCCCTCCATACTCTTTAAGTAGGAGGATGCCGGCAGCCTTAACTATATCCCTGTGATAAGTTTTTTGATCTATTGACCCTGAAATTCATATGCAGCAAGCTCAATTCACAGCCAGGCATGTGTGTCTCTTCTTCTAGTCTCAATCAATAAAGTCTTTGACTGGTTACATTACTTGGATCTCAGTTTACCTCTTTGCATGGCTTTGTTCATGCTTTCTTTGCAGTGTTTCATGACATTTTGGTTATTCATCCACATCTAATTTCAGATGAGGTAATGATCTATGGTGGTTACTTATACCTGATTGGACTACCACTGCACCTGACCCAGTGGTTTCCCCACTATTTTTATCCTCTTGTGGCTGCCCCAGCATACCTGCACAGAAAAGAGTCCAAATCTGGCTGAGTCCATGGTGGCAGAATCCAAGACTGAATTCTTAAGGGCAGACCGCAAGTCCCAGCATCCCTCCTAGGCTGCAGAAGGATTCTAAGGATGGAGGTGTATTAGCTGGGATTCCAGTCTCAGCCTATCCAGTAGGCTAACAGGACAGAGTTCAGTAAAATTAACAGTATTAGCTTTCAGTATCTCTTTAGCCCACCTTCCCCTCATCAGGTTCGGCCCCCTCTCCCTTTTGGGACACACAGAACTAGGGGTTCAGACCCAGGAAAGCCCACCAAGAAAGAACCAGGAAAAAAATGTTATACTAACCCTCCTGACTAGGGCAGCATACTCTACCAGCCTACACACGCTGCAGCAGTGCATCATCAGGGGGTTGGCGTAAGAATGCATAAGAAGCAGCTGGCCCCCTGATTACACCAGTATAGAAGATGCTGGTATGCAGTGGCAAATCAGCAGGTTACATTAGACAGCTCTTTATTTGCTGGACACATTTTAAGGACAGCCAGAGGTAAGATAGGAGAAGAATTTAAAAAAACAGAGACAAAGTGAAGATCCACTTTAAGTCTATTGTGCCACTAGTAGAAAAAAACAGCAGTAAATGCACCCTCTAAAATAAGAAGAAGAGTATGTACCTCCATCGCTAATGGCAACTCCAGTATTTGCTGTGCTGCATATCTACAGCTGCTGCATGTATCTGTAGCTCTGTAAAAGAGTGGAGTCTAAAGTCTTCCATTGAAGGGATAAAGTTCACCTGTACGCAGACAATGGGCATTCCAGTGTTTATTCATTCTCAATCCTACCTCACACACACTGACAGCTCTGGTATAAGTCGCTGTACTAACAATCCAATGTTAGTACACCGCTCTCCCCTGCTGAACTATTGTGTTCTGACAGTGGCAATGGCCCCCTACTAGACCACTCAGGTCAGCGCTCTCAGCCATTGGCTAAGAGTGCTGATCTGGAGACGGTTAGCCTCTGCTTTTCTTGCATGCACATTCGTCAGAAGGCAGCCGAAAGGCCAGCTTCTGTTGGACTGGCTGACATACACAGGGACTGAATGTTGACCGGTTATTATTGAACCAAATGTCGCACGACATTCGACCCATGTGTAGTAGGCTTTAGGCAGTAAAAGAGCTGTAAAACAAGCCACCCCTGATCTCCCTTGCTACTTGTACTGTAAAGAAATTACTTCTCAAAGATCACAACAAAGGCCATTCAGCTTCAGTTGGTTTCTACAATTTAGAAACATCTGATGGTAGTTTATATTAGAGGATAAGCAGGCGGCCAAAGATTTGCTGTAATTGAAAAAGAGCAAAGATTTCTGTGCCTTGTTATGAAATTTGAAGACATATATCTTTACAATGCCTATAGCTAGAGAGGTAGATGGAGCTTGTTTTATAGTGTTTTACTCTGGAGAACTTCCTCAGATGTACACCTCTCTATTTCCAATTTTGAAAATAAGTCCGACACCACAACATTTGAATCATGATCTTATACATACAGTATATTTATCAGTAACATTTCTCTGCATGTGTAAATTACTACATGATGTACATGACAGTGAGAATTTTTTTTTTCCCTTTTGTCCAATGATTATATTATGTACATGTCCATTTGATAACCCTTTTGTTTTTTCTAATGAAAATGACTCGTATAGCATCTTCCTCAAAATGTATGTAATGCAGCCTATCCCTAAATGAAGAATGTAAAAAAAAAGTGTTAATGCTTGTTTACAATATGTAAATAATTTAGGCTAAAATCCCTTTGTTGTGCTATGGCATAGCTCCAAACTGTCCCTGATTTCGAGGGACTGTCCCTGATTTGGAACAAAGTCCCTCTTTCCTCCTCATTTGTCCCTAATTTTTGTCTGACCTTTGTAGTTGTTTCTTAAAATGCACTTTTTATCTTGCAAACAGTGTTTTCCAGGGCTAAATCATTCATGCAATTTATGAATTGCTGCATTTGTAAATTTCAAAAGCCAGTATAAAAGAGTAATAGTGGTAAAAAAAAGCACCTGTGGGTTTAACTAATCATTTTTTTTTTGTTTAATTTTTATTTAAGGGGTTGGGCAGGGGGTAGGTCCTGTGCCTACATACTTTTGCTAATAGGTGTCCCTTGTTCCCATCTCAAAAAGTTGGGGGGTATGCTATGGTAAAGTGTGCATTACTGCATGTGATATTGCAACATGTGTTAATGCTTGCTATGTGCGTTAGCGAGTTGTGGTTTCCATCAATTTTCAATAGCACCCCAGAGCATTAACCCAAAAGGCTTCCAATGTACATGCATTGCAGAGCAAAACAACACACCACACCACACCACAAAACTACCATGCCTACCATAAAAAAAAAGTGCACGCACCTTTTTTTCAATTGAATGGACTGCCTTTACACAATACATGTCAACATGTGATATAATGCACATTACCCCAAGTGAATGAGCGCCTCCCAACAGTTTGAACCTAATGCTTTAATGTACATCAAGTTCACATTAAAGCTGAACTTCAGGCAGGTATAAGGGACACAATTTAATTCAGGTAGGTACAGTGTGTATAGAAAAGAATCACCCCCCCCCCTTTAAAATATTGACATTTTGTTGCTGTGCAGCCCAACATTAAGTTTTTGTTTTTTCCAGCTGTATTTACTCTCTGCAAATTTTAAACAACCAAGTGAAACATATAACACCAACATGTCCATTGTGACCGTTTGTGGACTGCAGTCTTCAAGCCATTCCACAGATTTTCAATGGGGTTTAAGTCTGGGCTCTGACTAGGCCATACAAGGACATTCACTTTTTTCTCCTTTAACCACTGTGTGGTCATTTTTACTGTTCGCTTTGGGTCACTGTCATGCTGGAAGATACACCTTCTTCCAAATGACAACTATCTGGCAGAGGGCAGCAGATCTTCTTCAAGAAATTGATGGTAATTTCCCCTATCCATTTTTCCTTCTATCCTGACAAGTGCTCCAGTCCCTGCTGCAGAGAAACACCCCCATAACAGAATATTCACACACACGGCTCGTATTCTTCCTCCAGTTGAAGCCATGATGGATATGGCGTAAGGCATAGAGGTACCAAGCAGTGGGCAGGTTTGATGTTTGTTGATGTGATCTCTTTAGTTCTATGATTGTTAAAGCTGTTTTTATATCTAATAAATGTGAGTTTAATAATTGAAGTTGGGATTTGCCTTTATGCCTCCTATACAGTATATGTCGATACTGCACCACTGGAGATTGTCTTCTTTTTTTCACATGTGCTAACCCCTTTGGAGTAACACAGAGTCTAGAAATCCTGAGGCTTTCAGCTCCGGCGCCGCATGCAGGAGACGTGAGTCTCCTCTGCTCCCGCCGAGTCCCCCACGAACCCAGCTACAATCTGCAGCACAGGACCCCCCCCCCAACCAGCGATTTTGCGGCAATGCCAGTTCCTCACCTCATAAAGAGATACCTGGATCAATCCCGCCAGAAGCTCCTCCCTGCCTCACAGCCGCCAGGAGACTTCACACAAACCGCGGCTTCTAATATGGCGGATGACACAGACCCTCTGATGCCTCTAGAAGAACTAGCGCATATGCGGATAGCGGAGGCTGTAGCTACCCTTCTTAAACCTACGATCAGTGCCTCTGTGGAAAAAGCTGTGGCAAAGGGGATTGCACAGCTCCGGATGGATATGGGGGCACAAACCCAGATGATCCAAACGGCTGAGCTGAAAATATCCTCGCTGGAGGAGGAAATGCAGCAAACATCCACCACTATGCAAAACTATGAAACTGCCTTACAAGTGTTCCAAGACAAACTCACTGACCTGGAAAATAGATCCAGGTGGAACAATCTTAGGATAGTGGGCCTGGCTGAGACCATAACATCTAATATGCTGTCTGATTTATGTTCCACACAGATTCCAGCAGCACTCGGTATCAACACACCATGCATCGTGGAACGCGCTCACAGGCTCGGGGCTCACTCAGAAAACTGTAAGTCACCCAGACCTATTATTGTAAGATACCTCAATTATGCTGACAAGCACACGATCCTACAACGGTTCCGCCAACAACATGAGCTTTTAGAGGATGGCCATAAGCTGCTAGTGTTCGTGGAATCGCAGACTATTCACAAGACGTCGCCAACAAACGCAAAGCATTTTCCCATATTTGCTCAACTTTATTTCACAATCAAGGTAAATTCACACTGGCGTACCCCGCCATCCTCCATCACACCTCCCCGGATGGGGAACGTCTAACGTTTCACTCTCCCACGGAGGCGAAATGCTATCTACAATCCTCCCAGCTGCAACCCATGGATGACTCTCCAGCCAAAAAAGGAAAGCATCATTGACCTGCAAGTCTCAAACCCGCCCCCACAAAAACCCTACCAAAACAGTAAGATTCGGGCCAGTGTAACAGAAGCCAAAGGAGCAGACAGAAACAGAAGTCAGGGGACAAGCCGAGGTTGATGCAGGTGGAGTTCAGAGGATCGTCAAGACAAGCCAGATCAGCAACTGGAGACAGGATGCAGGTTCACAGGATCACAGAAAGCTGAAGACAAAGCAGCACTAATCCTGAGCACTGGCTGAGTTTAAATAGACTGTTTTGTGCCAGCATCTGTCACAAGTGTGCGCAAGCGTGCATGAAAATGCGCGATGGCTCTTGTGCGTGCGCAAATTCGTGCATGCGTATATTTGTTTGCCCAATTCTTACGTTTACAAAAAAAGGAATATGTTTTAGCTTATGCCCAAAAGTTTGTCCACAGGAGTTATCTAGTTTGCTGGCATGTGCATCCTGACACCAACATGCAACAACAACATGCCATTGAGACAGTGTTGTGGGCCTTAAATGGCACTAATATTAAAACAAAACAAAAATAGTTATTTTTAAAATTGTTAGATCTGGCCAAGAGCCACAACTTCTTCTGACATGAGAAGAAATTCTTTAAACAAAAGAAAGGAGTGGCCACGGGTGCCAAATATGCCCCATCAGTGGCAAATCTTTTCATGAGCCATTGGAGAATGAAGACATATTTGAACAGCATACCTCAATTAAAGTTTTACAAAAGGTACATAGATAACATTATAGTGGTTTGGGGAGGGTCACAGGAATTATTTTTACAATTCCTTAGAGAAATTGGTAACAATAGATATGGCATTTCATTTTCAGCTCCTGTGATCCTTCTATATAGGAACACAGGTCTCTATGATCATTTCACAAGCCACGCCCCCTCCACAGTTAGAATCACTCCCCTAGGCTCATATTTAACCCCTTGATCACCCACAGTGTTAACCCCTTCCCTGCCAGTGTCATTATTACAGTAACAGTGCATATTTTTTCACTGATTACTGTAGTAATGTCACTGGTCTCCCCAAAAGTGTCAAAAATGTCAGTTAGGAGTCCGATCTGTCCGCCGCAATGTTGCAGTCCCGCTAAAAATTGCAGATCGCCGCCATTACTGGTAAAAACAAACACAATAAAAATTACATAAATCTTTCCCGTAGTTAGTAGACATGATAACTTTTGCGCAAACCAATCAAAATATGCTTATTGCGATTTTTTTTACCAAAAATATGTAGAAGAAAATAAATTGGCCTAAAATGTTAAAAAATTTGATTTTGTTTTTTTTTTTTTTCAGAATTGTCGTATTTTTTTTTTGTTTATAGCGCAAAAAAATAAAAATCACACAAATCAACCACCAAAAGAAAACTCTATTTCTGTGAAAAAAAGGACATCAATTTTAATTTGGGTACAGCGCCGCACATCCGCGCAATTGTCCGTTAAAGTAACACAGTGCCGAATCGCAAAATATGGCCTGGTCATTAAGTGGGAAAATCTCCCGGTCCAGAAGTGGTTAAATTAAATCTTCTAAAACCACAAATTTCCCATGGCAGCATTACTCAAATTTACTCCTGCACTGTTTCCGTTGGCTGTTCAACATTATGATCTAACTTTTACATGTGGCAGATTTCATGTACATAAAGAAAAGCATGCCGTCTTAGGAGCAGCAAGAAACTTGCATCTCCAAGATGTAATGGAATTACCTCTCGTTAGACTGACAGGAGCACTAATCATTAATGTTGTTGTACCTGAGCTGTCAAGACAAGCAGGAAAGGAAACTTGTAAAATATTAAACATCCATTTAGTCATTGTCAGTAATAAGGAAGAGTGCCCTGATTCTTCCATATGATGCTATTTGTGACAGATACCTGATCTGAAACACATTGTAGGTTGAAGTGAACCAGCCCTTTGCCTATCTGTGTAGAATAAAGGGACAAGTTTATCAGTGCAACCCCCCCCCCCCCCCCACCCACCCAATCTATTTGTTCTAAGTTCTTATACTAATGGTACTTAACTGTGTTGTTTGCCTATGTAACCGGGAAAGAAAATTACTTAGTATTCTGCAAATGTGAAGATGGCTTCTCACTCTCCTTCTGCTGTTTCATGGGGATGCTGAGGTTACACAGGGCTTTTTCTTACCACTCTTCAGGAAGAAATGGGAATGGAGGAGCAAAGGGAAGGTGAGGGTAAAGCTGAAGGGGAAGAAAGAGCAGAAGAAGCAGGAAATTAAACCAAAAAAGTCCATCAGAAAAAAAGAAAAAGAGAAATTCTCTTGTGCAAAAAGTGTGTTTATATTGTGTATCAACAAAACTACATATTTCGGTGTGGATAGCAAAATCTTCACACCCAAAAGTGCACACCCAACTCTTAAGCCGCTTACCAGCTACTCTAAACCCAAGATGGGGGTCTGGCTGCACTTTATTCCAGTATCGCCATGGGATGGATGGATATCAGGAGCCAAGATTCCAGGATGGGTTACCATACAACCAGGATGTTCAACAGTGGGCTCATAAAAGGGAGAGACAAATGAGGAACTCGTAGTGTAGTAATTTAAAATCCTGTCTTTCTAATGAAGGTTAAAACTACTTACAATAAGGCAGGAGAGAAATTGGATATAAAACAATCAATCACATGCAGACACCCCAGCGGGTGTGATAAAGTAACCGCTGTAGCTCTTCCCAGAGGGAGGGAATGGGAATTGCTGGCCAACATTGCTATTTCCCCAATCCTTGGAAGCAATGGGTAATTTGTGCTGGCTGTGATGGAAGAATGAGAGGTGGAGGATTGCCTAAGGTAAGTATATCAGTGAAAAGGGGGGGGGGGTCATTTTATAGATACTGACATTTTGCTGTAAATTTTCTGGTCTGCACACTGCACCCCCCTTCCTTTCTGTGCATCTTCTCTGTGTTTACATTATAAATTAGAGTGCTGGAAGGCTGCAAAGTCACTGCAGGAAGGATAGTGCAATCCTCGAAGGAGGCGATAGATTGTTTGGGTCCTCCTGTCTATTACAAAGCATGGAAAGTTATTAACAAACAAAATAAAGGGTCTTGACCGAGCGTGACCTGGACGCTGAAGAAAATGGCAGCATAATCTCCTCACTTCGATACTCCTTGGTCCTTCACACAGCCTTTGAGGGAGACAAACCCACCAAACATGGGGACACAGACACACAGCTCAGCAGAAATATCCCCGAGATCTTTCCATCTCAATCCCGGGACGCACCACCCTCCACACAGGCCTCAGGCGCATCCAGAGCAGCAAGCAAGAGCCCTTCAAGAACACCAAGCACACGGCTGCCAGAACCTTCTACACCCGCTGTTGTCAAATCCCTCTGCTTAGATGACCTGAAAGCAGTGGCAGCAGACATAAAAGATACACTTTCAGCAGCCATCTCAGATCTCGAGATATGCAGGCAATGACTTCCAGGTTGAAGGAGCTGGAAGAAATAATCGATCGCCATGACTCTGATATTTACAAGGCCCAAAGACCCTGAATAATTGAAACAAAGGTGACCAGCGCTATGGATTTATGATGTGAATGCAGAAATAGACGGTGTAAGCTGCCAACAACCAAACCCAACAAGTTGGGTGGGAAATGTAATACTGCAAGTGGGGTTGTGAACGGCGCTACCGTATTACAAAGAGATAGCAATATTGTATTTGCTTAACGTGAGTAGTGATACCACTTAATGCGTGAATAAATGAATAAATACATTTTAAAGTGCAATCTTTTAAAAAGCTATATAAAAAATATACAGAAATCAGTAAAAATAGATTATATATATATGCCTTGTATCTTTAATTATTGGTGATAAAGTGCATAAGTGCTAGTGCAAAGAAAAGAGAAACACAAGGCTGAAGTAAATTAGTGAATTTTATTTAAAAAAACCAGGTGAAGCATATAGCTATCCTCACTATGAAGCAGAGGTGATGGTGCTCAGTGAAGAGAAAATAAGTAAATGCTGCTGTGAGCAAACGATAATAAACGTATAACTGAAATTAATAAGTGTGAGATGAATAAGATAATTGAATCAATGTGATGATTTCGGGTTGCAACAACCTGCGTGACCGCTAGGTGTCGCACCCTGCTATACGACCTGATATCAGTTGCAGGAGGGTACCGTGTATGGGTTCCGCTGTCCCCTCTGACTTCCTTGTGGGTCTGTGTGTTCCTCATAAAGAAGAAAGGAGACCCCTAGGTACCATATCCAAACAACATGATAGAAAAAATGTAGAGACTCACAGGGAAATTTGAGGCTGTCCGCGATCAGTGTTGTATGGCCGGGAAGCTTCCGCGTTCCACGGCTCTGGCTCCGGGTGCCGGAAATGACGTTAGACGTCGCTGACTCCGCCCATTTTTTTTAAATAAAATTCACTAATTTACTTCAGCCTTGTGTTTCTCTTTTCTTTGCACTAGCACTTATGCACTTTATCACCAATAATTAAAGATACAAGGCATATATATAATCTATTTTTACTGATTTCTGTATATTTTTTATATAGCTTTTTAAAAGATTGCACTTTAAAATTTATTTATTAATTTATTCACGCATTAAGTGGTATCACTACTCACGTTAAGCAAATACAATATTGCTATCTCTTTGTAATACGGTAGCGCCGTTCACAACCCCACTTGCACTATTACAAAGACCCTGAATACCCACTCACTGCAAATAAGAGATGTCCACAGACAAATTGAAGACCTGGAAAACAGAGGCCGCAGACATAATATCAGGATGAGAGGTCTGCCTGAATCAGTGGAACCTTCTCATCTTAATCAAGCAGTCCTGGCCATCTTCAATGACCTCTTGGGCAGAACCTTAGACACTAAAATTGAAACGGAACTTCTTCATCACGCTCTGCGATCCAAAGGCAGAGACACAGTCCCCCCCATGAGATGTTATAGGATCCATTGTCAACTTTAAACTCAAAGCAGAAATTTTGAATAGGGCCAGGAATAGAAGAAGAATTCTGTATCATGGTACTGAGATCAATCTTTATCAGGATCTCTCTCAGATCATGTTACAAAAGTGCAAAGATCTCCTCCCTCTCTTGGATGCACTCAGAGAGAAAGAAATTCCATATAGATGAAAATTTCCTTTCTGTCTCTCAGCAGGATCCCATGGCCGCACAGCTCAGCTAAGACATCCTGAAGAAATACACTCCTTCTGTGAGAGCCTTGGCATCCCTCCCATCTAAATCCCTGATTGGTATCAGGACTCACGCTCCTCAACACATCACCTGGAAGAAGCGATGGAGGTCCAACATCACAGGGGTCCTTCAATGTATAGAAGATGCCAACACTCACCTCACGATTCTCGGCCATCTGCAAACAGATGATCCCCAGTAGAAGGAAGCATCCCAGCTTCTACAGCACACAGAAAAGCTAGAAGAGGTTAGACTAGAGGCAACACTAACTGTTCACCTATTTCTGCTTATTCCACTTACGAATGAGAAGTTCCACCAGTTCGGTTAATGTATTTTCCACAATTGTATACCCATCACAATCCAGCTTGGCAACACATGAACACGCCTACCAGGAGCAGGTAACCCGTCTCTTGAACTTTACATTAGAACAACGGGATTACAGAAAAAACACTGTTTTTCAACCTATACTAACATAGGGGACCTCTCTAATAATGGACATATGTATAAGGATTCCTTTTGTTACTGCGATGTCCGACAGGTTTTTTCTAATCTACGGTTCATTCTTATGTACCTCATAATGGTTTTTGCAAGCATTCTGGTTAGATCCTTATTTACAAAATTGCCTGGTTGATATCTTGATGCCAATCAAGAAGGACAGATCCTGCACATGCTGATATACAACAAGTACAAAGAGGAGTACTTCACCAGCCCATGGCGCTGTCCATGTATTCACCTCCTTTGTTTGTATGTTTTATAGCTGAAATGTCCTGGTTGCTGCTGCTCCTCTCTCACTCCACTAGGGGGGGGGGGGCGGATCAAAACAATTCAAATCTGTAAAGAAAAGCGCACGCAACCTCGGGCAATAACGCTTTAATAAAGGACAACAACACAGTACATTGGAATTGCACTCACACTTTTCCTTTAAGACAATCGCTTTACAGCATTCCAACTGGAGCTACTCGCTCCTCCCGTCCCTCCAGATGGTGACTCTGCGGTCTCCTCATTCGCGGCTGCCGCCGCTGTTTCCCCGCTCTCCTTCACTTCCTGTGTTGCCTGGTCACCGGATGCCGGTTCTAGTGCGCCTGCGCACTATACCAACGTAATCTACGGCGCCTCAGGAGAGCCTCAGCCAAAGCCGGAGCCACAAGTTGTACGGAGCTGCGAGGTGGGAGATTCAAGACACGGGTGCACTGCCTCTGCTGTTACTACGGACAACGCGTTTCGGAGGCGGAGCCTCCTTCCTCAGGTCCCTCAGGAAACTCCACCTCCGAAACGCGTTGTCCGTAGTAACAGCAGAGGCAGTGCACCCGTGTCTTGAATCTCCCACCTCGCAGCTCCGTACAACTTGTGGCTCCGGCTTTGGCTGAGGCTCTCCTGAGGCGCCGTAGATTACGTTGGTATAGTGCGCAGGCGCACTAGAACCGGCATCCGGTGACCAGGCAACACAGGAAGTGAAGGAGAGCGGGGAAACAGCGGCGGCAGCCGCGAATGAGGAGACCGCAGAGTCACCATCTGGAGGGACGGGAGGAGCGAGTAGCTCCTGTTGGAATGCTGTAAAGCGATTGTCTTAAAGGAAAAGTGTGAGTGCAATTCCAATGTACTGTGTTGTTGTCCTTTATTAAAGCGTTATTGCCCGAGGTTGCGTGCGCTTTTCTTTACAGATTTGATATCTTGATGCACATTTATAGGTTGCCATGTTCTTACCTAGTCACAAAAATCTCTACATGCATAATCACCTCTCCTCTCTTTTTACATTGCTTTTGTTGCTAATATTCCTGATATAATGTATCATCCTACCAAAGCCTTTCATGACATGCTTTGAAAGTACTAGCTGCAATTATCATTTTTAAGATGCATGTGAAGAGTTAACCCAGAAACATTTGATAACCTCCACAGATTCTTTTTAGTTCTAAATCTCAATTTCACAGTAATTTCATTCTAATCATTAATAGAGTCATCTATTACAAAATATAACTTGGCTTCTCAGTGTAAGTACCATTTTTAACCCAACACGCCTCAATATTTAACTCCCTGTCACTCTAAACAAACCAATCCTCTCCCGAAACCTACGCAGCTGGGTTAACACTTCACTGACTCAACATGCTTCACCTATATATGTCTACCTTAACCTCATTCTCATATTACCTGTTATATTTTTTTACCAGGCAACCCCTTGTACCCAAAGCTTCCACACATTCCTACTAAAGAGTTCAATTACTGTTAAAGTTGACATTGTTCGGTATTTGAAGGAGGTAAGTGGTGAGAGTTCTCTGGCCTTTGCCTTGTGATGTCAATTGTACAGGCTTACATACCTTATCTTTATAATGAAAAGGGTTGATGTCATCGGCCCAGGACTGTAGAGCAAACCTCATACCCTTTTCCCTTTATTTTCCTCCCTGTCCTTTATTGTATGCTTTATTTCATAGTTCACACCAGAAAGTAGGCTCTCGTCATAACCTAACAATTTATTATCATTTGCAATAAACCTTATTGTGCTTAACTATACAGTAATAGTTAGATTGGTTCTGATCTCCCTAAGGAATATTCACCTATTTCTCTCCGAGCAGCATCTACTTCTCCTTAAGATCTTTCCCGTTCCCCCCACCACTTGCTGATTTGTACCTCTATAACACAACTATTATCCTCCCAGCAGATAATGAGCTATTTAATCTAGCCTACTCCTCACCAAATTAAAAGCCCAATTCCAGGCTTGAACTTGTGAACTTGATGGGGAGAGGAAGAGAGAAAGAGAAAGAAAGGAGAGAAGGCAAAAGAAAAGTAAAAAGAAAAAGGAAAAACACTTCCTCACCCTCTACTGGCAAAACATATTGGAGACATTCCCACTCCCCCGATGCATTGAGTACCTTAATCCTACTTTATCCCTCCCCCATCAGCCCATTCAGATTCTTTCCCATAATACCTACTGAGTATCGTTTGTAAATTACCAGTTTATATTAATACCATACACTTTTGCTGGGGACCTCTTCTTCAACCCTACTATCTCCCAACACAGCACAGATAGTTCTACAGTGCTGACCCTTTCTGACATACCTATATATATATGTAAGGCAGGATAGCTGGTATATCCTTCCTTTTGGTTTCTCCCCCCTCCATAACATCCAAATTCCTATATTCCCTCTCCCCTGATCCAGACCTTCTTTCCAACACCCTCCACCCCCCCCCCCTTGTTTCCCCTCTCTCTCCAATCCTTTACATTACTACCATTCCCCAACATGCCCCCAATGCCCCCAGCAGACATATGTTCTAAACTGACAAATGTCAAAATAGTCTCTATCAACGTGAAAGGTCTAAATCTTCCTGAAAAGAGGTCTCAACTTCTTCTATACATGCGAAAAATAAAAGCAAACATAATCCTCTGGAAAATGCAGGAAACCCATTTCAGGGCCGACAGCATCCCAAAATTGACTAACAAATATTTCCCCAAAGTGTTCCAGGCGTCCAATAAATTTGCTAAAACAAAAGAGGTCTCCATCCTTTTCTCCAAACATCTCCCCCTTGAGATCTCAGATTCACTATTAGATAAGGAGGGTAGATATGTATTAGTAAAAGGCACTTTCTGGGAAAGACCAATCCCGATAGCTAACATATACAGCCCCAATACAGCACAGGTCAGTTTGTTCCGTAATCTAACAACAACTCTAGCCTCCTTTCAATCAGGTATGCTCGACCTTGGTGGGGGCTTCAATGTAGCCCTTAATCCTATTGAAGACACATCTTCAGGCACATCTTTGTTACCATTTAGAGCCCTTTGCCAAATTAGGATCCAATTACAAGAGCTTTCACTACATGACTCTTGGCGTACCCTATACCCTGGGGTAAAGGATTAAACTTTCTTTCCGCAAACCCCCCCCCCCCCAAACCGATACTCTAGAATTGATTATATATTCCTATCTCAAAAAGATCTACCAACCCTCTCCAAAGCTAGTATTGAACCAATGTTCTTATCAGATCACTACCCGATAACCATCACACTAACATTTCCCAAACATCTCCAGTTCACTAAAACCTGGAGACTAGACTCTTCCTTATTTACTGACCCTGTGTCCATGCTGCCACAGTCAACAACCAAATCTCTGACTTCTTCGAACTCAACAACACACCCGACACCAACCCCCTTACTCAGTGGGAAGCCTACAAATGTGTAGTCAGAGGAACCCTACTAAAAATGGCAGCTACTCGAAAAATAATTATTGAAGAAACTATCTACAAACTCATTAAACAAATCTAAACTCTTGAGATAACCCACAAAATAACTAAGGCACAACACACTCTGAATGAACTTGAACAAGCACGTAAACAGCTAAAAGAGGAGCTGGGTCTTGAAGTCAGAAAAACTTTATAACCTTAACCCTGAACATAAGCCCCCTAATGACAACAGATCAAAGAAGTCCATTATTGAGGACTTTCTTAATAGGTACAGCCCCAAACCAATTTCCCAACAGCAAGCCTAAAACATTGATTGCCCCTTAACCGCTGAAGAATTCAAAATAGCAATCAAACAAATGAAATTGGATAAAAGCCCGGGGCCTGATGGCTTCACCATTACTTATTACAAAACCTTCCCAGATTCATAAATAGATCTCTTCTTATGTGCATTTAATCAGCTTTCAAACCCAGACATCCCACCCAATAACCTTTTAGAAGCTCATATTGCAGTTATCCCCAAACCCGGAAAAGATCCCACACTAGCCACTAATTATCGCCCCATTTCACTCCTCAATACAGATCTGAAAATCTTTGCAAAGATGTTAGCTAACTGGATTCTTCCCCTAATCAGAGGCTTAATCACAAAGGATCAAGAGTTCAAGTAGGGGACCCGAGAAGAGGAGGATCCAGACCGCTTACTTTGCACAATTTGAACATAACACCAAAAACGTGACAAAAGACTTTAGTCAAAGTGATATTAAAGCTTTGTATTTTTTTTACAATAAAATAACAAACATGTCATACTTACCTGCTCTGTGCAGTGGTTTTTCACAGAGCAGGTAAGTATGACATGTTTGTTATTTTTAAGTAAAAAAATCCAAAGCTTTAATATCACTTTGGCTAAAGTGTTTTGTCAGGTTTTTGGTGTTGTGTTTGACATGTGCAGAGAGATCACACAAATATTTAAAAGTATAACATTTATTAACGTAATGACAGATACAGGTAAGGATTAGGAAAATATAGCAAGAATACTTAACTAAAGATGCTGTTTCACCATGGAGTGCCTTGCACATGCAGCATGGCCGACCAGATTCAGATGCATGCATAATGCAAGCTCTGGTGTGGGATTAACTTATTCCAGTTTGGGCTGTGGTATTTAGACTTGTCTATAAGGAATAGACCACCCCCCAAGCCAACTCCCTTTGCAATATGACCCCTCAAGAACTTGGTCAGGTAACAATATTATTCCTTTGGTATGAGGTAAAGCCATGCTTATCTTCTTATATGGCCTCCTTAACCAAGATTTGGAGGCTTAAAATGCATTAGTGAGCCACTTTATTAATAAGGAAATAAGTAATATGCAATTTCCCCATCACTAAAGGCAAAGATTTGAACTCCTGTCGGCATTTTATTGCCGTCTGTGCCCCCATTAGGTAGATTCAACTACTTGTCAAGTGCAAAAGTGAAAGAAATCCCCAAATTTTTGGCTGCCCCCAGATTAGGAATGGAGGCAAAATCTTCCAATGAGGACATTGATTCTAATTTGATTCTGATGACCCTGATGACAATCAAAGATTCCCTCACTTTGGAGAGATTTCCTCTCACATCTTGTTTCAGCTATATGCAGAGATGTATAGTAACTAAGTAGAACTACTTCACTACTGTACTTAAGTACCGAAAGGCGGTATCTGTACTTTCCTAGAGTAGAATTTTTTTCTCCTACTTCCACTTTTACTTCACTACATTTTTTCGATGATTTCAATACTTCTACTCCAATATTCTTTTTTTGTGCTGCATAGTTACTCGTTACTATTATAAAAATGACCACTGCCAGAACAGTAGATGGCAGGTTTCATGAAGCTCAAAACGTGTATTATCAGCGCATACGAAAATAAATGCTACTGTATGTATAAATAAAAGCTGCATTTGAAATAATAAAAAACAATATGATGTTCAAACTTTTGACTTCTTTCTTTAATAACTACATAACACAATACTTGTACTTTTACTTTCAGTACTTGAGTAGCAATTTTTTTCAAAACTACTGGTACTTTTACTTTCAGTACTTGAGTAGCAAGAATTTTTTTTAAAAACTACATGCAATACTTAAGTATAAAAAATGTTGAATACTTAAGTACTTCTACTCAAGTCACTTTTTGATTGAGCACTTCCACTTCTACTCAAGTCACTTTTTGATTGAGCACTTGTACTTTTACTCAAGTATGGGTTTTCGTGTACTTTATACAACTCTGGCTATATGACGGGAACTGAAGGAAAATCTCTTTAATGGGACACAGATGAAAGAAAAACCGAGAGAGGTTATAACCCTCCCTTACACTATCCAAAATGAAAAAAAAAAATAAAAAAGTTTTGTATTTAATTCTACTTTAAGTTGAAAGGGCTGTGCTTGATCTGCCTTCCTTCTTCAGCAAAGTAAATCAGCGTGTTCATTTCTACTCTGGCAACCAGTAATTGCTGCTCTTATTTTCAGGCGTTTTTTGAGGACAGGAGTTATTCTCTCTACAAATTGAATTCACACTTCGGAGCTAATGTGATTCCCACATTGATATTTCAATATAATGAACTTCAGTGAAAAAGAAAGAAGAATTCCATGCTGTTAGTAAGTGGAGTGCGACTTGCACAATGACAAATGCAAAATTATCTTCCATCTTATATGATACAAACAAAAAATACTTATTATGAAATGGTGGGATACAATGTAACACTTATAATTGATTTAATGACTGTCTGCATGTCTTATGGCAGCAGGGTGTACTCTGGAACATGTCACCTACTCAGTCTGATCTATCCTGAGTCCTCATTCCCTCCGCTTGTTTCTGTTCTGTTTTGTCTGCCTCAAATGTCTAGTTATGTTTTCTGAAAAATATTATTTTTATTTTTATTTCTTTCTAGTGTTCTCACAATACAGCAGCACCTCCGCAAGTATAACCTATTGGTAGTAAACTCCCATACATTAATTTTACCTATCGGTATGTCTATGATAATGCTTACCTATAGGTACTGTAAATATCTCCTAAACTTGCACCAATTAGGAGATATTTACTGTAGATGCAGCAAGTGACATCACTGGCACATGCGTTCTGACAGAACCCAAGCTGTTCCTTCAGAGACCTGTGCTGTAACAGCGGCTCCCACATGCAGGAGTGACGTCATCACGGCTCACACAGCCGGAGTCCATGAACCCAGAAGGACGACTGGATGAAGACGGAAGCGCCTTTAGCGGTGACAGCGCACCGCTGGACTGGAGGGCTTCATTCTAAGGTAAGCTTCACATAATGTGCTAGTATGCGATGCATACAGGCACATTATGACATTGCCTTGCAGGTTTAAAAAGAAAATCTAGCAGTTTACTAGATATATGGAAATGTATAATAATTAGCAGCATATTTTCTTTCTATGTTTATTATTGTCAAGGCTAAAAAAAAAAAAAAAAAATTAAAACGACTTCTTTTTTAATCAGTGAAATCCAAAATGTTACATATTATTATTATATGTAGTCTTTTATTTACCCAGAAAGATATTAGAATTACTTTTCAGCTGTGCTATAAGTGCCTTGTTTATGGAACTCAGTGAGCCATCACTTATCATATTGCTGATTCTGAGATTTTAATTTGACAAGGAAAGCTACAATGCAAGCTGCTGCATTCCGGAGTCACTTTAGATAACCCTCAGTGCTCTGGGAAACCCTTTTTCCTGTAGTCATTTACTAAATATATACACTGCTCAAATAAAACTCAAGGAACACTGTTTAATCAGAGTAATAGCATCAAGTCAATTTAACTCCTGGGATATTGATCTGGTCGGTTAAGTAGCAGAGGGAGTTGTTAATCAGTTTCAGATGCTTTGGTATTAACAAAATTAAAAACAGGGGCACTAGATGGGCAACAATGGGATGGCCCCCAAAAACAGAATGGTTTTACAGGTGGAGGCCACTGACATTTTTTTCCCTACTCATCTTTTCTGACTGTTTTTCACTAGTTTTGCTTTTGGCTAGGATCAGTGTTACTACTGGTAGCATGAGGCAATGCCTGGACCCTATTAATGTTGCACAGGCATTCCAACTCCTCCAGTATGGAACATCAATACATTCCATTGCCAGAAGATTTGCTTTGTCTCCCACCACAGTCTCAAGAGCATGGAAGAGATTCTAGGAGACAGGCAGTTACTCTAGGAGAGCTGGACAGGACCGGTATCTGCTCCTTTGTGCAAGGAGGAACAGGATGAGTACTGCCAGAGTCCTACAAAATGACCTCCAGCAGGCCACTGGTGTGAATGTCTCTGACCAAACAATCAGAAACAGACTTCAGGATAGTGGCCTGAGGGCCAAACGTCTACTAGTGGGCCCTGTGCATTTGCCATTGAACACCAGAATTGGCAGGACCACCACTGGTGCCCTGTGCTTCTCACAGATGAGAACAGGTTCACCCTGAGCACATTTGACAGACGTGAAAGAGTCTGGAGAAGCCATGGAGAACATTATGCTGCCTGTAACATTGTTCAGCATAACCTGTTTGGTGGTGGATCATTAATGGTCTGGGGAAGCATATCCATGGAGGGATGCACAGACCTCTACACTCTAGACAATGGCACCCTGACTGCCATAAGGTATTGGGATGAAACCCTTGGACACATTGTCAGACCCTATGCTGGTTCAGTGGGCCCTGGGTTCCTCCTGATGCACGACAATGCCCGGCCTCATGTGGCGGGAGTATGCAGCCAGTTCCTGGAGGATGAAGGAATTGATACCATTAAATGGCCCCCAACCTCGCCTGAAATCCAGTAGAACACCTCTAGGACATTATGTTTTGGTCCATCTGACGCCACCAGGTTGCACCTCAGTCTGTTCAGGAGCTCAGTGATGCCCTGTCAGGCATGCATACAAGCACATGGGGGCCATACAGCCATACCCCACAGTGTGAATGCAGGAAGGTTTTGTGCAGCACATTCACGGTACAAAATAAAACATGCTTGTCTAAGCAGCTAACTAAACTCAGGTCACTTTGTGACTAACATGGTGTCCCATAATGGGTTCCCTAAATCAAGTAAGCAGAACGTGCCTTTTGGTCTTCTGCCAGCACTCAGCCTTTTCACCCAGCAGCTCCCACTGCAGGAGAGCAAGAGAGAGCAAGAATGTATTATGATTCTGAAAAAGCAAAAAAGAATCTTGTTTTCTCAATACCAACAAACCCTCCTCAAAAGCAATATCTAACATTTGAATTCTCTAAATCTCCTTAGACTTACTTCTACCCAATTGTCAGTACCTAACCTCCCTTTTACAGTCTCTGATATTCATCAACTGATAGACACCAATCCCAACAACAAATCTCAATGAATTGCTGGGTTCATTGAGGAATAATACAAACATTAAAAAAACATGTCTCTATATCTCACTCGCCTATTCAACACAGCTGCATCCTATGGAACCTTTCACAGGAAATGCTTAAAGTGTCACTGAACCCACATCATTAAAAAAAACTATCCATAAATGCTGTATTACATGCGATTTATACTCACTCAGTCATTATGGGATTTGTTTTTTTGTATTTTGCAAAAAAACCTGGATGTTCCTGCTATTCTCTGTCTCCCCCCTCCTGCCCATGTCCCCACTGCAGTTGCACTGCACATGCTCAGTTTTCAGTGTATTACCTTATCACATGTCAGCAGCCCATGTGACTATAGAGTCACACATATGGAAGTATACACAGTGGTAAATTACAGCCCACTCCCTCCCTCCTCCTTAATGCCCAGGAAAAAGCAGGCAAGCTACTGAATACTAAATATATTCTGTCTTTTAGAGATCAAAAAATGCCTTTCTCTTATACTGGCATTTGATTCCGGAAGGGTGCTCAACAGAATCTATTGGTGATACACGGAACAAGTATTCCAAAAATGTTGGCACTAATTACACTATACTATCAATGGCTTTATATACTAACCCCTCTGCCCAAATTTACAATACATGCTGTCTCACTCATTCCCTATAACAAATGGCACAAAGCAAGGTGCAAGGTTCCCACCTCATCCAAATAATATTTGGTCTTATGATGGAATGTTTAGAAATAGAACCCCCTGGGGGGAATGGGACTTTAAAGGTAACATACATTTAAAAATGTAGAATTGGACTCAGATATATTATGTAAAAGTAGAATCAAGTAATTTTATTGGCCTAGGCTCTCAAAATAATAATGATAACCAGATATCAAGACACATTAACCAGATATCAATACACATTATAAAACAATGTTTACAACCAGATTATATACTGGCTTCACAAATTGAATAGATGGTACATAATACATGAATAAAACTACTTGTTGGAGTGGTGTATAATCCAACGCGTTTCTATAAATACATGAATTTATAGTATAGAAATCTTCCTCAGGGATTCTGTACTCCACTCCTGAAAAGTACAACATAGAATCAATTGTATCGCAATTTAAACACTTCACAAATCATTATCATATGCATGTGCGGCAGTTTCCCCCATGGGTGCAATTTGGTAGTCTCCTCCCCCCACACACACATAGGTCCCATAGCATACCTGGTATCCAAAAATGGCCCAAAATTCCTCTTTTGAGTATGCACTCCCTTCTCATCAAACGGAAGCAAGAGCCATGTAAAAATGATTCTGTGAATCTTCCACCTAGGATAATTGTATCATATCCATAAGTTGTGTTCCATTAGTATGGATCCACCCCAAACCCCCTCCAACAGAGGGGGGGGGGGGTTATTTGGGGGGAGGGGGAAAAGGGTAAAGGGGCTTTTATAAATTAAATAGTTAAATACTTACCTATAGAATATGTTGATAACAGAAATCTAAAAGATGGAAAAAAGTGTGTGGCAGACCCTCCAACTGAATCTCATAAGGGGGATATCTGGTAATCCTCACTGAGTTTTTCTATAAGAAAGTCAAGAGCAAGGCGCAACTAAATATGAAACATATGAAATATATATGTTCCAGAGGACAAAACACAAAGGAGCAACTGCTCCATTGTTTGTGGTTATATATATACTCATGTAGTGTTTCTTACCTTGGCAGGCAAATTGGTTAGGATATGGGCCGAGGATGTATGTCTCTCAGTCCAAGAATACTTCGCAACCAGAAACAAGCCAGGCAGAGAAAAGGAATGCAGCATACACCGTTTCCCAAAACTACAACCCCTCCAGAATCCACCCCAAAAGAATATGGGGGAGAGAGTATCAAAAAACATATACTCACAAGTCAGGTCTGTATCCCGTATGTAGCGCCCCCACACACTCCCAGAACGGGAGTACTAGCCGCTTGTGTTGTGGAGAGAGATGCCTCTCCACACTGACTCTCGGCGTCCCTGATATGGCACTGCGCATGCGTCAACGGCGTGACGTACCATGCATCGTGCGTGACTACGTCATTTCCGCTGGAACAAAAATTGGGGAACTTCCTGATTCTCATCTCACTGATGCCGTTGTGTTGCTGAGGCAACAACGGCACCCGATCCATATAAAGTCCATATCCCGATTCTTCCACATACTACTCCCATAAACTGTCTGTTGCCCTAATAATCTGATATTAAACAGGTCCTCAATTCCAAGAATTATTTAGATACCCTTAGCTTATCAGAAACATTTATTTATTTTAAGGGGGAAGACCTCTTCATTATACGTTGCTCTATTAAAATGAAGGAAAAAATTATTATTCCTTAAAGGAGTAGATCTGAATCTAGATCAGACCTAGAAGTCATTGGAGGGTCTGCCACACACTTTTTTCCATCTTTTAGATTTCTGTTATCAACATATTCTATAGGTAAGTATTTAACTATTTAGTTTATAAAAGCCCCTTTACCCTTTTCCCCTCCCCCCTCCCCCCTCCCCCCCAAATAACCCCCCCCCTCTGTTGGAGGGGGTTTGGGGTGGATCCATACTAATGGAATAAAACTTATGGATATGATACAATTATCCTAGGTGGAAGATTCACAGAATCATTTTTACATGGCTCTTGCTTCTGTTTGATGAGGGAGTGCATACTCAAAAGAGGAATTTTGGGCCATTTTTGGATACCATGTATGCTATGGGACCTATGTGTGTGTGGGGGGAGGAGACTACCAAATTGCACCCATGGGGGAAACTTCCGCACATTCATATGATAATGATTTGTGAAGCGTTTAAATTGAGATAAAATTGATTCTATGTTGTACTTTTCAGGAGTGGAGTACAGAATCCCTGAGGAAGATTTCTATACTATAAATTCATGTATTTATAGAAACGCGTTGGATTATACACCACTCCAACAAGTAGTTTTATTCATGTAAAGCCAGTATATAATCTGGTTGTAAACATTGTTTTATAATGTGTATTGATATCTGGTTATCATTATTATTTTGAGAGCCTAGGCCAGTAAAATTACTTGATTCTACTTTTACATAATATCTTCGAGTCCAATTCTACATTTTTAAATGTATGTTACCTTAAAAGTCCCATTCACCCCAGGGGGTTCTATTTCTAATCACTGTATTTAGGGATTATGGTAACACCATACCCTTAGGTTGTATACATAATTATATTGTTATAATGGAATGTTTGCTGAAAGCATAAGATGCAACACTATGCAAAACTATAAATGAATACACCCACATAAAACTGGCTTATTTGCAGATATGATCCTCTTACCCAACTTTAAATACAGTAAACTTTTAGCCTGTTTGGTTTTCTGTCTTACTATAAAATTAACAAATTTAAATCTCATGTTCTCAACATTAGAATGTTCCAGGATACTCAGATATAAACTGGTTCAAAATCCATGTTAATAACTTTGAAAGATACATTATTATACATGTTCATTTAACTTCCCTCTATTTAAGCTGTAACTCTCTGTTACTTCCTTTCCAAGACTATGGAATGTGATTAATGACTATAAAGTTGTACTATAAAATGCCTGCACTGTTTAAAATACCTCTATGTTAGTATTTCTTCCCCACATTATACAACCCACAAGGGCATTTAAAAATGTTAACTATGAGCTATGGCATGTGTGAGTGCACACGTGTGTGTGTGTGTGTGTGTGTGTGTGTGATTATATACAGTGTATATGTATTTTTATTTTAATATATATATATATATATATATATATATATATATATATATATATATATATATATATATATACTGTATATATATATATATATATATATATATATATATATATATATAAAAATAAAATTGATCTTTATAGGTTAAACAAGCCCATGCATGTTTTGTACTAGTGTAATAGGGCTGCTACCCTAATGTACAAAAAAAGGTAAAATTTTCTACAAAACATTTGAGGCCTTTTCTGGCTAAAAGCATTTTGTCCTGTTTTAAGACTTGAAAAAAAAAAAGTGAAATTAAAAAGGGTTCTGCTAGCAGCCAAAACACCGAAAAAGCCCACACTATGTCCAGTTTACAGATAACATTTGCATCTGTATGTGTCATGTAAGTGGCAGATTTGAGTCTGCTGAGACTGATGGCATCATATCCACAATGACAGCCCCTCCCAACATGCTGCATTGCAATATATTGTACGTCAGCATCATTTTTTTACAATGTACACCAGTGAAGCACACATATACATTATATTACCATAGTACCATCAAGAATATAAGGACCACAAACTGATGTTTTAATAAATCTCAAGTTATTTTTTAAAGGTTTCACTGTTTTTCAGCAAGTTTACAATAAGATCAGTTGAAAATTTTCTTATATTTTACCTAATTATAAACCTAATTTATTATTAAATTGATACATGAATTTTAAGTGGACCTTCACCCTTTTTGAGCAATTTAGATACACAATATTGTCAACAGTATTGGGACGCCTGCCTTTACACGCAAATGAACTTTAATGGCATCCCAGTCTTAGTCCGTAGGGTTCAATATTGTGTTTGCCCAACTTTGCAGCTATAACAGCTTCAACTCTTCTGGGAAGGCTGTCCACAAGGTTTAGGAGTGTATCTATGGGATTGTTTGACCATTACCCCAGAAGCACATTTGTGAGGTCAGGCACTGATGTGGACCTTTATGGACCTTGTTTTGTGCATTGATGTGCAGTCATTTTAGAACAGGAAGGGGTGATCCACAAACTGTTCCCAAAGGTTGGGAGCATGAAATTGTCCAAAATTCCTTGGTAAGCTGACGCCTTAAAAGTTCCCTTCACTGGTAGTAAAGGGCGAAGCCCAACCCCAGAAGAACAGCCCCACATTATAATCTCCCTTCACCAAATGATTTGGACCAGTGGACAAAGCAAGGTCCATAAAGACATGGATGAGCGAGTTTGGGGTGGAGGAACTTTAATTGCCTGCACAGAGTCCTGATCTCTATCCAATAGAACACCTTTGTCAAGCTAGTCACAAATGACAAGGAAAAGGTGGATGTAATAAATTATGTTTTTCTCTTCAGTTTTCCAAATGTAAAATACGGGTTTGATAGTCTTAACAGTGATATTTATGATGCTTCATACCTTTGTGGTTGACTGAAAACTATCTAGAAAAAGGCTAGAAAACCTAATGTAATATATACTGTATAACTCTGTTATAGCACTGCTGTACTCCAAAGATCACTCCTATTACCATCACTTATACCCAAAGTAAAATACAAATATTCAATAAATACAATAGTTGTTGTTAACCAGTGTTTGTATTCTTCGGTTTACCAGTTTATCTCCATTTATATATCTCTAATATAATATCTCAAAAAATAAATAACCATTCCAACATTATATGTGTTCAAAAATAAAGTACAAATGTTCCACTAATTAGTCTCGGGGGGCCGGATTTAAAGAAACTGCAGCTTTAAACATCTATGACGTGTTTCAGTTTCGCCGCGTTCAAATCAATTAACTGGCGCTGCGGCGAATTGGCGAGTAAAACAGCAATAATGAATTCCGCCGTCAGCGGGATTCACTTACGATCGCGGCTTCGCCAATTCGCAAACTTATGTCTTCGTGCTTATAGCAGTTTCACATAGCGATGTGGGGTAGTGGATTAGTGCACACATCACATGTCTGTAATTCATCTCCCTCTGCTGTAGGTTCGAGGCTTACCATCTCCACCTACTTTTTTTATTTTCTTTTTTTGTTTATATTGCTAAAATGTAACGGATTACATCATATATATTGCTAAATAATGTTACACTCAGAAGCGCTTGCAAGCTTACACCATTTTAAGTGTTTTTTTGATCTTGTCTGTGTGTCGAATCGATCTTATGAAGGAAAGTACCAAAGGCAAGTGACCAAACCCCTACCCTACTTCAGGGCAAGATGAAACCTCACAATTTTACCATGGTCTTCTTCCCACATTCCATACAATGTTTAGTTCTTTAGCTATATGTGCTTTTTAGCCTTAACACACTCCTTTTTTTCCACCATACAGCTTTATTCTGCACAATAGCTAAGTGCTTTGCAACTTCACTGCAGTTCACAACGTCATGGGTTCAAATCACATCACTACACTTGGGATCTCTTTTCACTCTCATTTTTTTAAACAGTTTTTTTAAACTATCTTGAATTTGGGGGGGGAGGGGGGTGTCCTACCCAAATTTCAAGCACATCAATGGAAACAACACAATTTTGATTTTATGAGTGTGGTCCTAGTTTTATCGAGATGCAATTCTTTACATATTTACCATGGTTCTTACAATTTCTTGACCAATAAACATAGGTGTCTGATATTGGACTCTCTCCATATTTCAACAACACAGACCCTCATAGTCCAACACTACATTTGCCTCACACCTCAACACAACACTGTCACATCCCTACTCTACATTACAACCCCTCACATCACCAGTACAAGCAGCATGCAAAGTGCAAAACTCCGGCCTTGGCAGCTTAATGGGCCATACACTAACAATTTGTCTAGACTTTTTCCTGTAGACTTAACCAAACCATATAATATAAGCTCAAACCTCAACACTTTCAATTTGGATGCAATCAGGCAGGCCCTTGCACTACATAGAAAATGTCAATCGGAAGGATAAAGTCTTCTCTAAATCTTACAGTGTGGATGGCCCTTTTGTCTGTAGGCACCCACACAAAACAAAAAAACACATGTTCAATTCTAATGTATTTATTTATTTGAGAATGACAGCAGAAGGAGGGATGCAGCAAAAGAATATTGTCACTCTCCAGTCCGTGTGCCTTTACAGCGCCAGACCACGATCTTTGCTCCATGGCTACGGGATTCTGATGTCTTCCACAACTTCCGGCAGAGTTCAGAATCCATTCTGCACCTCTACCAGCTCATAGGGGACAGGCATGGCAAGGTTGCTGGGCAGCTTCCAAGCCACTTTCGAAGTTCCAGGGTGTTCATGTTGGTCATTGGCCATGTGCCTTACCAAATATCCACTGACCACAAAAGAAAATGAGTGGAGTCCATCAAGGTGGGTTTCTACCACCTACACCCGCAAGCAGTACCACTCCTGGAAAAATAAAACAAAGGATAAGACATTTCATAATGAAAATCACATCTTAATGCCTGTTTGCTTCATTCTGAACTTCATTTAATTTCGACATCACGAGTGAAATAAAACATTTTATGCCAACTTACACAAACCAGAAATCATTAATGTAAACATTTGAATACACACCTGTGACGCCAGACAGCCCATCACCACAGGCTTCCCATGGTACGTGCCATGATTCCAAGATGTTGATGTTCTGGAAAATTACAACACCATAAGATACCAAGCAGCCGTTCATGTTATCAATAACTACACAGGTGGCATAGACACAAATAAACACCTGCCAGCTCTTCTCAGCCCTTTACACTATTCACAATACCAACATGTTTATGGTTAGAGGTGCATGTTTTTGCTCAAGTAACACAATTTTACCAATGTTGACTACACTTTATCTACAATGGCAAGTGTCATTGGCAGATGATAATCACCCTCTGTCTCCCTGTGAGTGGCACCTCTGCTAACTAGCTAATTAATACACATGCCCTATCTTGACCGGTTACAGTACTTACATGTAAAGTGGCTAGCAACCAGGGTATTCCGGGTGGCCATACCGGCAGCGGTGCTCCGCCGCCTGGGGGCTGCCGGCTGACGGACCTCTGGCTCCCTCTCCTCCGTCAGCTCCCAAGAATCATCCCGGGCAACGCACATGTTGTGCAACACGCAGCACGCCAGGATGATCTTGGAAGCCTTTGTAGGAGAGTACAGGAGTTCACCCCCAGGCCGGGCCAAGCAGAGAAACCGGGACTTGAGAAGACCTATGGTCAACTCAATGATACTCCGGCTTCTCCGCAAGGCCCTGTTGTAATTCCTCTCTGCTGGGCCCTGGGGGTACCTGATTGGAGCCATCAGCCACGTCAGCTGCGGGTAACCAGCATCCCCTGAAAAATAAGAAAAATATACATTAGTTATTCATATCATGTGACTTTAGATGACTCCTCAAAATGGGAGACAATTAGGCATTTTACTAAACAACCTGCTCGTCTGTTTGCAAAAAATCATATGAAACATCTCAACTCTGTCTAACTGCCTAAATCACTAATACAAATGGGAAAAAGGACACACAAAGTGGTGGGTTTCTCTTGCAAGTTCCAACTTGGCCCCTATTTTGTTCCTATTACATTAGCCTAGGTCTTACTTCTGGAATATATCTGCAACTAGAGTGAGGAAACCAATATTGACTCACTTATGCAAAGTACTTTGGGGATATGGCAATACCATTGGAATCATTTGTAGGTTTTCTTTGGGTGGCTAGAGGACACAATTTACACATTGGTTAACCACCTTCATTGGACTCAAAGACAACTTTGCAAATCTTTCTTTTGTGAGCTGCTAAGCTGCTGATCTGGTTGTGTGTGAACAGCCTGACAACTCCTAACACATCCATTTTAGGTAGGCTTTGCTTAAATCAGGGTGTACACCGATGTAGCTTATTCCTATGTCTATGTAATCTTACAGTTTATGTTGTTAAGACAAAATACTTTACCAATAAGCCACCCTTCGGGCATTTGTCCACTTTCAAACACCTCGTACAGAGTACTTGTTCTTAACATACTGGAATCATGGCACGACCCTGGGTGACCAGTGTTGACACTCATGATGTGCTGTTTGGCGTCACACACTAATTGGACGTTCACGGAGTGGTACTGCTTGCGGTTCCGGTATTCACTTTCGTGGCTCCTTGGGGGCCTAATGGCTATGTGGGTGCCATCGATTGCCCCTAGGATTTGCGGCATGTGTGCCCGCCGGTAGAAACCCAACTTGACTTCATTCCACTCATTTTCATTCTGTGGCCAGTGGATAAAATTGGGCACTATATCCACTATGGCATTAATGACCAACATGAACACCCTTGAAACTGTGGGCTGGCTAATGCCCATGATACTTCCCGAAGTGGCTTGGAAGCTGCCACGCCCTAAAATATACAAAGTGGCCAGCAATCTGGCCATGCCGGGCACCGCATGGCCGCGCTGTGTGTCCGGGTCAATTTTCTCTGCTATGAGCTGGTAGAGGTGTAGAATAGTTCCTCGCTCGAGCCGGAACTTCCTCCTGACATCAGAATCCCGCAGCTTGTCCAAATAGATCCTTGGAGCAAAAATGCGTGGCTGGCGAGGTAAGGGCACACGGACTGGAGGTGCTGCTGCTGGAGGTGCTGCTGCTGCTGCTGCAGCTTCCCCACCTTCTGCTGCCTCCTGTGCCAGGGCCTCCTCAAACAAGGCACCGATAAATGCCAGCATTGCACCATCTAATGCGTCTGGGATATCGTCCTCCATTTTGAACGCGCAAATTCGCGAATGCGCAGATATATATAGAAACGGCCGCTAATTATCACACCTGTGAGCCAGCTATAAAAGGAGCACATGGCCAATATGGCTGCTGGATGTTATAGATCGATGTTTCTTATGTGCTAGCAAGACCCTGTGACCCACAACCTACATTATCTGGAGGTAAGACAATTGTATCTCTCTCTCCCAAAAAAAAGGAAGGAGAGAATTTGTACTTATCTTGGGTGTGCTTAAGTTGTCTATGGTGAATCCCCTCCAACCCACAATAGTTTGGGAACCCCTCAAGTGTCTTTTAATCATTGGCAGTTGGCCCCATGTGCATGTGGTTTGGACATGTGTTTTCTCATGTTTGTTAAAGGTGTGCAGTCTAGATTTGGCATCTAAACCTGCCCCCTTACCTTCCCAGCTTCCAAAGACACCATTTTTGCTTTCCTGATAACTGTAATTTATTATGTGCACGTATGTAGGTCATGCGATTTCTCATGTATGTTTAATGTTTGCAGCCTCCTTTTGCCTATAAAGGATTACACCACCCCCCCTCCACCAAGTCTGTTTGTGCCATTAGGTAAGTGTTTGGAGGGCCTTGTGTGATTTGTACCCATATGCGTTTTCTTATGTGGTTTTTTTTTCCATTTCTTTGCAGCCTCTTCTGCTCTTTGCCACCACCACCACCACTGTGTTTGTGCCATTAGGTAAGTGTTTGGAGGGCCTTGTGTGATTTGTACCCATATGCGTTTTCTTATGTGTTTTTTTTTTCCATTTCTTTGCAGCCTCTTCTGCTCTTTGCCACCACCACCACTGTGTTTGTGCCATTAGGTAAGTGTTTGGAGGGCCTTGTGTGATTTGTACCCATATGCGTTTTCTTATGTGTTTTTTTTTTCCATTTCTTTGCAGCCTCTTCTGCTCTTTGCCACCACCACCACCACCACCACTGTGTTTGTGCCATTAGGTAAGTGTTTGGAGGGCCTCGTGTGATTTGTACCCATATGCGATTTCTTATGTGTTTTTTTTTTCCATTTCTTTGCAGCCTCTTCTGCTCTTTGCCACCACCACCACCACCACCGTGTTTGTGCCATTAGGTAAGTGTTTGGAGGGCCTCGTGTGATTTGTACCCATATGCGATTTCTTATGTGTTTTTTTTTTCCATTTCTTTGCAGCCTCTTCTGCTCTTTGCCACCACCACCACCACTGTGTTTGTGCCATTAGGTAAGTGTTTGGAGGGCCTCGTGTGATTTGTACCCATATGCGATTTCTTATGTGTTTTTTTTTTCCATTTCTTTGCAGCCTCTTCTGCTCTTTGCCACCACCACCACCACCACCACCACCACTGTGTTTGTGCCATTAGGTAAGTGTTTGGAGGGCCTCGTGTGATTTGTACCCATATGCGATTTCTTATGTGTTTTTTTTTTCCATTTCTTTGCAGCCTCTTCTGCTCTTTGCCACCACCACCACCACCACCACCACCACCGTGTTTGTGCCATTAGGTAAGTGTTTGGAGGGCCTCGTGTGATTTGTACCCATATGCGATTTCTTATGTGTTTTTTTTTTCCATTTCTTTGCAGCCTCTTCTGCTCTTTGCCACCACCACCACCACCACCACCACCACTGTGTTTGTGCCATTAGGTAAGTGTTTGGAGGGCCTCGTGTGATTTGTACCCATATGCGATTTCTTATGTGTTTTTTTGTTCCATTTCTTTGCAACCTCTTCTGCTTTTTTTGCCACCACCACCACCACCGTGTTTGTGCCATTAGGTAAGTGTTTGGAGGGCCTCGTGTGATTTGTACCCATATGCGATCTCTTATGTGTTTTTTTTTTCCTTTTTCTTTGCAGCCTCTTCTGCTCTTTGCCCACTACTACCACCACCACCACCACCAAGTCTGTTTGTGCCATTAGGTAAGTGTGTTCTGTAACTGTTCACTAATTATACTGTATATGAAGAGCAATCTGCAAATCCTGTTTTTTCTGTTTTCTCTTTTGTCATTTCAGATTTAGGAGTTTGGGGCTCTTTGCTGCTGCTGGACAGCCAGATTCTCTGCCCACCTCGTGCTCCCATGGCCCCACCCACTGGAAGGATGAGAAGGGGCAGGGTGGCCAGGGTGGCCAGGGTGGCCAGGGGGGGCAGGGGGGGCAGGGGGGGCAGGGTGGGCAGATCGTCTGGCTCTGGTGTGAGGGAGGCTCCAGCTGTATCCATGAGGGAGTCCACCATCCCCATCCCGGAGGAGGAAGCCGGGGGAGGTGGTAACACACCAAGTGGACAAGCTGGCTCTTCTGACAGTAGTCCTGGAGCGGGTCCGTCCACCAGAGTCAGCTTGTCCACATTATCCCGGCTTCCCCGTTTCAACCACAATCAGTGCTGTGCCCTGGTCCACGCCTATATGGCCAGATATCAGGCGATACATGGGACCAGGGCCGCGTCTTACTCAGTAACAGAGAAGAACAGATTGTGGGATGAAATCCGGGATGCTGTAAATGCACTGGGTGAAGCACCTCGCCACCGTGACAGTGTGCGGAAGAAGGTCAACGACATCTGTGGGTCCGTTCGGAAGAAGCTAATTGCATGGGCTGCGGAGGGTCTTTATGACCGACAAGGTCGGCTGGATGAACGTGCACGAAGTTCTCTCTGGGATTATCAATTACCTTTCTTGAACATCATAGGACCTGATACCATCTTTACCAGAGAGGACTTAGATTCGGATGCTTTGCACCGAGGTAGGATATTATCTTGGATGTCAATTGTGTGAGTTGTTTGGAAAAGATTAACTACTATCCTATGTGTGACATTAATAGAATTTGATACTTGCCCTTCCAATTGTCCTTTTTTTGTTTTCCCCAACCTGCAATTTGTTCATCTGTAGCACGGATCTCAGCCCCTCCACAGCCCATGCAGCTTGGCGAACCAGACGGACTCACAGGTGTTGACATCAGTGCTGACCCTCCTCCTGGTAGGTCCAATATCATACTGTGCCAAACAATGTAGATGTTTTTTTTTTTCCAAGATAGCTCATATTGCTATGTCCTTTACAGAAGATCCGCAGCAGGGAACACACCCAGTGCAGCTAGGCCTGGAGGAAGGTGTTGGTATGTCTAGTCAAATAATGTTTTTTGGAATCTTATTAACCCCATTAACACACATGTTTTTTCTTATGAAAGAGTGTTGCCTTTTAGATGTTTACCCTGCAAAACACAGTTGACAGCATTAATGGGTGCCGTCATTAGTAGGCAGACCAAGCCTTCTTAACCTTTGGGAGGGTTTAGCAAGTGTCCTATGAGCCCAGGAAAGCACTTTTGAATGTTTGGCCTCAATGCTTCATTCATGAAGCTAGGAGGGCAATCTGGCCATAATCATTACTGACTAAGGTTATGTACTAAACATGTTTTTTTTTTTTTGTTTTTAAAAGAACATCAGGCCCCTCTTGACGTTGCAGCTGGAGTTGGATCAGGAGCTGGCGACGATTCTGCATCCAGTGCTGTGGTATGTGATATTAGGGAACAAGGTGCACATGTAACATTTCAATGGTAGCATTGATTTTGGACTAGATGTGGCTTACATTGTGTGTGTTAAATTAGTGCTATGACATTCTGACGATGCACCAGCACAACAAGAGTTCTATCTTGAACATCAGGGAATTATGTTATAATTTGGTGTGCCACTAATGTTCCAAAAACATCCAGGATCTTTAAAGTCCGGCCCGTCTTTGATTTTCCAGGTCCAAATTCATGGGTATCGTTTGGTTGGGTTGTCCTCTAGCCGATTGATGGCAAGATTTTAGACAACATACGTAGATGTATAAAGTCATTGGTGTAGTAACAGATTTACCAAAAGCATAAACAACCTACCACACCAGGGTTAATTGGGAACACCTTCATGTTGAATCTTTTTTGCCTTTGTCATATTAGTCCTACCAATATAATATGTACCCATTATCAGAAGTGTTGCTAGCTTGGATAATCTTACAATGAACAAGTACTCATTAGAAGCACATCAAACTTTTCAACGTTCTGCTTGGGGTGTTAAGTTGTCAAACTAATCTGAAATATTTAGTCATGATGTTTGATAATGATTTGGTCTATTTCTTCTGCTTTCAGGTAGCCTTAGATGCAGAGGGATTGTCACCTACCCAACTTCGTCCATCTATGCTGGATGTAGCCGAGAGGCTGCTTGATGAGTATCAGGTCCAAAATGAGTTAAGGAGGCGTACTCAGCAATCTACTGAGGCAGTACGTCTGCTCGGGCTCATACAGGAATCTGTAGCAACAATGGTACAGGTTCACCAGGATATGTTACAGGTTCAACAGGATATGCGTAACAGCTTGGTAAGTTTAGCAGACCAGCATCAACGGGATCGGCAAAGTGTTGACACTCAGGTGCTGGCCACACGCCAATGCCTGTTTGGATCTGAAGATGCCCCATTGGCAGAGCCCTCCCAAACATCTCACTCACCTGCCACTGCAGGTTGTGGTAGTGGGAGGGTAATGCCAGTGTTGGCCACTTGTCAGGCAGCTGGGGATGGGACAATTCCTCCTGTAGCCACTCCTAGCACTTCACACTCCGTTCGGACTCCCACACCCCTCAATGAGCAATCCTCCTGCACAACCTCAATGCGCACTGGTTCCACAGTACCCCTTCCACCTGACTACATTCCCTCCACACCTTTATCACTTCACTCCTCCCCAGGCCGTTCTTCTTTTTTGTCACCAATGCGACATGTCGTTTGCCCCCGCACCGTGGACCACAACAACCAATCAACCACCACTCCCCACACATCTTCACAACCCTTGCACCACCAGCAGCATCAAATAGCCTTGGAGCAGCAACGATCCCATCTCATGGTAATGGCACACGTTACCCAAATTCTTAGGCTGAGCACAGAGCAGATGGGACTATTGGCACAAGATCTTCAATCTGGGACATTTCCAGGGTTCAACACCCTGCATCAGCAGCAGCCTCAGACACAAGATCTGATCCTAATGGGCCACTTTACCAGAACTCTAAGGCTAACCCCAGAGCAGATGGGACTATTGGCCCACCATTTGATGGCAGGAACCTTTCCATTGCTCACCACACTGCTTCAGTCACCACCACCACCACCAACTTAATTTCTTTTTTTTTTTTTTTTTTGGTTTAGTTTTGTTAATGATTGTTACATTGGCCAATTTGTGGGGCCATTTTTTTTTTAATTTGAGGGTGGCACAATATGATTTATTATAGTGCTTTTTTTTGGGGATGAAATAAAATTTTATGCAAAATGATTAGTTTGTGTTTGCTCTTTGGTTTTTTAGGAGTGTTGGTGGCCAAGTAATGGCCCTGGTTAATGTAGGCATTTATACACACGTGCTTCTCGATCTCCAAACATATGATTTCATGTAAATTTAGATAACTCAATGTTCACATAACGACCCAAGAAAAGGTCTCCCTTCAAATGTAGCTTCAAAACAAGTCTCAAGGCTAACATAAACCAAAGCCAACATACTAACAATTACAGACCACACCACTCGACTAAACAAATACAACACAAAAGACATTCGATGTGTACACCAAAAAGAAAACTTGGGTAATAAAATAAATGTTTTAATAACACATGTGGGTGTCTACCAACTGTAGCGTACAAAAAATATATTACAATATATAATAGAATGAACTAAATTGCCAATGTAACATTTGTGTTGCAAAGAGCAACATACTTTAATTTTATTTAGATAAACATATTTTATGTGTTTTATAATTTTTTTTGAGGTTTTCACTAAAACAAGTCTTTTTTGTAAACATTTTTGGTTTAGTTTGTTACCAAAAACAACAAGGCTTTTTTGTAAACATTTTTGGTTTAGTTTGTTACCAAAAACAACAAGGCTTTTTTGTAAACATTTGTGGTTTTGTCGTTTGCCATAAAAACAACAAGTCTTTTTTGTAAACATTTTTGGTTTAGTTTGTTACCAAAAACAACAAGGCTTTTTTGTAAACATTTTTGGTTTAGTTTGTTACCAAAAACAACAAGGCTTTTTTGTAAACATTTTTGGTTTAGTTTGTTACCAAAAACAACAAGGCTTTTTTGTAAACATTTTTGGTTTAGTTTGTTACCAAAAACAACAAGGCTTTTTTGTAAACATTTGTGGTTTTGTCGTTTGCCATAAAAACAACAAGTCTTTTTTGTAAACATTTTTGGTTTAGTTTGTTACCAAAAACAACAAGGCTTTTTTGTAAACATTTTTGGTTTAGTTTGTTACCAAAAACAACAAGGCTTTTTTGTAAACATTTTTGGTTTAGTTTGTTACCAAAAACAACAAGGCTTTTTTGTAAACATTTTTGGTTTAGTTTGTTACCAAAAACAACAAGGCTTTTTTGTAAACATTTTTGGTTTAGTTTGTTACCAAAAACAACAAGGCTTTTTTGTAAACATTTGTGGTTTTGTCGTTTGCCATAAAAACAACAAGGCTTTTTTGTAAACATTTGTGGTTTTGTCGTTTGCCATAAAAACAACAAGGCTTTTTTGTAAACATTTGTGGTTTTGTCGGTTGCCATAAAAACAACAAGGCTTTTTTGTAAACATTTTTTTTTTTGGTTGCCAAAAACAAGGCTTTTTTTGTTTTTTTATTTTTTTTTGGGTCCCAAAAAAAGGGTTTTTTTTAAATTTTTATATTTTTTTTGGTTGCCAAAAACAAGGCTTTTTTTGTTTTTTTATTTTTTTTTTGGGTCCCAAAAAAAGGGTTTTTTTTTAATTTTTATATTTTTTTTGGTTGCCAAAAACAAGGCTTTTTTTGTTTTTTTATTTTTTTTTGGGTCCCAAAAAAAGGGTTTTTTTTAAATTTTTATATTTTTTTTGGTTGCCAAAAACAAGGCTTTTTTAATTTTTTTTTTTTTTTGGTCCCAAAAAAAGGGTTTTTAATTTTTTAATTTTTTTGTTTCCCAAAAACGAGGGTTTTTTTAATTTTTTTTTTTTTTTTGGTCCCAAAAAAAAGGGTTTTTAATTTTTATATTTTTTTTGTTTCCCAAAAACGAGGGTTTTTTTAATTTTTTTTTTTTTTGGTCCCAAAAAAAGGGTTTTTAATTTTTTAATTTTTTTGTTTCCCAAAAACGAGGGTTTTTTTAATTTTTTTTTTTTTGGTCCCAAAAAAAAGGGTTTTTAATTTTTTAATTTTTTTGTTTCCCAAAAACGAGGGTTTTTTTATTTTTTTATTTTTTTTGGTCCCAAAAAAAAGGGTTTTGAATTTTTAAATTTTTTTGTTATATTTTTTTTTAGAATGTCGAAATGTGACAGTTAAAAAACATTGTAAAATTAACCAAACAAATTAAAAAATAAAAACTATAATCTTTTTAAGGGTGACACATTCCTGACAAATGGCTCCTGAGGGGCTGGATCGGCCCCATAAGTTTCTTCCAAAACTAAGATTCGGTCTATGCACCATGTTACGTATTCCAAAAGGACCTCATAGGTGAGGTGCGTGTGTCCTGGGTAGAAAAAGACATGACAATTAGTTTTATGCAAAATGATCCAAACAACGATTGTAATTAATGTGCCTCAACAAATATGCTTAGGAGTCTATTGGTTGGCTTTTATCAACACTCTGAAGCAAATATGCTAAATTGCTGGTGTAAACCTTAAACTCAAACTTTCACAGCAAATTGTTCAAAAGGTTACATAAGATGGCTTGGAATGTTAGTAGCAGTTCCACCAAAGCTAAGTAAAAGGCTTTTCTTCATGTCAACACAAGCAATCATTTAGAAGAATGTAAGGTGTTTTGGGTTCAATTGGTCAACACGATACATGTGCACACATTTATCTCTATCACCATTGGAGTTTGTGTAGCGTTCTCTCTCCCTCTTACTGTCTATAGATTGAACCTGACACATAGTAGAGACTTACCCTTTGGAATTCGGAGGGCCAGTTGTGGACGGAGCAGATGTGTCTGCTCCCCTGATCTCCTTTCCGCCATCCCAGCTGTGTTAAGAGAGAAGAAAAAGTTTATCAACAAATGGACTCACGCTAACTGTAGGTTAGGCAGTCATGAAAACGCTCTAACACCCACTCATTACCCCTCCACATTTCCCTGAAAGTTTTATTTAGACTTTGATATGGTGGTGATGCAGATTTGTACAGTGCAAGCGTCATTCTACTGGGTGAAGCTTGTAGCGTTAAGGATACGTACTCCCTGCTTTTGTGCTGATTGTGTTTTTCGGATGTTTTTGGTGCCTCAGCCCTGCCTGTTCTAAGTGTTGGAAACATATTTTGGGAGGGCTGTGGAAAACTAATCAGGTTAGACTTACACTCTCTAGGTTTTTGGGGACAAGATAAATAACAATCCTCCTTTTTACATGGCCCCTGTACACACCTCTAGGCACCTCCCTCCTGTTGGTTGACCCCACAGCAGGCAGCTTGCTATGGAGGCACATGAGATGAAGCCAAGCACCCTGTGCCTGTTCAGGCACCTAACTGTGAGCCAGCCTTGCCCCCCTCCCTTCCGATGGTCTCAATGATTAGGAGTGACAGCATCAGGAGGCAATATTGGCATGCTGTCACCTCAGTTAAGGAGGAGGGGGAGTCTGTTCCAGACAAGTATTAGTGCAAAAATGTGGACAGTAAAAAATGGTCCCAGTAAGTCTGAGGGGGAATATGCACACCTATCACTTGGAATACTAATGCATAGAATGCATTCACATAAAGAACCTGCTGCCTTTAGAGGAACTTGAAGCCTGAGCGGGGACATACACAGTTAGCATTTCTCCACTTACTAAGTAGACACATTACTGGAAAAGCACACAACTTACCATCATCAGTTTTTTTTTGGGCCCCCGAAGTTGATGGCGTGGCTGGCTCGGGAGAAACTGCACAAAAAGAACACAAATTGTGAACTGGAATGTGGTACATTACCGAGGAAGAGTATTTATGAAAGATTGACAAACACACATTTTCAGTGTTGACTAAATCAGGACATGATTAAATTACAATGTCCACAAAAAATTTACAAGTACAAAGCACACCATTTCCAATGTAGAGAAACTAACACCAATTTAGAATAGGGTGGCTTGAGATAACTTACAAAAGATAACATGTCCTGTAAAGCTCCCCAAAACCACCTTGCAAACATGAAGGTTAAGCAAGAGTGTTTCATGACCAACCTTCCTGTCACATATAGCAAAACTACACTTGCTTAGACTCCAACTTAGATTATCCTAGATACACATCATCCTAGCACACACAATTCATGTGAGAATCTAATTTTAGGTACTTACAGACTAGTTCAGGGGAGCCTGGAGTGGGGGAGGATGGGGGAGACCCTACATGGGGGGATGGTGTCCCTTCATGGGGGGATGGCGTCGTATCTCCTAGAAACACAAAGACACAAATACAATCCTTTAACCAAAGCTATTTGATAAAGGCACACAGAAAGTAGTTGGGAAACATTGAAGGTAGTAGTTACTTTGGACTGGGTAAGCAGCAGCCCCTCTTCCCCAGTCCTCCACAACTAACATCCTCAATGTCAGCTGCTACATAACCCCAATGGCAAAATATAGATATTACAGCCCTTAGATTTCCCAGGACACATTGAACACACAAACACATGTAGAATACTTACTTCCCATTTGAGGAGAGCCCAGGTCCTCATCCGGTTCAGACGAATTGGCCTCTTCTTGGGCAACAATGTGTTCCTGGCCCGGATCCAGGCGACTTGGCCCTGCCTGAGGCTCCTCTCTTGCTGAAGTTACATCAACCACAAAAGAAAACAAAACAAACAATCATTCCTCCAAGTTCGACCTAATACACAACACACCAGCACATCCACATTACTTACAGGGGGCCTGAGAAGGCTGAGCCTCCACATCCTGATCACTGGTTTCTAAAATAAAAGAAAAACATTATATATTATTTATGGACACAAATAGGCAGTAACCTCTCATCATGCTAGCACCATACTCAATGCCCCTACAATTCAGAACATAGAAGTGCACTTACACCAATGAGATGCATTGACCATGTTTTAAAACAGGAGGGCACCATGCAAATTAAGCGGGCGCCTAAGGCCTCGCACCTACAGGGGCCTTGCGGCCAGTGGCGGAGCACCAACATTTCGAAGGGCGCAGTCAGGGAAATCTCCCAAGTAAAAGATTGCTTTCAATCCTCGGATCAAAAAGTTGCAGCAGTGTGCTGCAGTCCCTTCACTGCGTCTGCCAGGTGTCTGTTGTCCGCTGACACTTACTCCTCCTTCTCTGCCTGGGGATTGGCCGTCTGATCATGTTATCCTAAGATGTGGAGGAATCGGTAGGTGTGTACCTGCACCAGTAGGAAGTGACTGGCCGGTCAACTCACTCTGCTATCATCATTTGTTGCTCTGGGAGGAGAGCTCCGCCCTGGACCCGGAACATACAGGTAACCAGGCCCAGACTTGATATTTTGCAGGCTGGTCATAGATTTGTTGTGTCCACTATGCAAAGGGGTTGAGTTGCCCAAGGGAAGTTGGAAGAGTCTGAAAATGGTTGGTGGAGGAGGAGGAGAAGAAGGCCCTGGGTGGCTGGGGGACAAGGAGAGGGCCCCTGGGTGTTTTCTAGAGGAGGAAAGATCCACAATGACGCCAGAGTCAATTGCCAAGGAAGAGAGTGGAGCTGAGCAAGTCCTGCCTATCTGACCTGAAAGCCAAACATGGTGTAGATGGAGCCCTTTGCCCTACACAATGACAGCACCAGAGGTGGAAGGTGAGTGGTAGCGGGTCTTTGACATTATAGAGCATATGGACTCTGTCCATTATTGGTAGTTTTGTTTGGAGTTGTCCTTTAGATGTTTAACTGTGTTGTTTTTGACCCGAGCTGTGAGGGACTGAGGTATGACAGCCCACTATGCTGAGACTTATAGTGCCCTAGAATGTTGAGGACTGAGGAATCCTTAGTCCCTAACAGAGGGCACTACAAGTCTTAGCATAGCAGGCAGTATTTCCTCATTCCCCTACAGAGAGGATTACAAGTCCAAGCAGGTAGCCTTCTGCAGTGGGACTTGTTGTGCCCTTGACTGTGGTGGACTGAGGAAGGGAAGTGTAAGAGGGTCTCTGTAAGCTCAGATGTATGGGGGAGCTTTGGGGAACACAGAGTTCCCTTTTACACCAGAGTCCCCAGCTTCCCCCCTCAAATAATGGTTCCCAAACTCTCCTTATATCAGAGTCTTCACACTTCCCTCTTACAGTGTAGTAAGTCTGGAGACTCCGATGTAAAGGGGGCTCTGTAAAATGTGATTAGAGATTAGAAATTTCTAACATTTTTATTTTCTACTTACGATCCACAATTTTCAGCTGCTCAAATGGCTCGCTGCCTCTGAATGCATATTGGAGTGTGGCCGTCCTCCTCCTCCCCTTCTTCACCAAAAGCACAAGAGGGTGCCGTCCGTCCGCTTTGGCTAGAAGCAGAAGAAAAAAAAGAAACATAAAAAATACGAATGTACATAGTAGTATTAAAGGTTGTGAAGAGACACTTGATGGAGGTAGGAAAGGTAGGAGCGAGAGGGAGGGGGGGGGGGGGGGTGTTGGTATTAGTGTTGTTGCATAGCTAAACACATGTCCACCTACCCAAAAAATTGTAACCTATCTGGTCACATGTAATGTATATTTTTACTTACCGGAGATTTGCTCCACAGCCTTTAGCAGGAGCCTGGGTGAGCGCCTTTTGGCATCACTCCAGGCCCGCTGCAGATCCACTATATCAGGCAGGAACTGAAATCTCCGCTGCAGCCTCATCCGGAGACGACACATCATCTTGTGCTTTTGGTGAAGATGCGTATAAACTTTATCATACCCCCAGAGGAGGAGGAGCTGTGGAAAGAGCAGTGTATGTTTGAGTCCAAGTATGTCCAAAATAGTACAGTCTTCAAATAACATGCTAGGTCGTCTTTGAGATATTGTAGAACAAAGAATTCCATTTCTGGTGATACATATACATCGATGTCCAAATCTACCTCCATGACATAGGTTGCCCCACACTGGTGATTTCCTCTACATGATATAGCCATTTTCTCAATTGGCCTTTCATGACACACCCAGGGCCGCCATCAGGGGGGGACAGGCAGTCACTGTATTTACAACCTTATTGCTGTCCATTTAGCAGGGTGCAAGTAACTTTACACACATGTAGCATAGGTATCAACTTTTGTCACCATGTTAAAAGGACAGCAGTATGGGTAGCATTACAGTGACTGTTATTAGTCCAGGCTCACTAAACTAGCCAATGCTTGGAAAAGCAAGCCATGCAGATTGCTTTTCAGGTCCCTTTTAACACGAGCTGTCTGATTGGGTGTGGCTGTTAATTTTTAACGCAGACCTGATAAGCCCCTCAATTCTCCTTTATGGAGTGTTATATGTAAATGGGATTGCTTCATTTGAGATGCAGATTTAACCACTTGCCAACTGCCTAACGCCGATCTACGTCGGCAGTCAGCCCCTCACAGGCAAAGTGACGTAGGGCTACGTCACTAGCTTGTGAGGGTCTAGGGAGCGAGCGCGCGCCCCCGGAGGCGCGCTCCCGCTCCCGCGTGGTCACGGACCCCCCCGCGCGTGTGACCGGCGGACCCGATGTCCGCCGGTCACTCGGCGATCGGCGGGGGAGAGGGAGAATGTCAGGCAGCTTGTGTAAACAAGCCACCTGTCATTCTCCTTGCTGTTAGGATACTGATCACTCGGATCTAGTATGTAGATCCGTTGATCAGTGTCCATACAGCTCAAGCCCCAGCCAATCACAGTAGAAAGCACGCCCCTAGGGATACACACAGCCCCTCCCTCCCAAATAAAGTTAACCCCTTCACTACCAGTGTATTTTTACAGTAACAGTGCATATATATAGCACTGATTACTGTAGAAATGTCACTGGTAACCCCAAAAGTGTCAAAAATGTCAGTCAAGGGTCCGATCTGTCCGCCCCAATGTCGCAGTACCGCAAAAAAAATCGCAGATCGCCGCCATTACACGTTAAAAAAAAAAACAACAAAAATGACAGAAATCTTTCCCTTTGTTAGCAAACGCGATAACTTTTGCGCAAACCAATCAAAATACGCTTTTTGCGATTTTTTTTACCAAACATAGGTAGCATAAAACAAATTGGCCGAAAAAGTAAAAAAATTTTGATTTTTAAATTTTTTTTGGGGGAATTTCATATAAAAAAATGTGAAAAATATTGCTATTTTTGCAAAATTGACGCTCTTTTTTTGTTTATAGCGCGTGATCAAAAAATCGCACAGGTGATCAAATACCACCAAAAGAAAGCTCTGTTTGTGGGAAAAAAAGGACGCCAAATTCGTTTAGGTACAGCGTCGCACGACCGCGCAATTGTCCGTTAAAGTCACGCAGTACCGAATTGCAAAATACCCCCTGGTCGGAATGGGGGTAAAATCTTCCGGGGCTTAAGTGGTTAAACTGTGTATGGCCAGGCTGAAGGTACCCAAGTTGATTGGTCGATCACCTGGAGGACAACGTACAACCAGTCTGTCAGATTTTACACACACTTATCGCTAGCATCTCTTGTAGCCACTAGCAATAATCACTGTGTTTTCCTGGCAGGGGCAGCACCAGGAGAACACAATGGCTCCGCAGGAGGGTTTCCCCTGTCTGTGTTGATGGTGGAATCAAGGCAAAATGTTTTTCCTGCAAGCCACGGGACAAACAAAGATAGTTTTTTAATTAATCCATGATTTTGCCAAAATGGAAAAAAAAAGATGTTTGCTTTGTATATTCTTAAGTTTGCTACATAACTAGAACATGTAACAGTGTTATATCATTGCAGGAGATTTCCCTTCACTTCCTGTCTTGGTGTCACCAGGACAGGAAGTGAGGGAATCTCCCGTGGGGATATAGCCAGCAATTCTTTCCTTTTATATATACTATGGACATTATAAGGCAACAATTGCAAGCTATTTCCCCACAGTGATATTCCCCTCACTTCCTGTCTTGGTGACACTAAGACAGGAAGTGAGGGAAAATCTCATGCAATGATATCACCCTACTAGAAATTGTAGTTCCGTCTAAAAAGTATACATAAAGTAAGCACTTGGTTTCCAAAGTGGCAAAATTATGGAGGAGTTAAAACCCCATAGTGTGATCGGGTAATCTGACGGTGTGTTCCTACACTCCTCAATGTGTCTGTTCATTAAGCTGTGCTGAATTATCCTTGATTCACAATTCCTGCAAGAGTTGCACATGGTATGTGGGAGATGCAAATTTAAGGTGGCATAATTATCCACACAATCACACATAATCCTTTTTAAAGGTCCCCAGCAGAATTTGATGGCATAGTGGTTCACAGCAGTGCCATCAGATTCCAGTTAGATCTGTAAATTAACAAAGCAATGTGATCTGGGGGTGTATTTAACTTGCAATGGACACCCCCATTCATTATCATATGGCAGTGTGAGATGGGTGTGTTGGGAATGTGATCCATTGAGACAAGTGATTATACACTCATGTGTTTCTTTTAGAGGTGATTTGTTCAAGGCAATCCTTTGAAGACATGACCATTCCAGATTTTTGTGATCACTGATTCCATCTCAGGTGAACCAATTAGCTGCTGTGTGCAGATCCAGCTTATGATGGTAAGAGTGTCAGACAAGACAAACGGTGCCGAGCTTGCAGTGTGTATGGATGTATGTAAGGCAATAATTTTTGGCATTATGCATTTAGGGAATATAATGTTTCTAATCTTGCATATATGAAAAGGGTCAATACATTTGTCTTTATCTAGACAGATTCCAAAGCGTCAGAGCAATCTGTCACAGATAATTGGGTTTCATTTTGTGTAAAAGTTGAAACGAATCAAATCTATCTATATACAGGCATAGCCCACTTTAAGTACACAATGGGACCAGGGCATGTATGGAAACTGAAAATGTACTTAAAGTGAAGCAATCCCTTTTTTCTTTTCTCGATGCATGAAAATACACCAGCTCCATTGTAAATTTTGGCCACATTGACATAGCCTTACTCCCAAACCATGTGGGAGCATGTTAAGGGGATCCAGGACTATGACATGATAGATTACCTAGGCAAGCTGGCCAGCCACAAAATGGATATGGTGTAGTCCTGGGTACCTGGGTACCCTGTCGTTGCTCCCTAAGTTTGTTATCCCTGTCACTTATGGTTTGTGAGCAGTGTCATGGCAAGCTGAACAAGCTGTGTCCTTACTCACGATTGTATATAAAGTGAGTGTACTTAAAGCAGGGTATGCCTATCTATATCTATATAGAAAGTTCAGAGATGTGAACCTGTTCCCTATTATATACACTAATATATGGTATATAACATATTCTATAATGTATCTAATGTATATATATTGTATATAATATATACATAGTATATATATTGTCTAATATATATATTTTGTATAATATATATTTTTTAGATACACATACATACATACATACATACATATATATATATATATATATATATATATATATATATACACATATACACATATATATATATATATACACACACATACACATATATATATATATATACACACACATACACACACATACACATTATATATATATATATATATAGGGAACAGGTTCACATCTAGAAACATAAATAGACAGCGCTAACAGGTGACAAAATGTAAAATGAATTATAAATATATATAAATGTGCTACAATAATTAATTGGTGCCCTAAAACATTGATGCTCTAAAAAATTGATTGGTACAACCAAAAAGTGTATTTATAAACAATACATATATAATAAATAATAAAGTGCTATGATTAAGTGTCCATAATATAACCATTAAGGTGCAAAGTGATTTGTTAAGGTGCAGTCTAATAAATGCTTCTTCAACAGAAAACTAAAGTGCCAAACAGGTGCTCGAATCCATAAAAGTGCCCAAGTGCTCTTCAGGAAAAAGGCCCCCAATGGGGATGCACTCACCAGATTTTGGGTAAAAATGAGCCTTGAACATGTATAATGTTCCTTGATCGGATCACAGGATCAATGCAGCTACCCTAGCATATGAGAAATCCCTCAAACGGATGGATGGATGACATGCACCTCATAGCCTGGCTCCTTAATAATTCGTCTCCTCTCTCTCTCCCATGTGTGTTTCAAATATAAAGAGAGAAGCCATACATAGTGAAGCCCGTAGTATTTATTTAAAACAGAATGGTAAGAATAATACTCACAAAGTATCTTTTAAAAAATCGGCAATAAACAGCATTAAGCAGCCTAGCACAGTCAATCCTCCAATTTCCGTGTCGCTGCCGGCGTGCGTTCCACGGTGGTTAACAGGAAATGACGCTGCAAAAGCTCCGCTGCCCGGAAGTGCGTCGACGCGTTTCGCCCGCCTTAATGGGCGTTATCAAAGACAGGATGTCTTTGATAACGCCCATTAAGGCGGGCGAAACGCGTCGACGCACTTCCGGGCAGCGGAGCTTTTGCAGCGTCATTTCCTGTTAACCACCGTGGAACGCACGCCGGCAGCGACACGGAAATTGGAGGATTGACTGTGCTAGGCTGCTTAATGCTGTTTATTGCCGATTTTTTAAAAGATACTTTGTGAGTATTATTCTTACCATTCTGTTTTAAATAAATACTACGGGCTTCACTATGTATGGCTTCTCTCTTTATATTTGAAACACACATGGGAGAGAGAGAGGAGACAAATTATTAAGGAGCCAGGCTATGAGGTGCATGTCATCCATCCATCCGTTTGAGGGATTTCTCATATGCTAGGGTAGCTGCATTGATCCTGTGATCCGATCAAGGAACATTATACATGTTCAAGGCTCATTTTTACCCAAAATCTGGTGAGTGCATCCCCATTGGGGGCCTTTTTCCTGAAGAGCACTTGGGCACTTTTATGGATTCGAGCACCTGTTTGGCACTTTAGTTTTCTGTTGAAGAAGCATTTATTAGACTGCACCTTAACAAATCACTTTGCACCTTAATGGTTATATTATGGACACTTAATCATAGCACTTTATTATTTATTATATATGTATTGTTTATAAATACACTTTTTGGTTGTACCAATCAATTTTTTAGAGCATCAATGTTTTAGGGCACCAATTAATTATTGTAGCACATTTATATATATTTATAATTCATTTTACATTTTGTCACCTGTTAGCGCTGTCTATTTATGTTTTTAGTTTTTTCTGGTATTTTACCTAGTGAGCAGCAGCTTCAGGTTTTATACATTGTTTTGATTTTTTCACCAAAATATACATCACAGCGCGGAAAATAAGTTATTGTTTTACAGGTTCACATCTAGGAAGTTTCTATAACAGGAAGCTTCTAGATCACGTCTAATAGGCAGAAAGTGCATGCGCAGATCAGCAGACCAAAAGTTTCTTGCACACCCGCTAGATAAGCGACCCACCATCCCCCATCCCCCATCCCCCATCCCCCATCCCGCACCCTGCACATTCACACCCCCTCCTTACCTTACACACAAATGCCACTATTTCGGCTGTAAACAGTGCAGGAGCCATGATGCACACTTACGACAGGGCCTGGACAATTTCCGGAAACGTGTGCACGCACCAAAAGTTTCGTTTCCGGTTTCATGTATAAATGTGAGAACGCGGTTTTGTATATTCGCGAATTCGCGAATAGTGAACATACACAACCATTAAGCAGATTTAACTGAGAAAAAGAAATACAAATACATACATTTGTGGACACCAGAAAACTTTATTTAGACACATGAAGACATTTTAAAAAAAAATTGGAAACATGCTGTTTATTACATTTGTATTTTTCAAACCAAAACAACCTTTGTACAACATTTAGACCATATACATCGACAAAGAGCCCATAATCAACAGATGCATGTGCAGATTGACAGAATTATGTTAACCACTTTACCACCGGAGGATTTTCCTGCTAAAAGACCAGGGGTTATTTTGCGATTTTTTACTGCGTGACTTTAACGGACAATCGCGCGGTCGTGCGACGCTGTACCTAAACGAATTTCACGTCCTTTTTTTCCCACAAACAGAGCTTTCTTTTGGTGGTATTTGATCACCTGTGCGATTTTTTGATCACGCGCTATAAACAAAAAAAGAGCGTAATTTTTGCAAAAACAACAATATTTTTCACTTTTTTTTATATGAAATTCCCCCAAAAAAAAATGTAAAAATCAAAATTTTTTAAAATTTTCGGCCAATTTGTTTTACGCTACCTATGTTTGGTAAAAAAAATCGCAAAAAGCGTATTTTGATTGGTTTGCGCAAAAGTTATCGCGTTTACTAACAAAGGGAAAGATTTTTGTCATTTTTGGTGTTTTTTTTTTTAACGAGTAATGGCGGCGATCTGCGATTTTTTTTGCGGTACTGCGACATTGCGGCGGACAGATCGGACCCTTGACTGACATTTTTGACACTTTTGGGGGTACCAGTGACATTACTGCAGTAATCAGTGCTATATATATGCACTGTTACTGCAAAAATGACACTGGCAGGGAAGGGGTTAACAGTATTGGACAGGGAGGGGTTAAGTGTGTCCTAGGGGCGTGATTCTAACTGTGTAGGGACAGGTCTACTAGTGTAAAAACAAAGATCAACAGTTCTACATAGTAGAACTGTTTGATCTTCACTTTTACACAGGGAGAACTGACAGGTGGCTTGTTTACACAAGCCGCTCTGTCTTTCTCCCGCTGTAGCGGCGATCGTAGTGTGACCGGCGGACATCGGGTCCGCCAGTCACACTCCCGCACTCCTCCGTGAACGAGCCTCGGCGGGCGCGCGCCTCGGCGGGCGCGCGCCCGCCCGCTATTGGCTCTGGAAGGAGTGACAGGCGAGCGACGTAGACCTACGTCACTCTGCCTGGCCGGGGCCGACTGCCGCAGTAAATATACTGTGCGCAGTCGGCAAGCGGTTAACAGCAATAAATACTTACAGAGAGTCAACACACAACACAGCCAAATCTCACCTCCATAAATAACAAAGGGCCAAAAATGTTACCCATAAAACATGTGACACACAAATATATTGGACCTCTTCGTAGGTCAAATCTTTCCTGATGTCTGAGTGAGCTATATATAATCCAAGCAAACACACCCAGAATGGTAACGCCCAGTCCAAAAATTAACTGTGTGTGTCCTGTGTGTTTTGGAGCATGCTCAGTTGCCAAAACAAGGGAAATAGAAATGAGGAATAGAAATGTATGTAGGTGTGTATAGTATATGTGAATTGAAAAAATTCTCTCTTGAAGTTTGCTAGTCATTATTTAGAATGTTTAGATACAGGAATACATACATATATATACAATTACATGAGAGAGCGAGAGAGAGAGAGAAATATATATTTAGGGAAACAATTGAAACACACCTTTTGGGATTTGGGAAGTGAGATTGTGACAATTGACCAGATATGTAAGCCAACAATCTGACTCATCACTCATGAACATCCCTAAATTTGGCGTGGCAATTATATCAGGCGTTCTTATGTGCATTTTGGCTGGCGTTTTCACAGGCGTTTTGACATGCATTTTTTGGGCAGGCATTGTTATATGAAATCACCTACAAAAGCCCCAAAAACAGACCACAAACACGTACATGTGAACGTAGCCCGTTTGGGGGCGTTTGAGGGGGATTTGTCCAGCTCAAGGATCAGCTCCCAAAACAGGCAAAAAATCCAATCCTATTCAGTTCAATGGCCCCTGTTCCCATGTGAGCATTTTGACGGCATGAGGAAAACACCCAACGCTCACTGAGAAATAGCACAATGATTAGGGAGTCTGCCTTCCTGCTGTAGGTTTGTAAGTTCGAATCCGGAAGGTGCCCTCTGTATGGGCAACACTTGGATATCTCCAATCCTCCAAATGTTGACATCATTAATTTTGTTCATGTTTAAAAAAGGCATGTGTATCAGCAAACTTTTAATCTAAAGACATGAACAAAATACAAAAGATGCCACATAAAGTCAATATGTAGCAATATTGTGAGCTAAAGCTCTATTTGTTTGTTGGGCATACTTTGCTAATTAGCCAAGTATAAGGGATATATATATATATATATACCTTCAGTTAAATGTGTAGTAAAATGGTAACACTTGGCCATACCCATATGGAAGAAAAGGTAGTATTTGCAATATATTTCTAAAAACATTCTTTGGAAACACATAAAATATTGTCAAAATTGTGACATTTCCTTGATATGTGTGAAATGCTAATAATCTTTCTTTGAAATATGTTTTACATCTATTTTTTTTCTATCTGACGACCAATTCCCCAATGTAATATTTTGTGGGTTTTTTCAGAGAATGTGGAGGTTCTATATAAACACTGTAGATTTGACTGCTATGATTTCGGAGTTAGCAGGAAAGGTGTATGGAATGTGATGGTGTTTACTAAAGGATCCCTTGTTGGAAGTGTGCATGTTTTTCCAATTCCGCCGGTTTTTGCCATTTTCTATGGGCGAGACAGCGGATTTGCAAGCGGTATTCAAAAAAAAATTGACCCAAAATCGCGCTGGCGAAATTTTTTGAGCCAATTTGGCGTTGCGCATGCGCACATTCGCGAGTTCGCAGCTCGCGGCTGGAGGAGCTGTTTAACCTTTCCACACTTTCGCAGATATCTCTCTTTCTAAGTCAGTTTTTGAGATTTTTTAAACGCAAGTCATCTCCAAATTGACTTCCACACCTTCCACAGTGATTTGGGATTTTTGGGGGTACAGGGGAAAATTTGGCTAAACTTTAGTCGAGCTTTTAGCTGGCGTGGTTTTAAGTCGCGCTCTGACCATATTGCATCTTAATGAATCTCACACTAGGCGCTATTTTCCGCCCGCCGTTCTTTGAATGCCAATTTCAGACTTAAATAATCGCCGCTTCACAAAATCACGCCGAAACGCCAATTCGCCGTACTATGAATCAGGCCCTTAGTCTCTTGTGTGTCCTTTAATATGCTCCACTAGTCATGTAATCTGTGACAAGTGCCCTCCACCAGTTGTACTATCACCTGGTTACAATGACCTTACAATTTAATGTATGGTCAATACACACTTTGTTCCTCAGTTTGGGGTATTAGATGTTATCACTTCTGATTATTTCTACGATACCACTTTCTCCTTTAAGTCTCTCCTTCTCAAATCACCTTCCTTCAGTTCTTAGGCACCCTAATGCCAAATATTCACTCTCCAGTCTCCACCTTCCACTCCACAGTAAGCATGTCAAAGAAAAAAACGCATAGTGCTATATATCCTTACAAAATGTACTTTAGTACTTTCTCCAGCCTTTAAAAACCCCACTCACATTGTACAGGTGCATTACCGCACAAAGTAATGCACATATGTTCTCAATATTATGACAGTACTCAGTCTCTCTGTCGATCTTCTTTCACTATACAATACCTTTACTTTTTGTCGTAACATCATCCAGCCCCAGTCCTATGAGTTTCGTCACAGGGTCAGGTGACTTCCCCAGTGGCATGATAGGATTGAACTTTGGAGTGTAGCAGTGCTAAACCAGAGGTATATACAGTGGGTACGGAAAGTATTCAGACCCCCTTAAATTTTTCACTCTTTGTTATATTGCAGCCATTTGCTAAAATCATTTAAGTTCATTCTTCTTCCTCATGAATATACACATAGCACCCCATACTGACAGAAAAACACAGAATTGTTGACATTGTTGCAGATTTATTTAAAAAGAAAAACTGAAATATCACATGGTCCTAAGTATTCAGACCCTTTGCTGCGACACTCATATATTTAACTCAGGTGCTTTCCATTTCTTCTGATCATCCTTGAGATGGTTCTACACCTTCATTCGAGTCCAGCTGTGTTTGATTATACTGATTGGACTTGATTAGGAAAGCCACACACCTGTCTATACAAGACCTTCCAGATCACAATGCATGTCAGAGCAAATGAGAATCATGAGGTCAAAGGAACTGCCTGAAGAGCTCAGAGACAGAATTGTTGGCAAGGCACAGATCTGGCCAAGGTTACAAAAAGATTTCTGCTGCACTTAAGGTTCCTAAGAGCACAGTGGCCTCCATAATCCTCAAATGGAAGACGTTTGGGACGACCAGAACCCTTCCTAGAGCTGGCCGTCCGGCCAAACTGAGCTATCGGGGGAGAAGAGCCTTGGTGAGAGAGGTAAAGAAGAACCCAAAGATCACTGTGGCTGAGCTCCAGAGATGCAGTCAGGAGATGGGAGAAAGTTGTAGAAAGTCAACCATCACTGCAGCCCTCCACCAGTCGGGGCTTTATGGCAGAGTGGCCCGACGGAAGCCTCTCCTCAGTGTAAGACACATGAAAGCCTGCATGGAGTTTGCTAAAAAACACCTGAAGGACTCCAAGATGGTGAGAAATAAGATTCTCTGGTCTGATGAGACCAAAATAGAACTTTTTGGCCTAATTCTATGCGGTATGTGTGGAGAAAACCAGGCACTGCTCATCACCTGTCCAATACAGTCCCAACAGTGAAGCATGGTGGTGGCAGCATCATGCTGTGGGGGTGTTTTTCAGCTGCAGGGACAGGACGACTGGTTGCAATCGAGGGAAAGATGAATGCAGCCAAGTACAGGGATATCCTGGACAAAAACCTTCTCCAGAGTGCTCTGGACCTCAGACTGGGCCGAAGGTTTACCTTCCAACAAGACATAACCCTAAGCACACAGCTAAAATAAGGAAGGAGTGGCTTCACAACAACTCCGTGACTGTTCTTGAATGGCCCAGCCAGAGCCCTGACTTAAACCCAATTGAGCATCTCTGGAGAGACCTAAAAATGGCTGTCCAGCAACGTTTACCATCCAACCTGACAGAACTGGAGAGGATCTGCAAGGAGGAATGGCAGAGGATCCCCAAATCCAGGTGTGAAAGACTTGTTGCATCTTTCCCAAAAAGACTCCTGGCTGTATTAGATCAAAAGGGGGCTTCTACTAAATACTGAGCAAAGGGTCTGAATACTTAGGACCATGTGATATTTCAGTTTTTCTTTTTTAATAAATCTGCAACAATGTCAACAATTCTGTGTTTTTCTGTCAGTATGGGGTGCTATGTGTACATTCATGAGGAAGAAGAATGAACTTAAATGATTTTAGCAAATGGCTGCAATATAACAAAGAGTGAAAAATTTAAGGGGGTCTGAATACTTTCCGTACCCACTGTATATATATATACTATATATATATATATACATATATATATACATAGTTATATATATATATATATATATATATATATATATATATATATATATATATATATATATATATATATATATTGTGAGGGATTAGCTCGGTGGTAGGCGTGGATGACCCCTTTGGGGGTGCGTTTTCACAGAGAGATAGCCGATTAGAGGTTGAAAACAAGACTGATTTATTCATGCAATTTACTTAACACAATTGCAAGCATCAAAACAGCCAAAATAAAATAAAAGACAAAATAAATCCTTGCCTCTGTGGGCGGCTACCTTCTCACGCTGGAACCTACCTAAGAAGTCTTTCCAACCTACTGTTGGGCCGACACTGCTGATCCTACAGCAGACACTCAAATGTCCATTTGTTTGCTTTTCACACAGCACAAACATTGTCCATTGAACATGTCCCTTTGTTTTCTTTCACACAGCACATGTTCATTTATAACAGGATCCTTTACTCTTCAGATTCTTCATATTGAACACAGTTCATTTAACAGGTCCCTTTACTCTTCACACTCTTCACATGGAAGACTTTGTCTTCTCACCTTTGAGACGTCTTCACTCGTGGTTACCCTCCTTAGCTTCACATCGCTTTAGGGGGTCTTCTCCCATGCTCACCAGCTTGTCGGGAGGCACACATCCGACTGTCCCCCTCTCCCAGCCCACACGGCGACAGGCGGCAGCAGTCCTTCTCCCATGCCCACACGGCGTCGGGAGGTACACGTATGTCTGTCCTCCTCTTCCCAGCTCACACAGCGACAGGAGGCAGCACTCAATAGATTTTCTCTGGACAAATTATAGAGGCCTTGATCTCCTCATTCTGAACAGCTGAATGGTTTTCAACTTCCTGCTGGCTCTTTTTGCAGCCAACACCCTATAGTATCAGTGAATTTTTCAAAGCAGGTGGGAATGTATCTCCTTCCTGTGACTACATTCCCAGATTTACCTGACTTCCTGTCACATACCCCCCCCTCTTGTTTCAACCCTAGGGTTGGGACACATATTTCCAGGCACGCATGTGTCAGGCACTGCTGACTCACTGATAAGCCTCCTATTATCCTCAAGCTTCCGGATGAAACTGTTTCTGTCATCTTCACTGACAGATTTCTCATAAATGCCACACAGTTTGTCTCTCATCTCATATACACATTCTTCAACTGCATTTTTGGCATAATTTTGCTCCTTCTCGTTTCTGTCATCTTCATTGACAGCTTTCTCATAAATGTCAGACAGCTTGTCCCTCATAACCGTCTGTCCAATCCACCATGGAGGACCGTGATCCATAGGCAACTCAATTGGGCTAGTCTTAATGTCTTCAACATTCTTAAGACGCCTCTCTCTGCAATCCATAAATGTTTTCCACAAAACTTTGAGAACCTTTGCTTCACTAAGGCTTGTTCCAAGTAGGGACTCTTGACATCCCTCTGTGACTTGAGTTGCCTCTCCATACAGCTGTACACAATCATTGACTTTTTGTTGTAAAAGGGAATGATCTTCCTTCTTGAGCTTTGCTTGCTCTAAGATGCTGTGCAGAGGATTTTCCAATTGAGACAACAGGCTGTCACACATTTCTTCAAAGTGACCCCTGTTCCTTTTCCCAGAGATATCAATATCATTCAAACATTTCATATTCATAGGCAGATCTGAAGCATTTGCACTCATCAACTTCTTAAACTTTTCGCCCTCCTGAGCGAGTCGCAGTAAAGGCCTACTATTTGATTTGATATTCAGTTTATATTTCTTGCCAAACTCTTCACAGAAGTAGCCAACCAGAACATCATCAACTTTCCTTCCACCAACATAGGGGTTAAAGGCAACAACACAGTTGAACCCAGCGATCTGGGTGGTATCCATTATAGACCTCCTCTCTGCATCAGTGAAGAAGCATGGAACTGCAACACATTCTTTTACAGGTTTCTTCAATGCACTTTCTGCTGAACTATTTGACCGCTCAAAGTCACCTAGTTCCTTTTCTCTATCTGAATTCCACATGGAATGCATCTCAAGATCACGATCAAACTTCTGCCACCCGTCTTTCACCAGTTCCATTTTGGAAACACTCCCTGAAAGGCACTTGAAATTCATTTGCTTCACGTTTTCACCAACAGCCTTAGTTTTCTCCACTAGGTTTTCAGCCTGAACTGAGAAATCATCACATTTCTTACACAACTCTTTTGTTTGCTGAAGCTCTAATGATACATTTTCCAATGCTTGAAGTTTTTGAAGGAACGGTTTATTCCAAAGGGGTGATTCAAGCCACGTGTCATCACATTTCTGAGGCTCACTCAGGACAGACCCCAAAACACTGATCCTTTTAAAAACTGCATCAGGCACACTATCCCCTCTTTGGGACAGATCCTCTGTTGCCTGGAATTCCTCTTCCAGTTCCTGCAACGGAATCTTCATCTCTTCTACTTGCTGTTCTAAGGCTCGCTTAGACTTTTCTAGCTCCTGAACGCTTTTCACAACATCATCCTTGGAGTTGACCAAATCTTCCATTTCTGTACACAGCTGTTGGTTAACTCTTTCTAGTTCAACCTTACACTCTAGAGCTTCCTCCAAAGAGCGAGCCAAGAACAGGGCTTTGCTCTCGTTATCACGCACCTCCGTTTCTGCACGGGCGCGTTCTTCTGCATATTTTGCAGACACAGTCTTCTCTTCACCAAGCATCTGATCAAACTTCTTTTTCACATCTTCAACACACTGTAATGAACCAACGCTTTCTTCCATGCGTTTTTTCATATCCGCTATCTGAGCTTGCAATGTTGCGACTTGCTCTGATAGGTTTTTCTTTGCTTCCGCCTCCTCTTTTAATTGTTCCAGGAAGCCATTTTTCTCATCTTCCATTTGTTTGAGCTTTGTGCTAAAACTCAGCCTTTGACACCTCTCTTCCTGTAAGAGTTCCTGCGTGTCTTGCAGCTGCGATTCCAAGATAGAAAAATCTTCCGCAATTTCTCTAGATTTGCTGTCTGCTTGAGAAAGCTGATTTGTGACACTGTCCAACTCAACCTGCAATCGGTTTGCCTTCTCTAACAGCTTAGCACACAATCGGTCACCTTCTGACACCTTGACTTGCGATTCCAGAAGCCGTGCCTCTACTTTTTCCCTCTTATGTTCACAATCTCCTTTTCCCTGCATAAGAGCCTTCACCTCATTGGCTAGTTTCTGGGAATGAGACTGTAATTCTGCCACACAGGCTTCTTTCTCCTTTAACTGCTGCTGGAAACGTTGGGTTTCACCTTTCCAACTTTCACAGTCTGCACGTAATTCATCTACCACATTGCTCAAATTGGTGAGCTCATACACAGTACTCAGTAATTTAGCCTCTCTTTCACTTTTCTCATGGTCGCTGAGAGACAATGTCGTTTTCAGAGCGACATTCTGTTCCTGCGACTCCTGCAGGTCTATTTTTGTAGCTCCCAAAGACTGAAGACTTTTTTCCAGCTGATTATGCAACTCCAACATATCAGCCATACTTTGCTTCTGCAAAGTCTGAATTTCACTTTCCTTTTCCATGAGGATGGTATCTTTCTCCATTATAGTCTCTCTGCGTTTTTGCAACTCGACCAAAAGAAGAGCAGTGGATTCTTCCCACTGTAACACATGAGACTTGAGTAGTTCATTCATTTCCTGCAAGTTTCTATGCTCCATTTTAAGCAATTCCAAGGCTTGTTCCTTTTCTTCCATTTTCCGTTGCAAGGCATCCAACTCAGCCCTGCACACATACTCGGTTTCCTCCAAACCGATGGCCTCCATTGGCTGCTGGCGTCTCTGTTTCCAGCCTGCCATGCTCTCTTGGTGAGCCTTTTGCTGAGCTGCAAAGCTCCGCTGAAAATCCGCATTTGCCTGCTGTTGAGCTGCATTTGCTTGCTGTTGAGCTGCATTTGATATAATCAGATGTTTCAACATCTCCTCCATTTTGAGTTTACTTTTCATCTGAGCACACTGCGTCTCCATAGCAGTTTCATCAGTGTTGCTAGGGACAACAACCTTCCTCTTTAGTAGACTCTCTTTAGGCATGGATGGGGCTGGTTCAGACGGCAACATCCCCTCCATCCATAGAATCCGGTCTCTCATTTCATCTATCTTTGCATTTTTCAGGCGTTTGGACCGCCCCATCTTCAATAACTCCACAAACAAATTTTTCACAGTCCAGCAAACAATTTTCAGACCACTGTCTCTTCAACACATGTAGTTTTTCTCTCTCTTGCAGGATCTCTTTTCCTACGCACATAGATTGTGCAATCTCATGCACCAGACAAAGTTCATCAAACATTTGCACTTCCTTGCAGGGATCTTGCTGCTTCTGCCCACTGCATACCTCCACCATATGTGAGGGATTAGCTCGGTGGTAGGCGTGGATGACCCCTTTGGGGGTGCGTTTTCACAGAGAGATAGCCGATTAGAGGTTGAAAACAAGACTGATTTATTCATGCAATTTACTTAACACAATTGCAAGCATCAAAACAGCCAAAATAAAATAAAAGACAAAATAAATCCTTGCCTCTGTGGGCGGCTACCTTCTCACGCTGGAACCTACCTAAGAAGTCTTTCCAACCTACTGTTGGGCCGACACTGCTGATCCTACAGCAGACACTCAAATGTCCATTTGTTTGCTTTTCACACAGCACAAACATTGTCCAACTCAACATGTCCCTTTGTTTTCTTTCACACAGCACATGTTCATTTATAACAGGATCCTTTACTCTTCAGATTCTTCATATTGAACACAGTTCATTTAACAGGTCCCTTTACTCTTCACACTCTTCACATGGAACACTTTGTCTTCTCACCTTTGAGACGTCTTCACTCGTGGTTACCCTCCTTAGCTTCACATCGCTTTAGGGGGTCTTCTCCCATGCTCACCAGCTTGTCGGGAGGCACACATCCGACTGTCCCCCTCTCCCAGCCCACACGGCGACAGGCGGCAGCAGTCCTTCTCCCATGCCCACACGGCGTCGGGAGGTACACGTATGTCTGTCCTCCTCTTCCCAGCTCACACAGCGACAGGAGGCAGCACTCAATAGATTTTCTCTGGACAAATTATAGAGGCCTTGATCTCCTCATTCTGAACAGCTGAATGGTTTTCAACTTCCTGCTGGCTCTTTTTGCAGCCAACACCCTATAGTATCAGTGAATTTTTCAAAGCAGGTGGGAATGTATCTCCTTCCTGTGACTACATTCCCAGATTTACCTGACTTCCTGTCACAATATATATATATAATAGTTTGACACTTATGAGAAGGTGAAAGGGTAATAGCGGCTGCGTATAGCACATTTTAGGGTGATTTTGTAAAAGATTGGTTTAACATAGCAGCTCACAGGATACACATAATATAATATTAGGAAACTTAATGTAAACAAATCACCAGGTCCAGGTGGCTTACACCTGCAAGTCCTTAGCTCAATTATAGCCAAGCTGCTATTTTGAATTTTTAATGACACCTTACTGCCTGGATTGGTAATTAGGGATGATCGAACGGTTCGGGTCGACCATCGGTTCGGCCCGAACATTGGGTGTTCGAGGTTCGGCCGAATTTAGAACTTTTTGCCCAAAAAGTTCGGAATTCGGCAACCAGAACCGACCAAAATGCAATGGGACAGGAAATGGGCTTTAAAAGCCCGTGATTGGACCAGAACCATCAATAAAAGCCAATTGAGGGGCAGGAGAATGCTAGGAATGTGATTGGAGTGACTAGGGGGTCCATAGTCCAATCATTAGTGAATACGCCCCCCAGTATATAAGATCGCCCCCGCCAAATTCCTAGCATTCTTGTACGGGACATGAAAGAGAGTGGAATGCTGTTCTGTTCTAATGTGTTACAAAGTGTCATTTAGCTATTTTTAGTGTGAGGAAAGGGATATCTAGTGTAGTTAGAGTGCTCCTTTTACACTTTAGTTAGCTTCAAAAATGTAGTTTCTGTAGGGAAAGTGTTAAGTGTAAGGGGACCGTAGTGTAGTGTAGGGTTAACTGACAGTGACTGCTATGGAAGGGTGACAAAACCCCTCCATAGCAGGGTGACCGCTATAGAGAAATGATCATTTCTCTGAGTTGTTTCGGCACAGGAATATGGCTTCTCACCAGCCAAGCATTTTTAATGCTGCAGGGGCTGCCACTGCCAGTGCTTTTTTGAGGACATGTTTGATGTCAGACATGACATCTGAACATGTGTATAGGGGGTATATATACACATATATGTCTGTATATATACCCCTAGACATATATAGGTGTGATAGTAGCAGAAATATATGCTTGCGCTAATGAAATCATTTACACTGATATATTTCTGCTACTATCACACCTATATATGTCTAGGTGTATATACAGTATACAGACATATATGTGTATATATACCACTATACACAAGTTCAGATGTTTTGCCTGCCTCAAAAGAAGCCAAAAAAATGCCAAAAAAAAAACGCTAGCGTCAAAAAAAAAAATGCCCAGGTGTGTTTTTGCTGGCATTTTTTGGGGTTTTTTGGAGGCAGGCAAAACATCTGAACTTGTGTATAGTGGTGTATATACACACATACATATATTTATATACACACCTAGACATATATAGGTGTGATAGTAGCAGAAATATATGCTTGCGCTAATGAAATCATTTACACTAATATATTTCTGCTACTATCACACCTATATATGTCTAGGTGTGTATAAACATATAAGTATGTGTGTATATATACCACTATAGACAAGTATAGGAGGCAGTATATTGGAGGCAGGCAAAACATCTGAACTTGTGCACAGTACCACTATACACAAGTACCACTATACACAAGTTCAGATGTTTTTCCTGACTGCAAAGAACCCAAAAAAATGCCTGCTATTAAACCGGCAAGGTGTTACAGCAGAGAAGCCATACTCCTGTGCTGAAAGTGTTCTAATACAAACAATCCTTTTTTTTATGGTTCTGGACATGCTACAGAGCTGAAACTTCACAGGTAAACCTTTTAGACCCCCCAGACACAAAATCACACAAAAAAAAAGTTCTTAAAAATTGTCATTTTTGATAAAAAAGCCAATTATTGAAAAAATTAGAACCATGAAAAAAAAAAAAAAGATAATTTTTCAGTAGAACAGGGATGTGGGACCCTCCTTTTACACCTATATGATCTTTTTTTTCTGGTTCTGGACATGCTAAAGAGCTGAAACTTCACAGGTGCACCTTTTAGACCCCTCAGACACAAAATCACACAGAAAAGGTTACACCACTATACACAAGTTCAGATGTTTTGCCTGCCTCAAAAGAACCCAAAAAAATGCCAAAAAAACGCTAGCGTCAAAAAAAAAAAATGCCCAGGTGTGTTTTTGCTGGCATTTTTTGGGGGTTTTTGGAGGCAGGCAAAACATCAGAACTTGTGCACAGTACCACTATACACAAGTTCAGATGTTTTTCCTGACTGCAAAGAACCCAAAAAAATGCCTGCTATTAAACCGGCAAGGTGTTACAGCAGCAAAGCCAACCTCCTGTGCTGAAAGTGTTCTAATACAAACAATCTTTTTTTTTATGGTTCTGGACATGCTACAGAGCTGAAACTTCACATGTACAGTTTTTAGACCCCCCAGATACGAAAATCTCTTTTTTTTTCAATAATTGGCTTTATCAAAAATGACAATTTTTAAGAACCTTTTTTTGTGTGATTTTGTGTCTGAGGGGTCTAAAAGGTGTACCTGTGAAGTTTCAGCTCTTTAGCATGTCCAGAACCAGAAAAAAAAGATCATATAGGTGTAAAAGGAGGGTCCCACATCCCTGTTCTACTGAAAAATTATCTTTTTTTTTTTCATGGTTCTAATTTTTTCAATAATTGGCTTTTTTATCAAAAATGACAATTTTTAAGAACTTTTTTTGTGTGATTAATAGTTAATGGGGCATGACCCAGAACCCTAGGCACTTTTTAGGGGCATTTATTGGGTTTTAGGGCTTAAAAATTGTGTTTTTTGATTACCGAAGTTCGGGTCCCATTGATTTCAATGGGGTTCTGAAATCCGGGCCGAACTTTCGGGAAGTTCGGATGTTCTGGCCGAACCAAACTTTTCAAAAGTTCGATCATCCTTATTGGTAATAACTGATTGGTGTAAAGTAAATGTTGCATCAAACTACAAAAAAGGGATCAAGATATATACCAGGAAACTACAGACCAGTTAGACTAACATCAATAGTATGTAAGGTATTTGAGAGAATTATAAGGGACTGTATACAGAAATGTGTCAGTTACAAAGATAGCATAAGTGAAAACTAGTATGGATTTATGAAATACCTTTATTTTCAGACCAACCTTTCATTGTTCTATGAGGAAGTAAGTGAGAAATGAGATGGGTGAAGTCCAGTGGATGTAGTTTATCTAGATATAGGCATTTGATACTGTACCGTATAAACAATTATTCTATAAAATAAGGTCTGTTGGAGGTAATGAAATTGTATATGCAGTACATGAATAGGAAACTGTTTACATGAACGGGTCCAGAGAATAGTGATAAATGACTCACTCTTTAAATGGTCTAAAGTTGTGTGTGGTGTGCCTCAGGATTCTGTCTTGGGGCGATTGCTGTGTAAATTATTTATTTATGATATAGAGGTTGGAATCAATTGCAATCAATTGCTCAATTTCAGTGATTGCTGATTATACTAAATTATGAAGGGAAATAACTTAATAATCGGAAGTAGCATTGTTACAGGAAGACCTTCATAAATAGGAGGTTGGGCAACTACATGACAGATGAGGTTCAATTTAGAGAAATGTAAAGTTTTGTACTTGGGTGTCAAAAATACACATGCAAAATAGGAGGTTCTCCCCTAGGGAAATCAATGATGGAAAAGGATCTGTGGATACTTGTAGATCACAGACTTAGCAATAGTGTGCAATGTCAAGTTGCAGCTCACAAAGCTCAATAGTATGTAAACTTCTGAAAGGGATGATAAGAGGCTATATCCAAGAGTTTGCTAAAGAGAACAACATCATCAGCAGTAATCAGCACGGCTTTACAAAAGGGCGTTCTTGTCAAACCAATCTGTTAACATTCTACGAGGAGGTGAGCTGTGAGCTACTGTAGATAAGGGGAGACCTGTGGATGTGGTGTACCTGGATCTTGCTAAGGCGTTTGATACAGTTCCCCACAAATGCTAAATTTATAAAATAAGGTCTGCAGGCATTGACCACAAGGTTTGTTCTTGTATACAGAACTGGTTAAAGGGGAGTGTCCAAAGGGTGGTAATAAAAAATGCGTACTCAGACTGGTCTGGGGTGGTAAGTGGGGTCCCCCAAGGCTCAGTCCTGGGACCAATTTTGTTCAATTTATCCATAAATAGCATTAAGGACGGGATCATTAGTTCAATCTCAGTTATTGCAGACGACACAAAATTAAGCAGGGCAATAACTTCAAATCGTGAGTCAGAAATCTTACAGAATGTCCTGAACAAAATAACAGAGTGGGCAACAACATGGAAAATAAGGTTTAATGTGGAGAAGTGTAAGGTTTTGCCCTTGGGGACTAAAAACATAAACGCACAATACACTTTACGGGGGGAACCTCTGGGGGAACCTCTGGGAGTCTTAGTAGAAGATAGACTTAGCAATAGCATGCAATGTCAAGCTGCAGCTGCCAAATCCGGCAGAATATTAGCATGCATAAGGAAGGGGATGTATTTCAGAGATAAAACTATAATCCTACCACTTTATAAAACACTGGGCCGACCACATCTGGAGTATTCTGTCCAGTCCTCAGAAGGGATGTGTTGGAGCTGGAGAGAGTCCAGAGAAGAGCAACTAAACTAATTAGGGGATCGGAGGACCTTAATTATGAGGAGCGCTTACAATAACTTGATTTATTCTCCCTGGAAAGGAGACGCCTGAGAGGGGACATGATAGCGATTTACAAATACCTCAACGGTGATTTCAACATAGAAAAAAACTATTCAGTCGCAAAAAATGCATGAGGACACGAGGCCGTACAATGCGATTGGAGGAGAAGCGATTTAACCTCAGGCTACAGAGTGGTTTTTTTTACAGTAAGGGCTACAAGATTGCGGAATTCTCTATCACAAATGGTAGTAACTGCAGGGAGTATGGCTACTTTTAAAAGACTCTTGGACGTACATCTCAAGGATCAAAACATTCAGGGGTATGTGAAATGATTATGTCCACACACACCTACACAGGTTGAACCGGATGGACTATTGTCTTTATTCAACCTCAACTACTATGTAACTATGTGTAGCAGTATTTACAGGCATTGGGCCTGATGTGGGTCTGCCATGGTTATCTTTAACACCAACAGCACATTTAAGCTTGTTGCCCAAGTGTGAGATCTGAGACAATCAACAGTCCGTCATCTTTGGTTTTTAGTTTTATTGTAGGAACTTGGATGGGAGAAGGGAATGAGTGGGATGCTCCTCTGGCTCAACTAGGTACAAATTTTGGACATTTGAGAAAAATGCCGCCTGGCGCCGGCTGAAGGCCGACCAGCGCTTATTGGCACTTGTGAATCTGACTTGCGGTCTGTGAACTGAAACTTGACTTTGGCTATTTCCTCACAGCTCAAAAGTCCTTTACACTGCTCCCTGTAGTCTTCACTGACTGAGGTAGCTACTTGCAATCCTGCTACAACACTTAACACTTTACATTTCAGGGCCCAGCAGCTGGCACCCTCTTTACTCTTCAGGGTTAACTCTGGCACCCCTTTACTATAATTTCTGCACTGGCTAGCTAGCTCCTGGATTCCTCTGACCTTCTCGGGAGTGGTCCCCTCTGCTAGGCAGACCCCTAAGAGCAGTTTGCAGTACTTATGACTCAGAATGCTTTCTTGAAACTTGACCCCAATGCTCCGCTGGTCCTCAGCACACCTGGATGCTTCTCTGCAGCTCAGCTCAGCCCTGTGTCCCCTCAAGCCAGCCGCCTGGGACACCCGATTCTTCCTGGAAGGAGGAGACACAGCCGTCACCTCCCTCCTGGGACTCTGCGTCCCGCCAAAGGCGCTGCATCATGTGCTTCCCTCAGACTTATACCCTCTCCCAGAATGCTGTGAGGCATAATCTGCCCTCCTGGGATAGATACAAGCCAGGATGTGCCATTGGCTGGGTTTCCTCCACTGCCCAATGAGAGCCCTCATTGGGTTACAGTGGAGAGACTCCCTAGTCTCAACAGTCACACCTGGGAACCATGACAACCTCACTGAGCAATCTAGCCCTGCTGTTAAGCAGGCAAGGCCTCCCTTATAATTTACCTAGCACCTACCTTTTAGGGTGCTACATATGTAACTATGTAAAGCTAGCAAAATACTGCCATGCATTAAAAAGGACAAACATTCCAAATCAATAAATCTGTCCCTTTACAAAACAATGTTTAGCCTCATCTTGAATATACAGTTGTGCTTTGGTCAACAACCTTCAGGAAAGACATTGGTGAATTAGAAAGAGTTCAGCAAAGGGCAACAATATTGATATGATGGATAGAGAACCTCCGCTATGAGGATTGATTACATAGATTATAGTTATTCACTCTGGAAAAGAGGTAGGTCTTAAGAGGAGATTTGACTACAATATGCAAATACTGTTTATCAAAGTTACTTCAGTAGTTTAGAGAAACAATGTACTCTACAGTCTCTGAAGAAGACATCGGGCCAAAGTTTTAGGTTAGAAGAAAGAAGGTTTAACCTTAGATTGAGGAAAGGGTTCTTTACTGTTAAAGCAGTAAAATGTGAAAATTCCTTCCACAGGAAATGGCACTAGCTGAGAATGTCAACAACTTCAAAAATATTTTAGGGGTCTTTCTCCAGAATCAGGATATAACAGGCTATGGGAATGGTTAGAGAAAAAAAATCACACGCACATACCCACACATTGGTTGAATTGGATGGACCTGTGTCTTTTTTCAACCTTACAAACTATGTAACTATGAAGCCAGCCTCCAGATTTCTAGTGTAAATTGCTTAATTACAGTTCCAATTTTCACCATTTCACGCAAAGGCACAATTTAACATTTCCAAATATTTATGAACTGTCAGAGGACCTACAAAATCAGTAGCACCATCTTTCTATTTCACTGGTTCTGTGTTTTCATAAAATTAATAAGTTGGGGGAACTTTTACAAACTCTAAAATCTGTAAGTGAGAAATAAAAAGTAAAAGAGAAAAATTGGAAAAATGGCCTGACCAAAAAGTGGAGTGCATGTCCTGCAAAAGGGTAAAGGCTTTTTATTGTTGTCCACATGATAAGGCTCTTTGCTTTGTTTTGGAACATATTCCTAAAGCCAGTGCCAGCTTTCTTTTTTTTACAATTTAAATGATTTAAACATAGAGGGGGGCAGGGAGGAACGATTCTCTGCTGCTTGGAGGTCCTGGGACATGTTTCGGTGTTCGGATGCCTTCAAGTCCTGGCTTGAAACACCTGTGCTGCCGGGTGCTGGGGGGGCAGTAGTGGGACGCGGGCGGCCCCTCCTGATTTCCTCTACCTTATTTGCCCCTTTGGCTTACCTCTGTCTACATTCCCCTCTCTGGCTATACCACTGGCCCCATAAGGCAATACTTTTTGTGCTTATTTGTGGTTTTTAGGCGCTTCTCAGTAGGAAGGCTGGATATTTATCAATGCCTTCCACACTTCACGCCATCTTCTAATGCGACGCCAGCTATGGTGGTGTCTCTACCTGTGTTGTCCTTTGCTTGTCTTTTCTTTTGCTTATGTTGACTCCTGTTACCCCAAGTTGCTGTTTTTCTTTAAGTTGCGATGCAACCGAGATCTAATGGACCTGACGGTTTATGTTCCTTATCTGCGCTTATTGATATTGATTGTTGTATGCACTTACTCAAAGTTTACTATCTGTCATGCCTGGAATTTTTTTTTTTTTCTGTATGTTTCACACCCCCATGCTTCTCCCCCTACTCTGTAAAACCCTTCTTTCTCAATAAACTAAGATTGAACTAAATGATTTAAACATCAATATTCACAGGTTCACTCATCTTTGATTAGGTAATATACCAGAATTTTGTGGGACTTCAATGAATTATAATTTTTAACCAGCTAGGGTGAAATCTTTCTTGAACACTACATTTGCTTCCAAAAGGACTATTCCAAAAAATAAAACACACTCAATAACCTTGATCTACAGTATGTTAGTGGCTTTTTTTTTCTTTCTTTCTTTCTTTTTTTTCTTTTTTTTTTGTGGAGTATCTGAAGCTGGTGTTGCTGAAGTCCTTCATTAACTTTTCTTTTTAGTTGACATATCCATTGCATTTTAGCACAGTCTTTGCAAATGCTTATTCAGAATTTTTGAAAGATCTTATTTTGCTTTGTACAAAACAGTTTTTGTCATAGAGGTTTGCCACAGGCAAATGTTTTTAGGCAAAATGTTAATGGTGAAGTCACTGGTTTCAGTGACCTTGTTTGCACTAGGCACTAGAAACCCGCTGTCACTGAGAATATTATGAAAATTTAATGAGAGTTTCATCTCCTCTTAACTTTCCATGTTTATCGCAAAATATTAAACAATATACTAAAAAAATCGAAATATGTATATATATATTTGTGAAAAAAAATTACCCATGAAATTTTAAGAGTTGAAAAAAGTCTATAGCAAAGTTGTCTTGATACATGAACAATCTTACTACTCATTTGTCTCATTACAAACATATTTTCTGTTCCCTGGCTGACAACGCTGTTCTGCCTGATCCTATAAGTGTTGCTGGCATAGAAGCTGCTCCTCTTTTTATGTATGCATACACTGCATGTAAAGACTTTAACCACTTGAGTCCTGGGCACAGTTTTAAAATGGTGCTGGGAGTCAGAGGCTCCTGCGGGTCCTTGTGGGTTTTTAGGCTGAAACCATGGGCTGTCTGTTTGCCTCCAGCGCTAAGCTAACGAGCTGAAAAAAAATTCAGATCCTGGGCTTTCCATGCTTCTATTGATTGCTCCATAAGAGCGCACTGTAGAAGCAAATGTAAAAACCTTGCTCCCTCACGAGTCACATCACCGCACTTCTTGTTATTATGGATGTGAGTATGGAACTGTGTTCACTAGCAATAGATTGGGGACTATTTGTTAGATAAAAATATCCTTGAGTATTGATATTTTATCTATTTATAAAATAATACACTATACTTTTGGGATTATCTATCTTCTCGAAGTTTAAACCTAACTTAGTGGTCTTGCTGGCAGGAAGTTCTCTGCATTCCATCCAACACATTTGTCTGATAGATTATATTAAAGTGAGTACTTGTTATGTAAGTCTTGGATGCATTATTTGGATCCAGTGGTTCTTTTTTTGGGTATTTTGCATACTTAGTTTCTGTCCTTGTCACCTGTTTCTGCATTTGTCATTCCCTCGCGGGTTTTGGGCCTGTCCTGCTCCTATGCCCATCTGTATCAGTTGTGGATATTTTTTAACTGATTCATGACAAATGTCCCCATGCATGTGCAATGCTATCTCTAACCCACAGGTGGTTTAGTGAGCTTTTGACGTCGTGTATTTAAAAATGGCTGCTGCATAGCCAATTGACCATGTGGTTGTGGGGGGAAGTGCAACCATGTGTTGCTGACCTCACTCACAAAATGACCTGTGAGTGGAGAAGAGAAATGATTACATCCTGTGGGTGGTCTCTGGTATACAGGACTATAAAAATAGTCCATAGCATGAGGAATAGGCTGTTTTTGGAGTTGTGGAAAGACCAAGCATGGAGCCAGGATTTGCTATTGTCCTGTTCCTCCAGCTATCCAGTGTAAGCCTCTGACATTCAATTACGAAAGCTAAGTTTAATTTGATATTTTGGGATATTGGGAATAGAAGTGTATATTTAAGTCGTGGTATTTTGTGTAATGTTTATGGTAACTTTTATGTGTAAGAAGCTTTATATATTTTGATGTCCAGTAAAGTTTTATGCTTTTTTATCAAAACTGCTCTTGGTGTGTCTTTTCATTTTAAATATTCACTAGATATTTGCGTGGCTGTCCAGTATACTTGCAATTTCAGTATATTTTGCTACAAGTAGGAGCTAATCTGCTCAAGTGTATGCAGTCTTTTGCTTTTTATAAATTTTGTTGTTTCCCACTGTTAATAGATTAATATTTATAATGTAATAACAACCTTATATTTTCCACATTTGTTACAACACCCTAGACGTTGATGGGTAGACATCCTGCCATTTGAAATGAGCAGTATGAGCAAACAAACCCAATAAACCTTATTTTGCATAAATTCATTAATTCTGTATATTTTAATATACAGTATCTCATAAAAGTGAGTACACCCCTCACATTTTTGTAAATATTTTATTATATCTTTTCATGTACACTGAAGAAATGACACTTTGCTACAATGTAAAGTAGTGAGTGTACAGCTTGTATAACAGTGTACATTTGCTGTCCCCGCAAAATAACTCAATGCACAGCCATTCGTGTCTAAACCACTGGAAACAAAAGTGAGTACAAATGAAAATGTCCAAAATGAACCCAATCAGCCATTTTCCCTCCCCAGTGTAATGTGACTCATTAGTGTTACAAGGTCTCAGGTGTGAATAGGGAACAACTGTATTAAATTTGCTGTTATCTCTCTCACTCTCTCATACTGGTCACTGGAAGTTCAACATGGCACTTCATGGCAAAGAACTCTCTGAGGATCTGAAAAAAAAAAAGAATTGTTGCTCTACATAAATATGGTCTAGGCTATAAGAAGATTGCCAGGACCCTGAAAATGATCTGCAGCATGGTGGCCAAGACCATACAGCCGTTTAACAGGACAGGTTCCACTCAGAACAGGCCTCGCCATGGTCGACCAAAAAAGTTAAGTGTACTTGCTCAGTATCATTTCCAGAGGTTGTCTTTGGGAAATAGATGTATGAGTGCTGCCAGCATTGCTGCAGAGGTTGAAGGGGTGGGGAGATCAGTCTGTCAGTGCTCAAACCATACGCTGCACACTGCATCAAATTGGTCTGAATGGCTGTCCATGTCCAAGAGGGTTAGGGCAGTGCTGGAAAAATAATGCTGACCACACAAAATTTCGACACTTTGACATCGCCCGCAAATAATGAGATGGTATGGGTTTTGTCTTGAATGAACAGACCTTCAATTTGATGGTCCATAAAAAAATGTAATCAAGAGGTTCCATAAGAAGGGCAAATATCAGGGGCGAGAGCAGGCTTCCCTGTCTCATTCCATTGGAGATAGGAAATTAGGTGGAGAATAAGCCATCAACATAAACATATGTGGTCGGTTGGGTATAGAGAGCAAATATTGCCACGTGAATATCACCTGAGAAGCCAAACTTAGCCAATACCTTGGACAAGTATCCCCGATACTCCCTGTCAAAAGCCTTCTCTGTGTCTAAGGTAAGAAACAGAGAAAGCACGCCCTTGGTTTCAGACAGGGGTCTGTCTACCAGGGGTGAAACCCACCTGGTCTGCATTGATTAAATTGGGTATAAAAAAGCCATCTGGGCCCGGGGATTTATTTTGTGGTAGATTATTGATGGTCATTTCCCCTTCAACCTTAGAGAAGGGTTGGTTTAGCGCTGTTAAAGCCTCTGATGATAATTTTGGGAGAGATATAGAGTCTAAGAACTCATCAATAATCTCCAATGCGGGTTGAAAAGTTGATGGGTCATTTTGCAGGTTGCAGAGCTATGCATAAAAGGAGATAAATGCATCAGCAATTTCTTTGGGATTTGTAGGATTAACACCTGAGGATTGATGCTGAAGATGGGCTATATTTTGTTTATGAACTTTCTCTTTTATTTGGCAAACCAGCAATCTACCTGCCTTGTTGCCATTACAGTAATGATTAGATTTTAACAACTTGAAATGCTTATCATGTTGTGAAATAAGGAGCAATCTTAGTTCTTGTATAGAGTTAAACAGTTGGAAGCTGATAGTGAAAGGGGCCTTTTATTTATTAGCCTTCTGCAAGTTTCTTATATCGGTTAACAGATCATGAAGTTGCTGTGTCCTGAACTTTTTTACCACCAAACTCATTTGGAGAAGAATGCCCCTTATATACGCTTTATGGGAATTCCACAAAGTAAAGGGATCTGATACCGAATGTTCGTTCAAGGGAAAGAACTGGATACAGTGATGCACCCTTTACCTGCTCTCTGGAACTGACATTAGGCGTACATCATTACGCCAATGATTGACCGTAGTTTCTACACCATCACATTTTACCATGATAGATATAGGCGCGTGGTCTGACCATGTAATATCAGAGTCACATATATCTTGTAAGAGAAATGTATCCACTAAAAATAAATCTATACGTGAATAAATCAAAGGAGCAGAAGAGAAGAAAGTGTAGTCTCTCTCGGATGCATGCTGGCATCCCCATACGTTGAAGAGCCTAAGGGAGGAAATAAAGTCCTGAAGGAGCGTACTGCAAGATCGGTGGCAAGTGGGGTCTTACATATCAAGAGATTTAGTAGGGATTGCATGGAAGTCCACACAGGATCATATTTCAATAGGTGTGTTGCTGTACTCTTTTGCATATTTTCTTAAGGAATGTTAAGGGTCTAATGTTAGGCAGGTAGACATTCACTAAAGTGTAAGGTCTGTTGTTAAGTTCACACCTTAGGATTATGAAGCATCCCTTGTTGTCCGCTTCTTTGGAAATTAGTTTAAATAGCCACTGTGTCCCTAACTGCTATTAGCACCCCTCTTTTTTTTGGATGCAACATGGGATTGGAAGATATGCGGAAAATTCTTGTGGGCGATCTTCCGAGGACTGTTTTAACATAAATGAGTCTCTTGGAGACATAGGACATCACCTTGAAGATGTCTGGCTTCGCCCCACAGCATGCTACGCTTGGCAGGGCTATTAAGCCCTTTTACTTTGAAGGAGACAATTTTGAACTGCATTTTAGTAATGAAAGATGGATTTCTCCAGAAGTGTGCCTGCACTTAATTGAAGAACATCACTGAGAATCTAGCAAAGAAGGCACAAACAAACCAGCCACCTTCGCTAGAAATGGGCGAACTCAATAAAAATAAAACTAAAAGTCCTAACTGCACTTCTGTGTAGCGGAGTCTAGGGTGAAATAACAGGAAAAAAATTGTGATCCACAAGGAATCTGAGCAGATAATTATCCGATGAACAATAACCATTAGATTCATCTTCCTGCCAGATGGAAGGTTGGGAGTGGTTTGACGGTGACTTCGTTTCTGATGGGGAGTGGCTATCCAGGATCTGACATTTTTTCAGAAGTGTGATGCCCTCCTCCACTGTAAGGACTTGAATTGCTTTGCCTTTATAATCGATTAGAAGTTTTGCTGGGTAGTTCCACTGATATGGAATTTGATGGTTGGGAAGGGGTTTTGTGATGGTTAATACATTTTTCCTCCTCTGCATGGTGTAGCGGGGGAGGTCTGTGAAAAGTTGGAGATCTTTAAGACAGTCGGGGAGATTGTTGCTTTTTCTAGTTAAATACATAAATTTTTCTTTAATATGGTGGTAATGTATCCTGACTATGATGTCTCTGGGGAGATGTTCTGGGATGTGCTTAGGCTTAGGGAACCTATGGATGTGATCAGTAAGTAACTCCTCTGGTGGGGAGTCTGATAGTGCGCCCTTGAGAATGTTAGAGAAGAAAGCCTGAAGTTCCATTAGCTTAACCGACTCCGAAATTTCGCGAACTTTGATATTATTTCTGAGAGAGCGGTCTTCTAAATCCACCAGGTTTTTTTTCCCGCTCATTGTGCGCATCCACCAGATCATTAAATGTGGACGCTAACTCTCCAACTTTGTTTTCGATGTGTGACACCCTCTCGCTGACCTCCTGAATAGTGTTGAGCGAACACGGACTGTATTATTCGTGTTCGTACCGAATAATTGGATTTTTTGTACCCGAACACGGACACGGACACTTTACTGTATGTTCGGGTAAAAATCCGTGTTCGGTCGTTTTATTTCCGGGTTTTGCATGCTTTGGCGCTCTTTTCATGGCGGGCTTTCAACAGCCAATCAACAATCGTTTAACTGGTGTGCCTTAAGCCATCCCAGCCATGCCTGCAAATGTCTCAGTAGCTGTGATTGGCCGTCTGAAGCATGTGACCAAGTCTTTATAAGTTCGAGGCAGCCGCAGCGGCGTCATTATGCTGCTTAGATTCAGGGACAGAGCACACATCAACGTGCTGGCTGCTGATTAGGGAAAGATAGGCAGGAAAAAACCATTTGTGTCCGGATAGAATTTAGGGACAGGTCGGAGTGTTTAGGCAGGGCGAGTTGTAGGCATTTTAGGGATAGAGTCTGCTGAATTATAGGGTCAGTGTCTTCTACAAACTACAATCGATATTGCTGTGTGGGGGGTGGGGTCTGCACTCAATCCTGATCTACGATCTCTTCTCAATCCTGTTAGGGACAGAGTCTGCTGAATTTTAGGGAAACTGTGTTCTACAAACTACAATCGATATTGCTGTGTGGTGTGGGATTGGAGATAGGCAGGTGTCAGTGATCCACATCCATTTTTCTGTGTGTGAGCTGCAGTGAACACAATCTTTTTGGGCTGCAGTGAACACAATCTTTTTGGGCTGCAGTGAACACAATCTTTTTGGGCTGCAGTGAACACAATCTTTTTGGGCTGCAGTGAACACAATCTTTTTGGGGTGCAGTGAACAAAATCTTTTTGGGGTGCAGTGAACACAATCCTTTTTGGTGTGCAGTGAACACAATCTTTGTGGGGTGCAGTGAACAAAATCCTTTGTGGGGTGCAGTGAACACAATCTTTTTGGGGTGCAGTGAACAAAATCCTTTTTGGGGTGCAGTGAACAACATCCTTTTTGGGGTGCAGTGAACACAATCTTTTTGGGGTGCAGTGAACAAAATCCTTTGTGGGGTGCAGTGAACACAATCTTTTTGGGGTGCAGTGAACACAATCTTTTTGGGGTGGAGTGAACAACATCCTTTTTGGGGTGCAGTGAACAAAATCCTTTTTGGGGTGCAGTGAACAAAATCATTTTTGGGGTGCAGTGAACACAATCTTTTTGGGGTGCAGTGAACACAATCTTTGTGGGGTGCAGTGAACACAATCTTTTTGGGGTGGAGTGAACAACATCCTTTTTGGGGTGCAGTGAACAACATCCTTTTTGGGGTGCAGTGAACACAATCTTTTTGGGGTGCAGTGAACACAATCTTTGTGGGGTACAGTGAACAGAATCTTTGTGGGGTGCAGTGAACACAATCTTTGGGGGGTACAGTGAACACAATCTTTGTGAGGTGCAGTGAACACAATCTTTGTGGGGTGCAGTGAACACAATCATTGTGGGGTGCAGTGAACTCAATCTTTGTGGGGTACAGTGAACACAATCTCATACTTCTGAAGGTTTGAGGGTGCTGCCTGTTCCATACTCCCCCTACTCCTCATCTAGCCTTTTAGGGGTACAAACAATAGTAATTGGGGCCTAGTGTGGTTGTGTACGTGTGATATACATACACTTTTTTTGGATCATATTTTCTATTCCGCTATTTAATCAAAAACCTTTGGGGATCAGTTAAATTGGGGGATAGTCTGTGTTGGTACGTGTGAGAGAGATCCACCTTTCCAAGTTGTTGGGGTTCATCTCATACTTCTGAAGGTTTGAGGGTGCTGCCTGTTCCATACTCCCCCTACTCCTAGCCTTTTAGGGGTACAAACAATAGTAATTGGGGCCTAGTGTGGTTGTGTACGTGTGATATACATACACTTTTTTGGGATCATATTTTCTATTCCGCTATTTAATCAAAAACCTTTGGGGATCAGTTAAATTGGGGGATAGTCTGTGTTGGTACGTGTGAGAGAGATCCACCTTTCCAAGTTGTTGGGGTTCATCTCATACTTCTGAAGGTTTGAGGGTGCTGCCTGTTCCATACTCCCCCTACTCCTAGCCTTTTAGGGGTACAAACAATAGTAATTGGGGCCTAGTGTGGTTGTGTACGTGTGATATACATACACTTTTTTGGGATCATATTTTCTATTCCGCTATTTAATCAAAAACCTTTGGGGATCAGTTAAATTGGGGGATAGTCTGTGTTGGTACGTGTGAGAGAGATCCACCTTTCCAAGTTGTTGGGGTTCATCTCATACTTCTGAAGGTTTGAGGGTGCTGCCTGTTCCATACTCCCCCTACTCCTAGCCTTTTAGGGGTACAAACAATAGTAATTGGGGCCTAGTGTGGTTGTGTACGTGTGATATACATACACTTTTTTGGGATCATATTTTCTATTCCGCTATTTAATCAAAAACCTTTGGGGATCAGTTAAATTGGGGGATAGTCTGTGTTGGTACGTGTGAGAGAGATCCACCTTTCCAAGTTGTTGGGGTTCATCTCATACTTCTGAAGGTTTGAGGGTGCTGCCTGTTCCATACTCCCCCTACTCCTAGCCTTTTAGGGGTACAAACAATAGTAATTGGGGCCTAGTGTGGTTGTGTACGTGTGATATACATACACTTTTTTGGGATCATATTTTCTATTCCGCTATTTAATCAAAAACCTTTGGGGATCAGTTAAATTGGGGGATAGTCTGTGTTGGTACGTGTGAGAGAGATCCACCTTTCCAAGTTGTTGGGGTTCATCTCATACTTCTGAAGGTTTGAGGGTGCTGCCTGTTCCATACTCCCCCTACTCCTAGCCTTTTAGGGGTACAAACAATAGTAATTGGGGCCTAGTGTGGTTGTGTACGTATGATATACATACACTTTTTTTGGATCATATTTTCTATTCCGCTATTTAATCAAAAACCTTTGGGGATCAGTTAAATTGGGGGATAGTCTGTGTTGGTACGTGTGAGAGAGATCCACCTTTCCAAGTTGTTGGGGTTCATCTCATACTTCTGAAGGTTTGAGGGTGCTGCCTGTTCCATACTCCCCCTACTCCTAGCCTTTTAGGGGTACAAACAATAGTAATTGGGGCCTAGTGTGGTTGTGTACGTGTGATATACATACACTTTTTTGGGATCATATTTTCTATTCCGCTATTTAATCAAAAACCTTTGGGGATCAGTTAAATTGGGGGATAGTCTGTGTTGGTACGTGTGAGAGAGATCCACCTTTCCAAGTTGTTGGGGTTCATCTCATACTTCTGAAGGTTTGAGGGTGCTGCCTGTTCCATACCCCCCCTACTCCTCATCTAGCCTTTTAGGGGTACAAACAATAGTAATTGGGGCCTAGTGTGGTTGTGTACGTGTGATATACATACACTTTTTTTGGATCATATTTTCTATTCCGCTATTTAATCAAAAACCTTTGGGGATCAGTTAAATTGGGGGATAGTCTGTGTCGGTACGTGTGAGAGAGATCCACCTTTCCAAGTTGTTGGGGTTCATCTCATACTTCTGAAGGTTTGAGGGTGCTGCCTGTTCCATACCCCCCCTACTCCTCATCTAGCCTTTTAGGGGTACAAACAATAGTAATTGGGGCCTAGTGTGGTTGTGTACGTGCGAGATACATACACTTTTTTTGATCATATTTCCTATTCCGCTATTCAATAAAAACCTTTGAGGATCAATTGAATTGCGGGATAGTCTGTGTCGGTACGTGTGAGAGAGATCCACCTTTCCAAGTTGTTGGGGTTCATCTCATACTTCTGAAGGTTTGAGGGTGCTGCCTGTTCCATACTCCCCCTACTCCTCATCTAGCCTTTTAGGGGTACAAACAATAGTAATTGGGGCCCAGTGTGGTTGTGTACGTGTGATATACATACACTTTTTTGGGATCATATTTTCTATTCCGCTATTTAATCAAAAACCTTTGGGGATCAGTTAAATTGGGGGATAGTCTGTGTCGGTACGTGTGAGAGAGATCCACCTTTCCAAGTTGTTGGGGTTCATCTCATACTTCTGAAGGTTTGAGGGTGCTGCCTGTTCCATACCCCCCCTACTCCTCATCTAGCCTTTTAGGGGTACAAACAATAGTAATTGGGGCCTAGTGTGGTTGTGTACGTGCGAGATACATACACTTTTTTGATCATATTTCCTATTCCGCTATTCAATAAAAACCTTTGAGGATCAATTGAATTGCGGGATAGTCTGTGTCGGTACGTGTGAGAGAGATCCACCTTTCCAAGTTGTTGGGGTTCATCTCATACTTCTGAAGGTTTGAGGGTGCTGCCTGTTCCATACTCCCCCTACTCCTCATCTAGCCTTTTAGGGGTACAAACAATAGTAATTGGGGCCTAGTGTGGTTGTGTACGTGTGACATACATACACTTTTTTTGGATCATATTTTCTATTCCGCTATTTAATCAAAAACCTTTGGGGATCAGTTAAATTGGGGGATAGTCTGTGTTGGTACGTGTGAGAGAGATCCACCTTTCCAAGTTGTTGGGGTTCATCTCATACTTCTGAAGGTTTGAGGGTGCTGCCTGTTCCATACTCCCCCTACTCCTCATCTAGCCTTTTAGGGGTACAAACAATAGTAATTGGGGCCCAGTGTGGTTGTGTACGTGTGATATACATACACTTTTTTGGGATCATATTTTCTATTCCGCTATTTAATCAAAAACCTTTGGGGATCAGTTAAATTGGGGGATAGTCTGTGTCGGTACGTGTGAGAGAGATCCACCTTTCCAAGTTGTTGGGGTTCATCTCATACTTCTGAAGGTTTGAGGGTGCTGCCTGTTCCATACCCCCCCTACTCCTCATCTAGCCTTTTAGGGGTACAAACAATAGTAATTGGGGCCTAGTGTGGTTGTGTACGTGTGATATACATACACTTTTTTTGGATCATATTTTCTATTCCGCTATTTAATCAAAAACCTTTGGGGATCAGTTAAATTGGGGGATAGTCTGTGTCGGTACGTGTGAGAGAGATCCACCTTTCCAAGTTGTTGGGGTTCATCTCATACTTCTGAAGGTTTGAGGGTGCTGCCTGTTCCATACCCCCCCTACTCCTCATCTAGCCTTTTAGGGGTACAAACAATAGTAATTGGGGCCTAGTGTGGTTGTGTACGTGCGAGATACATACACTTTTTTTGATCATATTTCCTATTCCGCTATTCAATAAAAACCTTTGAGGATCAATTGAATTGCGGGATAGTCTGTGTCGGTACGTGTGAGAGAGATCCACCTTTCCAAGTTGTTGGGGTTCATCTCATACTTCTGAAGGTTTGAGGGTGCTGCCTGTTCCATACTCCCCCTACTCCTCATCTAGCCTTTTAGGGGTACAAACAATAGTAATTGGGGCCCAGTGTGGTTGTGTACGTGTGATATACATACACTTTTTTTGGATCATATTTTCTATTCCGCTATTTAATTTAACTGGGCCTCCATGCGAGACCTGTGTGCCTTGTTGCGCTGTTTTGAGTACTCCACCAACATGGCCAGTGGCAATGACGCCGTTCTCAGCTTAACTATCCCACTTCTATGCCTCCTTGAAAAAACAATTCGGGCGATGATGGAAGAGGATGTGGCACAGGATGAGGAGGAGGAGGAGGATGAAGAGGTAACATTTCCAAGGCTTTCAGGGCAGTCATTCGCAAGGGGCTCCGAGGGTGGGTTCCTGCACACGCAAACGCCAGGGACGCAATTGTCCAGCAGGGGCACAGTTCTGGAGGATGAGGAGGATGAGGAGGAGGAGGAGCTGGAGGAGGAGATGGAACCATGTTCACAGCAGGGTGGCACCCAGGCCAGCTCATGGCCATCACTGGTGCGTGGCTGGGGGGATACAGAGGACACGGACGATACACCTCCCACAGAGGACAGCCTTTCGTTGCCTCTGGGCAGCCTGGCACACATGAGCGATTACATGCTGCAGTGTCTCCACAACGACCGCCGAGTTGCCCACATTCTAACTTGTGCTGATTACTGGGTGGCCACGCTGCTGGATCCCCGTTACAAGGACAACGTACCGTCCTTAATTCACTCACTGGAGCGCGATCGCAAGATGCGCGAGTACAAGCGCACGCTGGTAGACGCCATGCTGCTGGCATTCCCATCTGACAGCGGGGCCACAGTGGAAGCACAAGGCAGAGGAGGAGGAGGAGGAGGTCGCCAACGCAACCAGGGCACCGCCAGCACCTCAGAAGGCAGGGTTAGCATGGCCGAAATGTGGAAAAGCTTTGTCAGCACGCCACAACAAACAGCAGCACCAGCAGCTCAGATGGAACGTCTTAGCAGGAGGCAGCATTTTACCAACATGGTGGAGCAGTATGTGTGCACACGCCTACATGTAGTGAATGACGGGTCTGCCCCCTTCAACTTCTGGGTCTCCAAATTGGGCACATGGCTTGAGCTTGCCCTTTACGCCTTGGAGGTGCTGGCGTGCCCTGCAGCCAGTGTATTATCTGAACGGGTATTTAGCACGGCTGGGGGCGTTATAACAGACAAGCGCAGCCGCCTGTCCAGAGACAATGTGGACAAGCTCACGTTCATTAAAATGAACCAGGCATGGATCCCACGGGACTTTTCCGTACCTTATGCAGAATAGCAATGGATACCGACCTTACCCACCCATTGTTCCATTTTTGCTCTTTCTCACTCTTTTGGGGTGTACCCTCATTTAAAATTTTTGAAAAGAAGCAGTGTTGGCTACCTCGTCCTCCTCCTCAGGGCCAGATTAATGTAGGGGCTATTGGAGCTGCAGCTCCAGGCCCCTACCTTTTATATAGGCCCCGGGTTGGCCATATTCACTGTTACCGCTCTTCTGTCACTTGTAAACACAGAAGTCTGGCTTCTATGCTCGCTTCCCCAGGCAGCACCCTCAGAACCTCCCCACACAGCGTGAAGGCCGGACAAGGAGGGACAGTTGGCGATGCATGGATGTGTTTATGGGCTTCAGAGACAGCATCCCATGTTGAATTAGGCATGCATGGCTGCACCCTTCCTCCTCTGGGTGCATGGCAAGGCACGGCCCTTAAGGCCCTTCAAAATCCTCAGCACCAAGCCCATGATGCTGTTAATCCGGCCCTGGTCCTCCTCCACCGCCGCTTCCACCTACACCGCCCATAGGTGTGCGCAGCCTATTGCATTAAGGTGTGCACCCCAAAGTTGAAATACACATGCATGTGTTTGCCAGCAGGGAGAGTAATGTATCGGGGCCATGTACCTGTAGGCAAGGAGAAATAGAGCAGAGCAGGTCCCAGGGAGATCTTTCCCATCTCCTCACTGGCAATGCTATGTGCCCTAGGTGATTAGGGTGTGCCCAGGCACACCCAGCACACCCTGTGCGCACGCCTATGTCACTGCCACATCCACCACCACCTCAACCTCCCTCCTACTCCATATGGGCCTCGTCCTTCAGAGATGAAGAAGAACATTGTTTTATTTTTCTGTTTTTTTTTTGTTGTTTTAAGTTATTTCCCTATCCACATTTGTTTGCAGAGCACTTGCCATGCTCTTAATTACGTTTTGCTGCCATTTGCAGCACTCTAGCCCTTTCCTTTGGTGTTTTAGAGCCATTTTAGTGCCTTAAAGTTCGGGTCCCCATTGACTTCAATGGGGTTCGGTGTCCGGGAAAAGTTCGGTAAAAGTCCGGGACACGGACCCGGACTTTTTTTTAAAGTTCGGCCGAACCCGTCGAACACGGACATCTAGGTGTTCGCTCAACCCTACTCCTGAACATCTGACTTAAATTGTTGTGCCAAGGAGAGTATATCAGCTTGTATAGTGCACTTTAAAGACACTAACCTGTCCTTAAGGGTTGTATCAAGCACAGGCTCGTTTGTGGTAAAGAAGGCCAGAATAGATTCATGTAATTCAAGTGTATCATCTAATGAAATTTCCACAGCACTCAACTCCCCTGTGCTAATCCTGGTGGGAGACAAATTTGCCAGAATTTTGCTGGGCTGGAGGTGAAGGAAGACGGCTAGGGGCTGCTGTGTTGAGAAGGCTTGATAGTGGAGCCTCTCCCCCGTTGCTGTGCTTTCCTCCTTAGGCTGCTCACGCCACTGTCCAGCAAAGGTACTGCCTCCATCTTGGCTGCTTGAGCGGACCGGTGGGGATAGGACATCTGCTACGCGGCCCAGCCAACCTCTTTCTCTTCTTTTGCAGGACATGTCGGGTGGTATGTCCGGAGGTCTGAGACCAAAAACCGGCGTCCTCTTGAGTCGCTGGGCGCTGTAATAGGCTCCAGTAAGCCACCGTTGTGCAGAGCTGATGGCTTAAGCGGCCATCTTCTCTGCACACCAGCCACGCCCCCCCCCCCCCCCCCCAATTACAAATGTTGTAGCACATCCCTTGTAAAAAAATAACTGAAATTGTTTCCTGTAAATATCAATATCAATGCGTTTCTTATACCTCTCTGCTGGAATTTTGGACCACTCTTCTTTCGCCAACTGCTCCAGGTCTCTCAGAATGGAAGGGATCCTTTTCCCAACTGGTGTTTTGAGATCTCTCCACCGGTGCTCTATAGAATTTTGATCTGGACTCTTGCTGGCCAGTTCAACACTCTTCAGTGCTTGGTCTTAAACTGTTTCTGTGTGCTTTTTGATGTGTGCTTTGGGTCATTGTCCTGCTGTAAGACCCATGATGGAGACCCGCATTTCTGACACTGGACCCTACATTGCACCCCAGAATTCTTTGGTAGTCTTTAGATTTCATAAAGCCATGCACATGTTAAGACATCCAGTGCCTAAAGCAAAAAAAGCAACCCTAAAACATCAGTGAACCTCCACCATGTAGTGACTGTATTTATTTCTTTAAAGGCTCAAAACCGTAAAATGATGGACTTTACCAAAAAGCTGAAATGTTGTTTCATCTGTCCACAGCACATTCTCCCAAAAGGACTTTGGCCTCCTCAGGTAAGTTTTGGCAAACTCCAATCCGACTTTTTTATGTTTCTGTGTCGGCAGTGGGGTCCTCCTGGGTCTTCTACTAGAGCGTCCCTTTTCATTCAGATGGTGAGGTATGGTGCGAGCTGCCACAGTTGTACCCTGTGCCGGAAGGTCAGCTTGAGCTTGAGATTTCCATGCTTTTCCCACAATTTTTGTTCTTAATTCCTCAGCAATTCTTTGCTGCGCTTTCTCTTCTCCATGCTGTCTGTAGCACACAGACACTCAACAGAAAGGTTGAGTCAAATTTTCACCATTTTAACTGCCGGTGAGATTTCTATATTGTCAGCACCTGTTAATTGATACAGGTGAGTTTAACCACTTCTGGACCGGAAGGAATTGCCCCCTTAATGACCAAGCCATTTTTTGCGATTTGGCACTGCGTTACTTTAACTGAAAATTGTGCGGTTGTGCAGTGCTGTACCAAAATAAAATTGATGTATTTTTTTCCCCACAAATAGAGCTTTCTTTTGGTGGTATTTTTTTGCGCTACAAACAAAAAAGACAATTCTGAAAAAAAAAAAAAACAATATTTTTCACATTCTGCTATATAACATCACCCCCCCCCCCCCAAAAAAAAATGTAAAATATAATTTTTTTCATCCTTTTAGGCAAATTTGCATTCTGCTACAAATTTTTGGCTAAAAAAATCACAATAAGCGTATTTTGCTTGGTTTACGCTAAAGCTGTTGCATCTACAAACTAGAGAAAAATTTGTGTCATATTTATTTATTTATTTTTTACTAGTAATGGTGGCGATCTACTACAATAATCAGTGCTAAAAATATGCACTGTTACTGTAATATTGACATTGGCAGGGAAGGGGTTAACCTAGGGGTGATCAAATTGTTAAGTGTAAGCGTAGGGGAGTGTTTACTAACTGTATAGGGGATGGGCTTGTGAAATGATCATAGAGATCTGTGATTCTATATAGAAGGATCACAGGCGCTCTGTGATTCTTTCAGAGAGAAGAACAGTCAGCTGTGTTTACAACAGCAGACCGTCCTTCTCTCTCAGCAGGGAGTGATCGCGGGTGCCCAGCGGAATCTGCGGCCATGCCCACATGGAAGAGAAATATATTTGAAATACTGTATATTTAAAAAAAACTTTTTTTCCCAAATATATTGGAAATATATTTGAAATGCTACAATTTTGGCCATATTCAATATATTTCTAAAAAATTTTTCCCTAAATATATTGGAAATATATTTTTCTTCCATATGGGTGGGCCCCATGCATTGGCTTCCCCCCTGCCTAGTGAGGGCCGTCGCCCACTCGCCCCCCACCACCATAAGTGGTTACCAAGGGTAATGAAGGTTTCTCTACCAACCTGTTTTAGGCATCTACATGTGACAGGTGGGATAACCTCTTGCAAGAGGAGTTGTTGACAGAACTCTCTCCATGAGCATGTCCCGCTCCCATAGCAATGGGAGCAGATCAGCACCACAAAGGTCCTCAGCCTCTGCACAGGTACGGAAGAGGAACAGTTAAGCAAAGTATACGCATAGAGTCAGCACTAGGTGCATGGCAGGACTCCATGCCGTAACTGGAAGTGAGATAGAGGTGCTTTTTTAATTAGCTACAGCTTCTGCAGCCATTCCGATCAGATACTTCTAGGTGTGCCATATAGAGTATTCCTCACTGCGTGCTTTGGTTCCTCTTGTCAACCTCTACATCACTACTGTTTCCTGTAGTGAGGGACACTATTATTCGGCACACCCAGCATCAGATAACAGTGGCCACGATAGGTCAGGAAGGGAGTAAATTCCCTTACCCTGATGCCCCATGTCACGCCCCCCACCCCACCAGAAAGGTGTGCATCACTCTTCTTTCACACTATCTAAAGGTAGCAAAATTGTCCAATACCTTTCTTAGTGAGAAATAGGAGGAAACACATGAAGGTGAGAAGTCTTCCTTCATCTTGTGTTGTGTCATCATCCTCACATCATCCTCACATGCATATTTATGTCACAAATTCATTTTTTAAAAAGTGTTTTGAGTTCCAACTAATACTTCTGTGCTGCTTTCTATGTAATCTAAACATACTAAACATCAATTAATCATGGTTGCTTTTATTTAGCTAGGTTGGGATTTAAAAAATAGTATAGTATATTCACCCAATGTAGACAATTAACAATAATCTAGGCAGTGCTTCAAAAATAATGTATACTTAAATCATCTATCTAGTGCTGTCATATAGTTTCATCTTTTATTTAAAGGACGAACAAGAAACCAAAGTTCAAATGTACTCAATAAATACATTACAAATAATGTTTTATTTAATTTTCAGAGTGCGTTTACAGGAGCGAAGCTTGTATGAGGATATTTTGTCATGTAGCAACAGACATAGACATAGAATAGAATAGCGTGACCAGGACCAGTCAATGTGACAAGCAGTGACCTGAGATGACTCCTAGTAATAAGTGTTTAGTGCCCTGGATATAACTCGTCCATGTGAAAAGCAGCTACAGAACAAAAGTCACCAAACTAGTTCTGTGCTATTATAAGAATAGTCTTTGCACTCTTGTTCTATTGTTAATGATTGTTGCCTAGGAATACACTGTTATTAAATCATGTACTTTTTCTAATTTGCAAATGATTAATGTAATACTAGTACAATATACACATCTGATACAGTTTGGAGAAGGTGCATAATGCAAAATAGTATGCAAGCGTGCTCAATTTTAGGTATGAGCATATTAATATAGGAGCAATATTTAGTGGTGGATTATGATTAGGTGGATTGGGAAGCTTCCCATGGGAATGTTAAAAAAAAAATCAATTTAGCAAATCCCCCTAGACCCATGGGGATGCTAAAAAAAAATCTGCACGTCATTGCTTTTCATAGGAGCTAATTTCAGATTTGCAAATTTCAGTAGGTTTTCTTTGAGATTTTCAAACATAGAAGAGTAAAAAAAAGCAAGATAGTAATGTTAATAAGATTATATTGAATGCACCATTTGGGCTATCAGAAACAAGTTTTCAAAAACAACTACAAAAACGTAATGTAAATAAGTCACCAGGACCGGGTGGCTTACACCTGCGAGTTCTCAAAGAACTCAGCCATGGTATGGCCAGACCATTGTTCCTAATTTTTAAGGACAGCTTACTGACTGGAATGGTACCAGCTGATTGGCAAAAAGCAAACATTGTACAAATATTCAAAAAAGGGAAGAGATGTATACCTGAATACTATAGACCAGTCCGCCTAACATCAATATTGTGTAAACTATTGGAAGGAATGATTAGGGACTATATCCAAGGATTTGCTGATGAGAAAAGTATCATTAGTACAAAGTAATAACCAACATGGATTTATTAAGAACCATTTTTGCCAAAGCACACTTTTAACATTTTTTGAGGAGGTAAGATGTAATTTGGAAGGTCTGCATATGAGGTGTATCTGAATTTCTTTAAGACATTTCATACAGTACCCCATAAACAAATTAAAGTCTTTTGGCATTGACAAGATCATATGTACCTAAATACAAAATTGGTGGCAGAAGCGAGTCCAGAGGGTGGTGATTAATGGCATATCTTTTGAATGGTTTGGAGTTGTGAGCCGTGTACACCAGCACTCTATCCTGGGACCAATTCTGTTTAACATACTCATAAATTGTATAGAGGTTGGAATAACTAGTTTTATATCAGTGTTCACTGATCATATAAAGCTAAACAGTACAATAACTTTACAATAGGATATAGCAACTTTACATGAGGACCTAAATAAAATAGAGGGGTGGGTAAACTATATTACACACTGGGGGGGGCACTGGGGTAATCAAAGATGGAAAATGATCTGGAAGTCCTGATAGATCATAGACTCAGCAATAGCATGCAATGCCAAGCTGCAGCACGCAAGGCCTGCAGGCTGTTAGCATACATTGAGAAGGGTATCTATTTAAGAGATAAAACTATATTTCTACCACTTTACAAAATTTGGGTTAGGATGCATCTTAGGTATGTGGTCCAATTCTACCCACTAATCCTTAGGTAGGATGTACTTAAACTGGAGAGAAACCAGAGAAGGGAAACAAAGCTAACAAGTGGGCTGGATGACCTCAGTTAAAGGAAATGACTGTGAACAATAAATGTATTTTCCCTGGAGAAGAGACACTTAAGAAAGGATATGATCACAATATACAAATCTTTAAATGGTGATTCTAGCATTAGATGGAAACTTTAACCTAAGTTCTCTAAAAAAGACCTGCAGAAACATAATGCAGTTGGATGAGAAGTGGTTCAATCCCAACTGTGTAAGGGGTCCTTTACTGTTAGAGCAGTAAGGATGTGGAACTCCCTTCCACAGTTGGCGGTGTCAGCTGGGAATGCAGATAAAATCAAACAATCTTTAGATGTGTTTCATAGCAATCAAAATCTACAGGGATATGGAAAATAGTAGTCACACACTCAGGTTGAACTGGATGGGCTGGTTACTTTATTCATCTTTACCATCCATGTATAGTACATGTGTACAATCCCTAATGATCCTTATGCATGACACCAGTAAACTATTAGGAGGCCCTAAAACTGAAAACAGTGCAAGGTACACTGACTGGATATAGTAGCCCTAAAAGTACTCATGGGCCCCAGCCTAGCATGGTAGGATTAGAGATTGCAGTAAAAGTTACAAATTATTTTTAACTTACCTAGGTAAAATTCAATTTCTGTTCTCCAATAACTGTCTCTGTATGATAATAAAAAACATACTCAGTAATCAATGGAGTCCAACATTGTCTTATTTTCAGTTGAAGTTGCTCTTTCCCCATTCTGGAACTATTTGGAACATGTCTGCACATGTGTAAGATTCTGCGCATGCGCCCTTCAACTAAATTCTGCCTCCTGGGACGAGGACAATTCTTTCTAGAAAATAAAACCAAGACTTCAAGGATCAGCTGTTAACAACCTAGAACCACCTCCATCTTAGGTCAAGACTTTGTCTCAATTATAATACTAGGCTTCTTTAATAAATCAACTCAAAGTGTAAAGCGGATGAGCACAGCAATTCAAAAGAACTAGCAAGCAATCTCTGATTAGGGTCCAGGAAAGGTAAAACCAACTGGTTGCTATGGGTTACTTGAACAATCATCATTGCCTTTTTCAATGCTTTAATAAATGAGACTGCAATGTGTGTGTGTACAATGTACATAGAAACCGTGACTGCTATTATCAGGTCTTTATATAGCATAAAGCTGGGGGCATTTCACAGTCTCATCCACACAATAAGCGTAATCTCACTGAACTTTTATTTCTTTCACATCAAGGACATTTTCAACTGGGAAAATCCTACATTAATTCTTGTTCAGTGGTTCAATTCTAACCACATTTGTACGTCTGCCAAGAGATGACATATTCTTATATATTCTTAGGTCATCATTTTTTTTTTTCCACCAGGTACTAACGTATTATGCAAGAGCTGTTATATTGGCTAGGTGTATTGTCATATATTATGGGAATACTAAACCTAAAATTTTTTGAAAGTAAAGATTTACACTCTATGATCATTTATTGTATTACTGATTGCAGTCTGTTGTCCTATCTGCCATTTTAGGTTGTAGAAAGGCTTCAGATGAGTCTGTGGTCAGTAAAAAACTGGAACTGTACTAACTCACAATGGACCTGGGGAATACTGTACACACCAGACTGCTTTTTTCTATTATACCCCATAAATACCAAATACATTACCGGCTTTCATATTTGGAAAGCTTTTGCCCACCCCCTTTTGCCTACCATGCTTAATGGGATGCACTATGATGATTGGCCTTAATAAGCAATGTGTGGGCAGCCGGCATAGATATACCAGAGTTGGAGACCAAAGATACTGGATGATAACTTTATATTAAAGCAATTTATTATTTTAAAGGTTATGAAAAGCTTAAAAAAAAAAAACAAGCAAGGGGTTAAAGAAACAATATGCTTATATTCTTGCAACAAAAAGCAAATTCTGCCTATTCCTTAGACCTACTCCATATGTGAAAAGGTAGCATTAAACACACACAAAAATCACTTATTAGCAGAAAAATGAAAAAACATTTTTACCTTACACCCCCGGCTTCTGCCAGCAGCAAAGCATCTAGGTGAGAATGGAGTCGTAGTCCTTTTGGCAATATCCTGGTAAAGATAAGATCCCAAATCTTGGGAGAAAGTTCTCCAGCACAATGCTCTCCAGTTGAACATTGGTAGAATGCAAGGTAATTGATTTTTGTAATGTGAATTTTTTTTTCTTGTGGTATTTTTTCATGGGGAGTGGGGGTCTAAAAAATAACCAGGCCTTATGTTTTGATGAAAGGTTTACTTTAACCACTTCTGGACTGGAAGGATTTACCCCCTTAATGACCAGACCATTTTTTGCAATTTGGTACTGCATGACTTTAACTGACAAGTGCACGGTTACGCAATGCTGTACCCAAATGAAATTTATGTCTTTTTTTCTTCCCACAAATAGAGCTTTCTTTTGATGGTATTTGATCACCTCTGTGGTTTTTATTTTTTGCGATATAAACAAAAATGTGCTAAAATTTTTCTTATAAAAAATATCCAATAAACTAAATTTTTGTCATACATTTAGGCCAAAATGTATTTAGCTACATGTTATTGATTAAAAAAATCTCAATAGGAGTATATTTATTGGTTTGCGCAAAAGTTATAGCATCTACAAACTATGGTGCATATACTGGAATTTAGGGAGCTTTTACTTTCTGACTGCCTATCTCATTTCTTGAAGTGCTAAAATGGCAGGGCAGTAAACCCCCCCCCCCAAATTACCCCTTTTTTTTTTTTGAAAGTAAACACCCCAAGGAATTTCCTGAGAGGCATGTTGAGCCCATTACATTTTTTTTTTTGTCATAGGTGTTCGAAAAAAGGACAAATAACAAGTTGTTATTGAAATCATAAATCGCTCACACATGCCATGGGTATATGTGGAATTACACCCCAGAATACATTCTGCTTCTCCTGAGTATGGGGATACCCCGCGTGTGAGACTTTTTGGCAGTCTAGCCACGTACAGGACCCCTAAAACCAATCACCGCCTTTAGGCTTTCCAAGGGCATACTGTAAATTGTTGATTTCACTTCTTACTACCTATCACAGTTTCGGAGGCCATGAAATGCCAAGATAGCAAAAAACCCCCCCCCAAATTACCCGTTTTCAGAAAATAGACACCCTAAAATATTTGCTGAGAGGCATTTTAAGTCCATGGAATATTTTATATTTTGTCACAAGTATCAGAAATATGCCAATTTTTTTTTTTTTTTTTACACAAAGTTGTCATTTTAATGATATATCGCTCGCACATTCCTTGGGTATATCTGAAATGACACCCCAAAATACATTCTGAAGCTTCTCCTGAGTTTGGACATACCACATGTGTGAGACTTTTTGGCAGTCTAGCCTCGTAAACCCGAAAACAATCACTGCCTTGAGGCTTTCTAAGGGCGTAAATTGTTGGTTTCATTGGTTTCACTTCTCACTACCTATCACAGTTTTCGGAACCCATGAAATGCCATATATAAAATATTCCATGGACTCAACATGCCTCTCAGCAAACAGCTTGGGGTGTCTACTTTCCAAAATGGGGTAATTTGGGGGGGGGGGGGTTGTGCTATCTTACATTTTGGGTCCTCGTAAACTGTGATAGGTAGTGAGGAAGTAAAATAAGCAATTTATGCCCTCAGAAAACCTGAAGGTGGTGATTGGTTTTTGGGGTCCCATACACAGCTAGACTCCCAAAAAGTCTCACAAATGTGGTATCCCTGTACTCAGGAGAAGCAGCAGAATGTATTTTGGGGTTTCGTTCCACATATACCCATGGCATGTGTGAGCAATATATCATTTAGTGACAACTTTGTGTAAAAGAAAAAAAAAATTGTAATTTTTCCGAAACTCGTGACAAAATATAAAATATTCCATGGACTCGGGGGCATGGCTTGACTGGGACCCAGGATTGACGCGTGAGACGAGAGCTCCTTCACACCGGGAACATTAATCAGCTATTTGGGGAGCTTCAAACAGTGATTCAACATGGTCAGAACGGGAAGGAGTGCCTCTACACCCCAGGCACCCGCAGATACAGGAACACAGCTCGGTAAAAACGTCCCCAAGCTATTCCGGACCCAACGCCCTGCTCAACATGCGGCCTCTCAGGCCTCAGCGCTGGACCTTCCTAGCAGCGGTTCCGAGTCACCAGGGGACAACATGCACGGACAGCTCCCAAGCCAGTCGCCAAGCCTGTCAGATCTACAACAGGTAGCTATGGACATCAAGAGCACCCTCTCGGCGGCTATAACTGACCTTAAATCAGACATTCAGGCGATTGCACAATGAGTCATGGAGGTAGAAAAAACTGTGCAGACCCATGCAGATGCTATTAGGCAAGTGCACAGAATATATGACACTCAATTGTCATATCTATTCGATCTCCACTGCCACGTCGAAGATTTGGACAATAGGGGTCGGAGACACAACATCAGGGTGAGGGAGGTCCCAGAAGGGGTAGATTCTGCTGCACATCCACAAGCAATATGTTCTATCTTTAATTGCTTGATTGCCCAGCAGACTCTCCCATTGAAATGGAGTGCATGCACCGTGCTTTGTGACTCCAACCCCGGGACAATAAACCGTCGAGGAATGTGGTGTGCTGCATTGTTAACTTCCCTATCAAGGAGGATATACTCTGTAAGGCAAGAGAGAGAGGCTGTATTCTATCCAGTGGTCCTCAACCCTGGTCCTCAGGGCCCACTAACAGGCCAGGTTTGCAAGATAACTGAAATACATCCCAAGTGATATAATTTGCAGCTCAGTGATTGCAGTACTCTAGTCTGCATCTCCCCAAGGTAATACTTAAAATCTGGCCTGTTAGTGGGCCCTGAGGACCGGAGTTGAGGACCACTGTTCTATACAATGGCATGGAGATCAAACTGTTCCAAGACCTCTTGCAAATCACCTTACAGAATCCACGGATGCTGCACCCTCTGCTGGAAGCACTACCTGCCCACAGCACACAATATCGCTGGAAGTTTCCATTTTGTCTATCTGCCTCCGCAAGGGGACGCACCGCTTTGCTTCATACACCGGAAGACATGCAAGTCTTCTGTCAGCAACTCGACTTGCCTTTAATTGTCCTTCGCGATTGGTATGCATTCTACTTTTCATCCGAACCTTGGCACTCGGTATCACATACAAGGGAACAGCGCAGATTTGGTATAATAAACAATAAAGTGCTGGGCGTGAATAAATATATATATAAATGATCACGATTCAAACTCTAAATAAAAAAATTACATTCAATCATTAAAACACCCCGTGAAGTGAATAAATAGATAAAGTTCATAAACAATAAATCCGTAGATCTCAAATAACAGTCCAAATAATATTCCAAACATGTGCTTCAGCAAGTAGCCAGTGAAAGTTATCGGGTAAAAAAAGAAATAAAGTGCTCAGGTGCTGGAGATCATGTGCAAATTCATGCTGCAATGGTGTAGTGATAAGGTGACTTTTTCCTCTCCCTCAGGATGTTCCACTTACCGGACAAAGTGGACCCCTAGACCATATAGTGTAAGGGTCACACAGGCAAAGTCCGGCATACAATCCGGGCAATATTCCTTTGATCTTGGTTATGACCACTAGGGGGTCTCCTACAGGCTCTCACCAGGATAGGACCATATGTAGAAGGAAAAAATCAAAGATCAAAGGAGTATTGCCCGGATTGTATGCCGGACTTTGCCTGTGTGACCCTTACACTATATGGTCTAGGGGTCCACTTTGTCCGGTAAGTGGAACATCCTGGGGGAGAGGAAAAAAGTCACCTTATCACTACACCATTGCAGCATGAATTTGCACATGATCTCCAGCACCTGAGCACTTTATTTCTTTTTTTACCCGATAACTTTCACTGGCTACTTGCTGAATCACATGTTTAGAATATTATTTGGACTGTTATTTGAGATCTACGGATTTATTGTTTATGAACTTTATCTATTTATTCACTTCACGGGGTGTTTTAATGATTGAATGTAATTTTTTTATTTAGAGTTTGAATCGTGATCATTTATATATATATTTATTCACGCCCAGCACTTTATTGTTTATTATACCAAATCTGTATTTTCACATTTTAAAATCCTTTTGATTTTATGCACAGCAGCACTTTTGAGGCGCTAATATATCACCATAGCGCAGCATTAATTTCTTGTTTTTCACTCGGTATCACATAACACTTCTCCGAAAGCCCAGCGACATTGCTCCAGTAGGCGTAGACTGGATCCAACATGGAGCATTGGGAAACCCCACGCCACAGCCCTGGAGCACATCCTACACCCAGAAGGGACCATCATGAAGCCTAAACTTTGATTTCCATTTTAAACTTTTGTGTCATGTAAGTGACCGAGATTGCTTCTTTTTCAGCAGAACTGTTTTTTTTTTCTCCTGTTACCTGCCAGGCTGTTAGCACCGGAAGCCCCCACTCCTACAGACATACCTACTCCATCGGCACCTCCAAGAGGAATTAAGTGACTGGATTCTTCTCCGAATATAAGTAGCTATTCCATTGACTCCGCTGGCTACCATCGGTCTTCCCTGACACTCGGGTACCGTTATACAAGGTTTCCTTATTTCACTGTCATTTAGCGCTACAGAATGGACATCTTAATACCTTAAATGCATATTCTTATTTCCTGTAGGTTACTGATGTTTTAATGGCATGACAGTATCTTATATAATATGCTATAACAATTGTTTGATTTCCGAAGGGGAGGGGGGTTGTTCCGGGAGGGGGTGCGGGGCTCTCTGTGGAGGGAGGTCATTGTACTAACATTAAAAGTGCAAAAACATTGGAGGGAACAGTATGTCGCTCTCATCCAATGCCGTGGATTCCGGCGATCTTTATACCTTCCACGATCGTCAGTAAGGAATGCGCTGATTACGCTACTTTCCCTACTGTAACCTCACAATGTGGCCCTCCTCTGCTGTGGGCATCTACCCCCCAAAATACAAAATGGCACTGTTTTTGTTGATAAGACCATGAATCACATGTACCCTGCCACAGGGTTTCCTGGCTCCCCAATCTACTTCGATTGTATGCAGTGATTGCTAATGATGAGCACACAGTATTATTCTAGGGTTAACATGTTTCCCCTAACAGTTGCATTTGACCAAACTTAATGTGGCCACCCCACCAAATCCCCGGTTGTCCAAGATGATTGCACCCTGGGGACATTACACATTACACTTGTGAGGGGTATACCATGACCATATCCACTTCACTGGAGCTCTACAAAGGGAGCAGAGAAATCTACACAGCTCATATGAGTAATAGAGGTGTACCGAACTGTTCGCCGGCGGACAGTTCCCGGCGAACTTAGCATGTTCGCGTTCGCCGCTGCGGGCAAACATATGCGATGTTCGGTCCGCCCCCTATAATACATCATTGAGGCAAACTTTGACCCTGAACTTCACAGTCAGCAGGCACATTTCCAGCCAATCAGCATACCTCCCTCCCACACCCTCCCACCTCCTATAAATAAGCAAGGGCAGCATCCATCTTAGATCATTCTGAAGCAGTGTGTGTTAGTGAGAGCAGGGAGAGCTGCTGCTGTTAATAGCTAGGGACAGTTGTCAGTGTTCCTGGTCTTGCTAGTCAGTGTTCTTGGTCCACTACTGCTGTAAGGACAGCATCCTATTCCTGACAGCACCCCAAAAAGCCCTTCTAAGGGCTGGTATTTGTGTAATTTTTATATATATATATATATATATATATATATATATATATATATATATATATCTAGTGTCCCCAAAAGCCCTTTTAAGGGCTGGTAATTGAGGATTTTTTTTATTTATATATATATATATATATATATATATATATATATATATATATATATATATATATATATCTAGTGTCCCCAAAAGCCCTTTTAAGGGCTGGTAATTGAGTTTTTTCTTTTTATATATATATATATATATATATATATATATATATCTATTGTACACTGCAGTTGCCTGCCCGCTGTGTGTGAGAGGCCACAGACCCACCACAGACTGTACTGTGTGCACACCACACTCATTTCGGGTGGCACAGGCACAGTACCGTGCATTTTAAAAATTTTTTTTTTTTTTTCCTCTGTCATAATTGCAGTGAGTGCTGTGTCAGGTCCACAGAGTGTACTGTACCCACTGCAGTGCACTGCCCACCACTGATATATATACGGTGGCACAGCATCTTGTTGCAAATTAAAAAAATATATATATATATTTTTTATTATTGCAGTTGCCTGGGCTGCCAGTGACTGTCAGGTCCACAGAGTGTACTGTGCCCACTGTAGTGCCACTGCGTGCCCACCCACCACTGATATATATACGGTGGCACAGCAGCTTGCAAAGTAAAAATATATATATTTTTTTTATAATTGCAGTTGCCTGGGTGCCAGTGACTGTCAGGTCCACAGAGTGTACTGTGCCCACTGCAGTGCCACTGCGTGCCCACCCACCACTGATATATACGGTGGCACAGCAGCTTGCAAATTAAAAATATATATATTTTTTTATAATTGCAGTTGTCTGGGCTGCCAGTGACTGTCAGGTCCACAGAGAGTGTACTGTGCCACTGCCCACCCACCACTGATATATACGGTGGCACAGCAGCTTGCAAAGTAAAAAAATATATATTTTTTTTATAATTGCAGTTGCCTGGGTGCCAGTGACTGTCAGGTCCACAGAGAGTGTACTGTGCCACTGCCCACCCACCACTGATATATACGGTCGCACAGCAGCTTGCAAATTAAAAATATATATATTTTTTTATAATTGCAGTTGCCTGGGCTGTCAGTGACTGTCAGGTCCACAGAGTGTACTGTACCCACTGCCCAACACTCCTATAGGGTGTCACAGCACCTTGCACTCATAGTACAACACATTAAAAAAAAAAATGACAGGCAGAGGCAGGCCACCCCGCAAGGGCCGTCGTGGTCGTGGTGCTGTGATTTCCTTAGGCCCTAGAATAATGCCCAGTGTTCAGAGGCCACCACAGACCCTGAACTCAAAAAATTCTGAGGACATAGTTGACTGGCTTACACAGGACACCCAATCGTCTACAGCTTCCGCTCGGGACCTTAATGTCACCTGGGTGCCTGCTCGAAGAGCAGAAGAAGAGGGGGAAAGTTCAGATGGGGAGACAGAGAGGAGGAGGAGGAGACGAGTTGGAAGCAGGGGGAGGAGGTCATCGCAAGGAGCTAGTGGCGCAGTCAGACAGCATGTAGATTCGGCACCCGGGGTCAGCCAGACAGCACGCCAATCAACGCAAGCTGTTGCCACCACCAGAATGCCGCCCTTGCAAAGCTCAGCAGTGTGGCATTTTTTTTGTGTGTCTGCCTCTGATATCAGCGATGCCATTTGTAACCTGTGCCAAAAGAAACTGAGTCGTGGGAAGTCCAACACCCACCTAGGTACAACTGCTTTGCGAAGGCACATGATCTCACATCACAAACGCCTATGGGATCAACACATGAGTAAAAGCAGCACACAAACTGAAAGCCACCATCCTCCTCCTGGTCCAGCATCTTCAGCCACGTCAACCACTGCTGTCCTCCATGCCCCCTATCAACAACCCGCCCCTCCGCCTCTCACCTTCAGCAGTTCCTGCTCATCTGTCAGGTGTCTGTCAAGGAAATGTTTGAGCGTAAGAAGCCAATCTCACAGAGTCACCCCCTTGCCCGGCGTCTGACAGCTGGCTTGTCGGAACTCTTAGCCCGCCAGCTTTTACCATACAAGCTGGTGGAGTCTGAGGCCTTCAAAAAATTTGTCGCTATTGGGACACCGCAGTGGAAGGTACCCGGCCGAAATAATTTTTCACAAAAGGCAATCCCCAACCTGTACTCTATTGTGGAAAATGAAATCATGTCACGTCTGGCACACAGTGTTGGGGCAAGGGTCCATCTGACCACTGATAGCTGGTCTGCAAAGCACGGTCAGGGCAGGTATATCACTTACACTGCGCATTGGGTAAAACTGCTGGCGGCTGCCAAGCATGGAATGCGTGGCTCTGCTGCAGAGGAGTTGGTGACACCGCCACGACTTGCAGGCAGGCCTGCTGCCACCTCCTCTACTCCTCCTACTCCATCCTCTTTGCTAACCTCCTCGGCTGAGTCCTCTTCTGCTGTTGCGTCTTGCTCCACACCAACTGCACCCCCCCAGCTCCCCAGGAGCTATTCCACATGCCGGATATGACAGTGTCACGCTGTCTTGGGGTTGACTTGCCTGAAAGCAGAGAGTCACACCGGACCAGCACTACTGTCCGCCCTGAACGCACAGGTGGATCAGTGGCTGACCCCGCACCAACTGGAGATCGGCAAAGTGGTGTGTGACAACAGAAGCAATTTGTTGGCGGCATTGAATTTGGGCAAGTTGACACATGTGCCGTGCATGGCACATGTGTTGAATCTGATTGTACAACGCTTTGTGCAGATGTACCCAAGCTTACAGGACGTCCTCAAGCAGGCCAGGAAGGTGTGTGGCCATTTCAGGCGTTCCTACATGGCCATGGCACACTTTGCAGATATTCAGCGGCGAAACAACATGCCAGTGAGGCGCTTGATTTGCGACAGCCCGACACGTTGGAATTCAACACTGCTAATGTTCGGCCGCCTGCTCCAACAAGAAAAAGCGGTCAACGAGTATTTGTATGACCGGGGTGCTAGGACAGCCTCTGCGGAGCTGGGTATTTTTTTGCCACGTTACTGGACGCTCATGCGCAATGCCTGTAGGCTCATGCGTCCTTTTGAGGAGGTGACAAAGCTAGTCAGTCGCACCGAAGGCACCATCAGCGACATCATCCCATATTTCTTCCTGGAGCGTGCCCTGCGAAGAGTGCTGGATCAGGCCGTAGATGAGCGTGAAGAGGAAGAGGAAGAGTTGTGGTCACCATCACCACCACCAGAAACAGCCTTACCATCGCTTGCTGGACCTGCGGCAACACTGGAAGAGGAGTCTGAGGAAGAGAAGTCAGAGGAGGCATGTGGCTTTGAGGAGGAGGAACACCAACCACAGCAGGCATCCCAGGGTGCTCGTTGTCACCTATCTGGTACCCGTGGTGTTGTACGTGGCTGGGGGGAAGAACACACCTTCAATGACATCAGTGAGGACGAGGAATTGGACATGAGTAGCTCGGCATCCAACCTTGTGCAAATGGGGTCTTTCATGCTGTCATGCCTGTTGAGGGACCCTCGTATAAAAAGGCTGAAGGAGAACGACCTGTACTGGGTGGCCACGCTACTAGACCCCCGGTATAAGCAGAAAGTCTCTGATATGTTACCTAATTACCGGCAGGCGCAAAGGATGCAGCAGCTACAAAATAAGTTGAAAAGTATGCTTTACACAGCATATAAGGTTGATGTCACAGCACAACGGGAATCCAACAGGGGAAGAGGTGAAAGTAATCCTCCTCCTACCACCACAACCACGCCGGCAAGGACAGGACGCTTTACAGACGTCTTGTTGATGGAGGACATGCGGAGCTTTTTTAGTCCTACGCATCGCCACAGCCCTTCGGGGTCCACCCTCAGAGAACGACTCGACCGACAGGTAGCAGACTACCTTGCCTTAACTGCAGATATCGACACTCTGAGGAGCGATGAACCCCTTGACTACTGGGTGTGCAGGCTTGACCTGTGGCCTGAGCTATCCCAATTTGCCATTGAACTTCTGGCCTGCCCCGCTTCAAGTGTGCTGTCAGAAAGGACCTTCAGCGCAGCAGGAGGTATTGTCACTGAGAAGAGAAGTCGCCTAGGTCAAAAAAGTCTTGATTACCTCACGTTTATTAAGATGAATGAGGCATGGATCCCGAAGGGACTGACAGTGGGGGATGCATTTGACTAAAAAAGGCCTGGTGATGACTGAGATGCCTTGGGCTAAAAATGGTCCACACGCTGCTGTATTTAATCATTCTCTGCATGCCGGATGACTTACGTGACGTCTCCGCCACCAACTACGGTTCAAGCCGCAATGTTTTAGTGCACTTTCTGCCTTGAAAACCTCAATTTTTCAGGCTGCAACAATACCTACTTTTTCATGCATGTGTACATGCCTAATTTTTCTGGCCTCTGGTGCTACACTGTGGCTGCAAAAAAACAAAAAACAAAAAAAAAGGCACATACATGTGTCAATTCCCCTTTGTGATCGTTACCTTGTCGTGGTGAAGGGGCTTGCGTATCACAATGAAGCGATCACCTCTAGGAGTGTGTTGGCACACCCCAGATGATAAGGTCGTTGCTTCATTGTGAACAGACCAAAAGCGATCCGCGGGATAATTTTTTATAGAAAAAACACATTCATTTTCTTTCATTCTTTCTGCGGAGCTGGGTATTTTTTGGCCGCGTTACTGAATGCTCATGAACAATGGCTGTAGGCTCATGCGTCCTTTTGCGGAGGTGACAAACCTGGTGGTCAGTCGAACCCAAGGCAACATCATCGACCTCATCCCATATGCGTTTTTTCTGGAGCGTGCCCTGCGAAGAGTACTGGATCAGGCTGTAGATGAGCATGAAGAGGAAGAGTTGTGGTCCCCATCACCACCAGAAGCAGCCTTGTCGTTGTCAATTGCTGGACCTGTGGCAACGCAGAGAGAGGAGTCTGAAGAAGAGAAGTCAGAGGAGGAAGGTGGCTTTGAGGAGGTGGACTACCAGCCACAGCAGGCGTCCCAGGGGGCTTGTTGTCACCTTTTGGGGACCCTTGGTGTTGTACGTGGCTGGGTGGAGGAAGAGACCTTCAATGATGTCAGTGAGGACAAGGAACGGGACATGGCTAGCTTGGTATCCAACCTTATGCAAATGGGGAGTTTGCGGTTGTGCAAATGGACTGACTGACTGACTGTTAAACGGGGAGTTTGGTCTGTCAGAGTTTGGTCTGTCACTGTGAAGCGGGCGTAACCCTTACACTACTTGACCGATACAACATCATACCTGATCGTATTCACACACTGGATGTTTTAAAGCACGTTATTCCAAACAATTTAGGAATGTTAGGTGATTTATGCCCTTTATGGATCAAAACCCGACTCTGCGTCACCTACATAATTTTCCATGGGAGTTTTGCCATGGATCCCCCTTCGGCATGCCACAGTCCAGGTGTTAGTCCCCTTGAAACAACTTTTCCATCACTATTGTGGCCAGAAAGAGTCCCTGTGTGTTTTAAAATTCGCCTGCCTATTGAAGTCTATGGCAGTTCGCCCGGTTCGCCGGTTCGCGAACATTTGCCGATGTTCGCGTTCGTCGTTCGCGAACGGCGAAATTTAGGTTCGCGACATCACTAATGAGTAACTGGCCTGGTCTGGAGGACGATATCCTTCTCTCACTACAGTCACCCTGAATATCCTTATCCAACTTACTGAAGGATGTTGAGCAATTCGGTCACCTATCAAACCTCAAAATTAATCTGTCTAAATCATATGCCTTGAATGTCTCTTTGCCTTGGGTGGAAGTTTATCACTGTCGAGAATCTTTTCCTTTTAACTGGAAAGATGATTCCATCACAAACCTGTGAATACAGATCACCAGTAGGATCACGGACCTGTATAGTTGAAACTTCCAAGTGGCCTTAACAAAGGTACAATTAGATTTAAAGGAATGGGCAGGCCTAAAGGCCTCCTGGCTTGGTCGTTCCGCATTGCTCAAAATGATCATTCTCCCCCGGATACTCTATCCCAATTCATATTCCCTTAACTTTTTTTTCACAATACAAGAAAGTCTGTTTGATCTTTATTTGGAGAAACTCACCTCCGCGCATCAAATACCCCCTTCTTACGGATTTGAAATCCGAGGGGGGAATTGGTCTACCGGACCTTTATAAACACTATGTAGCTTCCCATCTTACGAGGATTGTTGGCCTTGGAGAGTTCCGTAGTGCGAACCCCTTTAAATGAATACCCTTGGCTCTCACATTATCACTGGCCAATAGTACTCAAGATGCACCCGCTTATCTACCCCTCTCTAACAGCCTATAGATGGGTAACTAAGACTTCAAACCTTTCCTCCACCCCGGTCCCCTATCCACACTCAGGGGAAATCCGGACTTTTCCAGAAATCGGACTTTCCCCGGGGGTGGCAAGTAATTTTCCGAGAAATGAGTGGCCATTCGAGGAAGTACTAGTGCACCAATTTTTTTCAAAGGGTATCTCCCTCCCCTATGAGAAACTAGCATCCATCTCACGTACACAAACCTTCTCATTTTAGGTATATAGACAAATTAGACACTTTCTCTCAGCCCAACCATCCCCCAACACTTGGACAAGGCATCTCACCCCCTTTAAGACCCTATACACGCGGAAAACCCCACAAAAACATCTAGTCTCGCATATATACGCTCTACTTCTGAGAGAGTCCTCTCCCGCCCAAGATCCGTCACGCTCTGCCTGGGAAAGGGAGTTACAAAAACCACTTACTGATAAGGCCTGGGATACTATTTGTGAGTACACTCATAAAGGTTCCCTGAATGTAGTGAAAGAAGAACATTGCTATAAAATAGCAACCAGATGGTACCAGACACCATTCCTCCTACATAAACTCTCACAAAGCATACCCAACACATGCTGGCGGTGAGGACAAGCCAAAGGCACAATGCTTCACATATGGTGGGACTGTGCGCTACTTCAACCCTACTGGAAGGAAGTACACCACCTTATAAACCAAGTTACTAGCTTCTCTCTAGATAACACCCCTGAGCAATTTCTACTACATTACACATCCTTACCTAAAAAAGCTAATTTTAAATCGCTGGCCATGCATATGGTGAATGTGGCAAGACTGTGCATCCCTATACACTGGCGAACTATGCGCATCCCAATGATCAGAGAGTGTTTCACCAGACTTTCCAGTATGGAAGAAATGAAAGAACTGATTCACATCTCTCAAGAAAGACTTGAAAAATGTTCTGCTATTTGGTCGTGTTGGTCCCACTTCAAAACCACAGAGCAATATCTATCTTATGTTCTGTAACGAGCTAGATTTACATACTGCCTCAATGCAACTGAGCCTGTCATAAGAGGAAGGTTGTTTACCCCGGACTGGCGTAGAGGAGGGAAGGACAAGACCCCCTTACTCCCTCCCCCATCCTTCAAACCCAACTCCCCCCCTTTTTTTTCTCTTCTCTCTCTCTTCCTTTCTCTTTCTCTCCTCCTTCTCCTTTTCCTCTTGTTATCTTTTCTTACTCTTCCTTTTCTATTCCATCAAATTGAATTTATTATCAGTACCCCGGGATTGGACCTCAATGACGTTCCTCTAGATCAGGGATATGCAAACTGTGGCCCTACAGCTGTTGCAAAACTACACTTCTCATCATGCCTCTGCCTATGGGTGTCATGCTTGTGGCTGTCAGAGTCTTGCTATGCTCATGGGATTTGTGGTTCTATAACATCTGGAGGGCCACAGTTTGCATATCCACGCTCTAGATAATCTCGGCCCTGGGTCCAAGTTTATCCTACGTTGATGGACTACTATGCCCTATCTAGAAGTTTCTATTTGTTTACTGGTACATCATTAAATTCATTGTATCAATATTATACTTGCAATAAAGTTACATGTTTCAGAATACCGTATATGGTTCTCATGACCCATGACCAAGTTGACAGTTATTGCTTGTCAAACTTGTATTTGACATGGGTTTTCTACTCTCCTGTATGCATACTTCTTGTAAGAGATTACGTACTTCCTGTTTGAAGGAAGTTATGTTCAATAAAATTATTAGTGGAAAGAAAATATTCCATGGACTCAACATGCCTCTCAGCAAATAGCGTGGGGTGTCTACTTTCCAAAAAGGGGTAATTTAGGGGGTATTTGAACTGTCCTGCCTTTTTATGCCCAATATCAGAAGCTTATGCCACACATAACCCACTCTTCTAGCCACTTGAAGACCAAGTCTTTTCTGACACTTTTTGCTTACATGAAAAAATTATTTTTTTTTTACTAGAAAATTACTTTGAACCCCCAAACATTATACAAACATTTTTTTTTAAAGCAGATGCCCTACAGAACAAAATGGTGGGTGTTGCAATTTTTTTGTCACACATTTGCGCAGAGATTTTCCAAACGTAATTTTTTGTGAATTTTTTTTTTTTAATTTAATGCACAAATACACTATATATAGCCCAATTGTTTGATAAATTATAAAAGATGATCTTATGCCGAGTACATGGATACCAAACATGACATGCTTTAAAGTTACGCATGCCCGTGCAGCGGCAACAATCTACGTACATTTTTAAAAGCCTTTAAAAGCATTACAGGTTTAGTTTTTTAGAGGAGGCCTACTGCAATAATTACTGCCCATGATCTGACGTTTGCAGCCATACCTAACATGGCGTAATTTCTGTTTACATATGACACCAGACCAATGTTTGTGTTTGCCTTTGTTCGCAAATGTGGGGGGACAGGGGGGCTTGAATTTTTTTTTTTTTTATTATTTTTTTTTATTTTTTCTTTTTTTGTTTTATTTTGACACCTTCCCTTTCATTTTTTTTTTTTTTTTTTATCATTTTTTGTTATCAATTTAAATATCCCCTATAATATCAATCAATAGTGACAGGTACTCTTTTTTTAAAAAATTGAGGTCTATTGGACTCTAGATCTCTCCTCTGCTCTTAAAACATCTGATCACACCAAGATTGGTGTGATAAGATGCTTTCCCAATTTCCCAATGGCGCTGTTTATATCTGGCAAAACCGAAGTCAAATGTGCTTAGCTTCGGGTATCTTAGACCACAGAGATGATTGGAGTCATTCTATGGTCAGCTGACGGAGCCACCGGCTGTAGTCTCGGGTTGCCTGGTGGGATATTAGAGCCCCAGAAAAACGTGGAAGTTGGCAGGGGGGGGGGGGTTCTTGTAAAAGCAGTCTAGCGGCTAATTATCTACTAGGATGGCTTTTACATTAAAGCTGACCACTGGCTGTAAATCGATACCAGAAAGTGTGTGGTACGCCCACCATTAGACCTCCCAGCATCCCCCACTTCTAATGATGGACATACATACAATGTTCTTTTTTTGGGCTGAAGGAAAAAAAAGAACATAGCAGATTCCTCCATTCACATTGATCGACGTGGATGAAGAAATCTCTGCCAAGAAAAGTGTTAAAAAAATATGGCGAAGCATAGGGGAGATCCCCATCCCTTATGCTTCCCCATATATGCTCTTTTCAACTGCGGGGTTGAAATCACCTCCTACAGCGCTACAATAATTGATTACGTATATTGTGAGAGCAAACGCTGTTGCTGTCAGAATAAACAAATCAGTTGGTTAACAATAAAACACAGTAACAATAAAACATTACAGTATAACAGTATATTATAAAGTATAGCAAAACTAGAAAGAGTAGAAAAGTAGAGTAAGAACAGAAAATGAACTCAATAAAACGGCAACTGTTTTTGGATTTTTTTTTTTTTAATGTAACTTTTTATTTTACACTTTTTTGTAACTGTAAAAAAAAACTGTTCCAGGCTAGAGTCTCTCAAAAAGCGAGAACTAACATCTTTCAAGACCCTGTGTACGCCCTAGACTGTGCCATGCTGTACCCTATACTAATACTCTACCAGTGTGTGCTAGCAACGGAAACAGTCCCCGATGCAGAGACCAGCTTGGCCAGGACAGGAGGGACAAAAATAACAGGTGTCACGCCTAAATCCGCGTTTCCTACAGACATGACATCTTCTTTGGGGTGCTCTTTGGGTAGGTGTACCAGGGAGGACATCCGGAACATGCCTCCCATGCACCCGGCTCACTGCATCTGGATTGTGAATTTGGGCCACAGCACCTTTTGGATACAGAAGGGCTGTGATGATCTCTTCCTGGAATTTTAGGAAGGATCCACTTCTTCCTGACGCTTTGTATAGTACATAAGCATTCAGCAGAGCCAATTGAAATAAGTATACAGACACTTTTTTGTACCAGCATCTGGCCTTAGGGGCAACTAAGTACAGCGCCATCATCTGGTTGTTGAATTCCACCCCTCCCATGTTAAGGTTGTATTCATAGACACAGAGGAGCTCCTCAACAACACCATTCGCCGTTGCAATTTGGACTGTCGTATCTGCGTGAATGGAGGACAGAACAAAAACATTCCATGTATCCCTCCACTTCACTGCAAGCAATTTATCAGACTTCAAGCAGGCTCTCTCTCCTCGTCTAAGTCGGGAATCTACAAGCCATTGGGGGAAGCCCGTGATTGGGTCGCACGGTGCCCCATGCGCCAATTTCAAAACCAAAAAGGTGTCTAAAAAGTGACACGCTTGTATAGAAGTTGTCAACGTATAAATGGTACCCCTTTCCAAATAAGGGTGACACCAAGCCCCAAACAATCTTGTCACTGCTCCCCGTGTAGTCTGGGCAGATGAGGGGCTCCACATTGCTATCTATACTACATGTATAGTCTGTTGCCCTGTCACAGAGCTTATACATCTTGACCCCATATCTGGCATGCTTGCTCTTCAATGCAAACAACTTATTTACAAGGCTGCAAACTTCTGGTTGAAGTGGTTTACCAGGGTCCGAATTTCGTGGGGCCAGTAATTTTTAGGGTCACCCTGGGGGTGACAGAGTTCATTGTCACTGAAGTGCATGAACCACAATATTTGCTGGTATCTAGTCATGGCCATGGGCATATGGTGAATTGGGTCAGTGGACCAATATGACCACAACTCACTATTTTTAGTAATGCTCATGAGGATAAGACCAGAAAAGTTTTAAATTCGGAAACCGTGATAAGTTTCCATGCAAATTCTCTGGCAAGAGTCAAATTTGGATTTGCGACGATGAATTTATCGGCATATAAATTGCTTTGGATCACAATAGATCTGTACAGATCTTTCGTGAAAAACAGCTCATAAAAATCAAGGGAAGTAAAACTGGCTGTTTCCACCTGAATTCTGTGTTGGCCAGTGAATGGGGAAACTACGGGTGCTGCAGAAGTGGTGGGCTACCAATCAGAATTTGCAAGCGCATCAGAAAGGACACTATGGGCTCTATGGGCCTGTCTTTGAATTCTTGGTGGCTTCGGGTCACTACTTGTGCTAGCCACCTCACCAGCTTGAACTGCACTTATGGGACTTGTCATGTCACCAGTGCTGGTTTGGCTATGACCAGGATGTACTAAGCCGCTGGTGCTTGCCAGGTGACCAGAAGGTTGAGTGGCACTAGTACCGACACTCTGCGGCTGTTGCACTTCAGCAACAGAAGAACGGGGTCGGGTACGCCTGACCTTAGCAGAGACCACTACTTCGTCGTCAGAACTATCTGTCAGGGTGCCACTGCTCTTTACAGGTTTGAATACTGAGCCTGATTCTGACAGTGAGGCTTCCCCATCGCTCTTATCTGTCATGCTCAGCATCATGTAGGCCTCCTCACTAGTGTACCTCTGTTTGGATATTTTGGCCAATAAATTTATAGGTACCTAGTGGGACTCACAGGTAAAAAAGCACCTGGTTGTCAAGGACTGCTTGAACCGATACCAAAAAAATTAACTGCTAGTGCTAGCAGAGATCAGGCCTGACTTGGGGGGGGGGGGGCTAAATGCAGGTGCTGGCAGGTGTCGGGGCTAATCCTGCTAACGCTGTGTTTTGGAAACACTAAACTATTGGGGACGCTAGTATAGTTCTGATCAGGTCAAAGATATTGATCACTATACTAGTAATGGATGTGTTTAGTGTGTGTGTGTGTGTCACTGGCAATCAAATGGTTACATTTTATTACTAAATATGTGTCAGGCAATCTGACGCTGTCCTGAATTGACGCTAACTAGTGTTAACGCTGACTGATGTCACCTGTGACACTAATACCATGAACAGAAAAAAGATCTGCACACTATAATAGTGACAAAGGGCAATAAAGGGGTTAACTGGGGGCGATCAGGGGTCTAAATCTTTATTAGGGGAAATATAGCGGGGACCTTAAACCTATCTGGGACTGCCTGTAAGTACCACTAACTGCCTCTCAAACTAACTGAAGTCACAAGTGACACTAATACAGTGATCAGTAAATTGTCTGTATAATGTAATTAGTGTAAACATTGAAAGGGTTAATGGAGGGTGATCAGGGAGTTAAATCTTTATTGGGGGATATATGGCTGGGACCCTAAACCTATTTGGGACTACCACTAACTGCCTTTCACACTATGAAGTCACAAGTGACACTAATATAGTGATCAGTAAAGTTTATCTGTACTGTATATAGTGTGCACTGTGACAGGGAGTGAAAGGGTTAATTAGGAGTGATCAGGGGGTTAAATGTGTGCCTATGTGTACTGGTGTCAGTGTGCTGATTGTGTAGTCACAGTAGATGTTGTCGCCTCTCTCGCTGGAACCAAAAAAGACTCCAGGAGAGGAGATGACATCATATCCTGTGCCTGTGTTTACATTACACAGGTACAGGACATTCTGCCATTGGTCAGAACCGATCAACAGGTCCAGGCCAAAAATCATTGAACTGAATCAGAACATCGCGGGAACAGCGGGGACTCAACCCCCCCCCCCTCCCCCAGCCCTGCGTGACCGATGCACCCATACGGCGATTCATACAGCTGAGCCAGCCTGCTGCAGTATATCTGTGGTGGTTGGTCGGCAAGGGGTAAATTTTCCCCTTCTTCTCCCAAAGCCTTCTGGGACATGTCACAGGTCCACGAAAGCTCCTGAACCATTTACAAAGCACAGCATGGCTCGTGTATGTACAGTGGGAAGCTGGCTGTAAAGCTGCAAGCAGTCACAGCTGACTTCCCAAAGTAAATATGCCAGCGCCTTCACCCAAAGACACCCTTGATGTTGACTGTTTTTAAGGTGAAGACCATCATTTATTATGTCAAAAGTTAAAACTTTTTGTAGTTTTTTTGATGGAGTAAGGAATGGTTAATATCCCAGTAAAGTCTTATTTTTCTTTCCCCATTTGGGAGATTTCCAGTCCTGGAGACACAACAGAACCTGCAAGGAATTCCCTCCAAAGAGAGGGCAATTTTCCTCTTAGACTGAATTGTTTTCTGCAGTTCTGATGGCAGTTGTAATTTTTTTTCAATTTCCTATTTCATTTGGTCTTGGTGACAATGATCGCAGGACAAATAAGGAATAATAACTAGAATTAAGAAGTCACAGAGTGTCCAGCATGTTTCTGGCTGGGACTACACCATGCCCAAAAAAGAGAACACAGTCCATCACTTTTCTACTACTGTATATAATCATCTTAGACATTCTTTGCTCCTTACTAAGCAATGATTTTAGAAAACGATATTGTAGTAGGTGGAGGGTGTAAACACATACTATATGGTCAAAAGTTTGTGGACACCTGACCATCCCAGAAATTTGAGCTTGCTAAATGCCCTATTCCAAATCACGAATATTAACAGAGAGTTCCCCCTCCCTCCTTTGTTGTCACGATAGTGTCCATTCTTCTGTGAAGGCTTTCCACAGGATTTTGTAAGGGTGTCTGTGAGAATTTGTTACCTTCAATCAAAGAAAATTGTGTGGTTAGATGCATTCCAATTTAGCCCAAAGGTGTTTAAGGGGGTTTGAGTTACGGCTTTGTGTTGGACACAGGAGTTCCCCCACACAAAATTCATGTTTCCATAGAGATGGCTTTGTACACAGGAACATATGCCTTTCTCAAACTGTCACAAAGTTTTTTTTTTTTTTAATTTAAAAAAAATACTTATTAAAGAAAAACAGTTTGACAATCCAGGAAAAGATGGTACACAGCATTATGTGCAACAGAAAAGAAAGAAAAAAAAAACAACAAAGAAACCCCAGAAAATACATTTGTATGTATAGTCAATTACAGATATAGGTGCCATCTAACCCATCTCTAGCATACCATCTACACAATGAATAAGTGACTTTACCCACTCAGAAGAAGGTATTATCTCAGAGGTCTGTTCCAAATTGAATGCGAGTTGTAATCCTATGGCCTACCTGGGCACAGAAACAGTCTCTGGTGTACAAGCTGCCTTGGGCTGAGACCAGGGGTCTCCCCACAGCTTGTCTAATCTTCCTGGGGCAGCCCCTACGTAGCTAAATATGGTTTTCTAAAAGTAGCAAACTGCTTACAGAGGCTACCCAAGACTTAGGCGTAGTGGGATCAAGGGATTTCCAACGTTGTAGGATTAGCTTTTGGTCGTGAAGAAGGGCCCCTCCTATGGCTATCCTGGGGCACTCCACCTCTACAAGCCCCTCAAGGACACTTAAAAGACAGCATTTAGGATCCAACGCGATACAGTATTTAACATTTTTAAATTCAATAATTTGGGTTCACATACTTGACCATAAAGTAGGTGGGATGGTCAGATGACCCTGATAGTGATAACAGTGTACTTCCAGGTCATACTTACCATTAGGCACAGTGAGGTTTAACTTACTAACCAAAGGGTGTTGCGTACCTCCAGGGTCCTGTGATGGAAAACCTGTAAACATTTCCTATGCTTTCAAATAGTTAGAATCAGGGACTGCAGATTTGAATGCCTGGAACACCTAATCAACATTGAGATAGATAATACACTAGCAGGCCAGGTTTCCTGGGTCAATGGAATGGAAAGCCTAAGGAGACACATACACTATCTCAGTTATTGGGAAGGACTGACCTAAAGCTTTGTGCTTGGTCCTGGAAGATAGCTGATGAGCCAAGCCATGACTGCAAACTGCAACTGCCTCCTGCTACTGAGTAACTAAGGCTAAGTCCAAACGAACCCATTCTCTGAAAAGCAGTTCATGTTTCTGACACCTCTGCCTGTTTTTTTCCCAATGGCAATTGACAGTGCGACTAATGTGCCGCAACCTTGAGCCAGACATTTGGCTCTTTGTTATGGAGCAACAGCATGCACTTGAATTGCTGAGTTTAACAGGTGGTAATGCCTACCAACTCAACATGCCACACTTAATTGGAAGTGGCCATGTGAACAGCTGTATTGTATTTTAGACTTTGGTAAAGCGGTCGGGTCGGTAAAACCTTGGCTTAAACACTTATTTTTACCACTCACTTGCCACCCCTGTGAAAAAGGCTTAGGAGAAATATAAACTTTATTTTGTCAGTCTTAAGTAAACAACTTTAATACCATTACATTATGAAATGGCTTGTATGGCAGTCATGTACGTTAAATCAATTTTTACAGTTAGTTTTTTTAAGGGTATGCGTGACAGGTACAAAATATCATATTAGCATTATTACCTGAGACTATATCCAAAGTATACAATATAGCAGTTTGTTTTGGATTCCCTTTTAGCGATGAAAGATTAATGGTGCTTTGTTTAGATCCATTGCTTAAATCCAGAAGAGTCACTATGGAAATGGCATAAATATAAAATAACAAGGTAAGGACTATCAAAGGTACATTGTGATCTACAATTGGCATATGTGAGCTAGATAACCATGGAGTTACAGTGTGTTCCTTTCTTAGGAGCTTGCCAAGCGTATAAATCTTTACGCTGTTTGTTTATTTTATTTAATCATCCAGAATATTATAGTAGCATAACGCTATAGGAGGGAAATTATTGGAGAAAAAACTAAACTCCAGGAAGATTAAAAAAAAAAAAAACATATTTTATTCCAATTATGAATACATGATATCATTAGGGTCATTTTTACTATACTGGCACTTAAAGGCCGTTAGGGCAGCAAAGCTTGATCAACATTTGCACACTAAGGAAAACATTTTCTTATTTTCTTCTTCTGGGCACCTCTTGGACATACTGTACTAGACAGGCCAGCCTAGTCATTCCAGTCTCCTATCAGGTACATGACTTACATTGATCAGATTTTATTAATTTGGGTAAAACCTTTATTCCTAATGGAAAAAACTGTTGCAGTAACCGCTTATAAAGTGTTAGCTGGAGTTCAGCTTTAATTTGTTAGTCAATTCCATCTGAATCTTTTAGCCCAGCTAACACTACCCTCCTCCCAGATGCTGTTATCCAACGTTGTCAAAGAAAACCACACTAAGACAGGAGGTGTGTTACTGGCTGGATCACTAGGTGAATAGGAAACAAACATTAAAAAGAAAACTAAAGCAGCCACTTTATTTAACCCTTTCCCATCCAAAGACGTTTTTGAATATTTTTTGTACACATGTTTAAAAAATAATTTTGGGCCTGAAGAGTAGTCAAAACCCCCAAGCAGACCCTGAAGAATAACATTGGGGTGGTTTATTGCCACACAATATATGCGCAGTGGCTTATCAAGCACATTTAATACAAAATATATTTTCTGTACAATAATTTTAGGGCACAAAAATGCAATATATTACCACATTTTTTTGGTAAAATATAAAATATGAGGTGGTGCCAAGTAAATAGATACCCACATCACTTCTGGGGTTCATCCTAGCAAGGGAAGATCAGCGAGTGGATGTTCACTGGTCTCCCTGCCCTCCACCCGGTGACACCTGTCATGTAGGTCCCAGGCATGCAGCTAAAACAGTGAGCCCAGGAAGCATGGTGGGGAAGGGGACACGCCAGGGGCAATAATGTGGTTGCGGATTGGTAAGCTGTACTATATTCCATTTTTTTTTTTTTGCATTAATATTGCTTTAACCTGTTTTGATATATTATGGTGCTTTTCCACTGCATGGAACCGAACGGTTTGGCTCGCTTTTGTGCTTTTCCACTGCTGGTACCGCATGGTATGGTGTAGGAACGGTTCGGTACGGTACGGTACGGTACGGCGGCGCTTTTCCACTGCATGGAACAGAAACGGTACGGCTCTCAAAAACAGTACCACCTCGATTGTGGTTCCAAGAGGTACCATATCCGGTACCATGTCCCACAATCCTTTGCATGCAGTCACTACTAATCACTGATTGGTCAGAGAATCCCACCCACCCCGTTGTTATCCCACCCACTTAACTTTAGTACTACTATAGTGGAAAAGCAAACCATACCGTACCGCACCGAACCGTTCCAACACCGTACCATGCGGTACCAGCAGTGGAAAAGCAAACCGGGTCAAGCAGGGCCAAGCAGGGCCGAGTAGAGCCAAGCCGGAACTTGCAGTGGAAAAGTGCCATTACTCACCTGTAATTCCTAGCAGTAATCAGACTGGGAGTTGGGGGCACTCTGAGCTGTTTGTAAATATTTAGGTAGATGGGGAGAATAGAGAGAAGACCTCATTAGTGTACTCTGCTCCTTAAAAAGCCCAATCACACAGCTTTTCCTCTCCTTTGGTAATCGGTTTGTCGGTTCACTCCTTCTGTTTCTTCATGGTATGTCCCTAAGTCCTGGGCGTAGGCAACTTATCCGGACCTACGGTTCTTGCTATGAGGTTGTCCAGTCAACATTTTGTGTTACACAAATATTTAGTTGCATGTGATATTACTTTGCCTTTATGTTTTGTTTTTTTTTTGTTGAGTATCCCCTGCGTGGGTGACCAGTTGTCATGTCATTCTTGCGTGCCATGCATCAATAAAAATTATTGTGCCAGAAATATCCAGTCACAGGGGAGGACCTTGAATGTACCAAAATGTACTGCTTAACTTTAGTATGGTCCGCAGAGAGGTCCAGTACCTGGTTCTCCTATCTGGCAGGCATGCTTAGGTTAAACAGCAGGAACAAACAAAATTACGATCCATGTATGGGCAGGTTGGTTGTACTAAAGTTGAGCCATTGATAGACTTCAGTACAACCAGCCATTTTTTTTCATAGGATCACTGCCAGGGGCTATAGCCGCAAGTGATAACTTTATTCTGATGGCTAGGAAGCCTCCAGTTTTCAAAATACAATAACTCGACGGGAGGGATTCAAGCAATTTTCTTTCCTTCATCACGTGGTTGAAGGAAAGAAAATTTGTTATTGCATGGTCTGCCTTACAAATTCTTTGGCATTAAAAAAATATATATCAATTTCAATTTGCATGTTAGCTTTGAGTTTAATGTTTTTCTGTAAAGTGTTTTCATTAATATTTGTAAATTTTTCCAAAGCTTTAGTCACTTTTTTTCTTTAACATAATATACATTTCTTTAACAAATAAAGCCTTTAAGCTAATGCATTTTCATTTTGTATGAACTGTGTAATTTAGTTGCCTCAGAACAGTAAAACGTTTTGAATGCTAAAATATCAAATATATATTAGAACCAACATTGAGTACGATGAGGAATAATTGCATGATCTGTATATTGTACACAAGAAATTAGCAGTAACTGGTTTCAGCTGTGTTATTCTCTACATGTCCCCAAACTGCAGTATCAGTCTGACTTGTTGCAGGTAAATCAATAGAAAATAGACGTTTACCATGGTTTGCTGCTTAACTCCCCAAAGGGAGCCATTCTGCTGTAAGGACTTGTTAGGGAATACTCTGTACCCCTTAGCAGTCCATGTATGCTCTGTTTATATGAAATTCTCTGCTCCGAAGGAGCACAGAGCCACTAATCTATGCAAGGGATTGCTTGTGAACAAATAGAAAACCTGATTTTATGCAGAAGAAGAAGGTCCAGGGGTTTTTGGGCTAGTAGTCCACACTCCCGGTGATTTCCCCAAAAAGGAACTGCTATACTTCTTTTTTAGGGCAGCACCAATAAGGAAGTATAGTACTACTTAAAGTGACACTAAAGATATGCGCGTTAGTGAACACACATAGAGCAAGGATTTGAGACGTTTAAGGTACCAAACAGAAGCGATATACTACATCAAATTTTAAAAAATTGTATCAAATTTTATTAAGTACATTAAAAAATAGTTTGTTTAAAAAGAAATATAAGTAAATACCACATGCGATCCTGACAGAGAGGGTGTGTATGACAAAAGGGGAATTCTGCAAGGGACCCAACTTGTTGTGAGACTCTTAGACAGCCCACTGAAAACAAGCCACTATATCAATAGGCTGGCACCGGCAAGTATTATAAAGCTGATCTTATTCGACATGGCAGTCAACTTGGTAGTGGGTAGGTAGTGCGGCCTGCCTGACATGCTGTGGAAGGAAACAAACTTGACTGTCATGTTGAATAAGATTAGCTTTATAATACTAGCCTATTGATACAGTGGCTTGTTTTCAGTGGGCTGTCTAAGAGTCTGACAACAAGTTGGGTCCCTTGAGGACTTCCCCTTTTGTCATACTTACCCTCTCTATCAGGCATCTTGAGCAGATCATCTACTGGTGTGTTGTATGTGTAAGACCTCCTGGGCTCCCCCTAGTGGGATAAATACATTTAGCTAAAATTAAGCTGTAGAAATTCTTCTTAGAAGACATTACCTATTCTTGACTTCTCTTTGTAACATGACCGATTTTTACGGTAGTGATATAGTCCTCCTATGACACACTGATATCTTTTTGGCAATAATTCTGTGGCTCCTACACTGATATATATATTTACATTGTAACACCTCCGGGTGAATATCCTGTATAGAAATTTAAAAAGTCTCCTGAGAAAGCCACTTCTTGGCAAAACATGTTTAGCAATATTCACTGTATTGTACACCTGAATCGCATTTGATCTTTACTGATATTTCTTTTTAAACAAAATTTTTTTTATTGTACTTAAAAAAAATTTGATACAATTTTTAAAATATGATGTAGTATATCACTTCTATTTAACACCTTAAAAGTCCCCCAATCCTTGTTCTATGTGTGTTTTCGAGTTCATGGAATGTGGTGCCTTCCTCCCAGACATCTGGCTGACAAACCTTTCCCACTAATATGGACATTAGTGGCAGTCAGGTGCACTGCTCTATGCACATCACACATCCCATAATTAAAAAGTGAAAACAAAAATGCAACAATTCATTACTAAAGTGTAGGGGGCCAATAGAAGACACATACAGTATAACAGTCTTGTAGCACTTTCTCTCGTTGGCTTTATACTTCCATAAGTAAAGTGGAAAATCAAGAGTTTGTTGCCTCTGAGTAAGAGGGTATAAGCCCCCACCTCCCCAATGCAATAGCTCTTGCTTCCACCAATGTGATGTTGCCCAGGTCCACCTATCGTCACTGGTTGAGCTTATGACTGAGGGTGGTTTCCTAGTGTTTATATTAGCCTATTATTCAGCCTGGTCCATAGTCTCACCTTGGGAGAAAGCATGTATGCTATGTTCCTACATACAATGTATAGGCTTCAGTACAACCATGGAGAATTATTGTATACATCTTCTAACAGGAAGTTGGTTCACAGCAGTCAAACAAAAAGTAATTTGGTGGTGACTCAGAGCAACAGAATGTACTTTTTTTAGTTCATTTGTCTCAGGCACTTTATGCAGCACTTTACATATAAAAACTACATTCACATCGGTTCCTGCCCTCAAGGAGTTTACAATCTAAGGTCTCTAACTCACATTTATACACACACATACTAGGGACAATTTAGACAGGAGCCAATTAAAGTGTTTGTTACCCCAACATTTCATATTCCTGATATGCGCCTGCTGTACCATGTACTTATATGAAAAAGTACCCTGTTCTCTTTGTATTGCTTCCTTTGTATGAATACCCTGGTGTGCCTGCCAGTCCCTCTGCTTTTCTATGAAAAACTGGCCCCACTAAACAGAAGAAAACACCATGGTCAGTTCTCTAGTTATCCTGGGAACTCAGCCTGCTCTCCTCCAATGATTAGACTTGTCCTGACACAGCCATTCACTGGAAAGTTCAATGTGTTGTTGCTTCTCCTCCCCCTACCTCTTATGCAGCTGAGAACAGAGGGAATGCAATAATTTATAAAAAAATGGAAAAAAGGTATTCATAATGTTTTTTTTTTTTTTTGTACAGTATATCCATACACTAATTTGAACTAAATGGGTTGTTTTTCAAGGTGATCATTCACAATCAGTTGTAAATGAGTTGATGCGCCTCATTATTGAGTCCAAAACAAAGGAGATATATAAGTTAGAACAGGATATCTATACCCTACAGCAGGACATTTTGCCTCTAAAGGATCATACATAATTCATGGAATTTAGACAAGAAATTGGATGACAAGATGAACCAGTTGGAAAAGGATATCATTATGGGAAAAAAAGAAAAAATTATGAGAGATAAATGGGATTATGAATCTAAAAATGTTTACACCTGGAGAAAAAAAATCGCCCATGGAGTCGTGGACAATGCTTTCCTGAGAAGAGAGTGAGCTGTTCAGACACAGAATCAGAATTTTTTGATGACACACAGGCGAATACTGGATCGGATAATTCTGTGGAGCAAGCGGGAGTCTTAGGAATGGGTGAGGGCACAAGTACACCTGCCCCCCTCTAAAAAAAAAAGGGACTTCATTTTTGTCCATCTCAAAATTTTGACCTTTTTTGGAACACTATTGGAAATCAACAGATTCATTCAAAAGGTCACCGTTAGGAAGCACTATTTAGCTTCTACGGGTGATATTCAGGATGACTCTGACACATTATCTGTTTTCACTGAATCTAACACTTTTTCTTTCCAGGAACACTGCATGGCTAAAGACCTAACAGATCTAGCGGAGGAGGGTACACATATCTCACTCCTTGGGGATATCGTCAGTACGGGTCTCAACAGGGTTAATATGAAGGTTCAATCTGATTTTTATCCTGATCAATCTCGTACCCCTGGTATGGATAGATTTTAGAAGTGTGTGGAAAGGAATTTGGTCCAATTAGCCACTGCTTCACAAATCTCCATGGTCCATATAAATAACCTTACATTACAGGATAAATCCGCATTGCCTGATCTACATGAGGATACATCAACTGTGATATGTAAGTCTGACAAGGGGGGCTTAGTGGTTGTAATGGATGCTAGTGCTTACAGAGATGAGGCTATTCGACAGTTATCAGATCAAAAAATGTACAATAGGTTGAGAAGTGATCTCACTAAAATCTATGAGTGTCCTATACAATTTAATTCAAAAGGGGGTATATCTAGGTGTCTTTAGTGCCAGGGAAGCCCAGTCCCTGATTCCTGAGCACCCCATTTTGCCTACATTCCATCACCTCCCCAAGACCCACAAATGTTTGAATCCGTTACAAGGGAGACCAATCGTTACCGATATTGGCTCTCTGAACAAAAAATTGAGCCAATGGATGGATGCTCAGCTACGACCCCTAATGCGCTCCTTGCCCAGCTAGTTAAAAAAAAAAAAATACATCTTTTAAAAGTTATGAAGAATGTGGTTTGGAGCCAGGAACATGTCTGGGTGACTTGTGATGTTGCTAGCTTGTACTCTAGCATTCCACATCATTTAGGCAAGCAGGAAATATCCTTTTACTTAGAGTATCACACTGAGCTACATTTGTCACAACGACTTTTTGTTCTGGAAGTGCTGAAGTACTTTTTAACATACAATTATTTTATTTTTGATGGTGTTTTCTATCTCCAGTGGTGTGGGGCTGCGATGGGGGCTAAATTTTCACCCTCATTTGCCAACCTGTTTATGGGTTGGTGGAGCGGTCCCACATATATGGAGAGTGAAACCCCTTTAGACCTTATATCCACATATTTCTTCGTTATATAGATAATCTCCTGTTCATTTGTGATAGGAGAATGGGAGACCTGGAGTCTTGTTTGTCATTTTTGAACTCCAATACGCACAATCTGACAGTGCAATTTACACAATTTACAGGACAAATGGCACACGAGGAGATTTCTTTCTTAGATGTCTTATTGGTCGCATCACACAACAGTGTGATTACACATCTATACAGGAAACGATTGGCAGGAAACATGTAATCAGGGGGATACTAGTCAATTCATTTGTATACACCGGCTATGCAGTGAGGAAGCAGATTTTGATAGGGAGGCTATTTTACTCTAATAGGTTCAGGCAGTGGGGTTACCCTAAGTGGGCATTAGATCGTGCCCATGCTATCACTAAGGCCAAAAATAGGGAGGAGCTTTTGGAGAAACCCCATTGGGGCGGTTCTAGATATAGCAATAAACCCACTATGGTTACCCCTTATAGTCAAGAGTTTCATCAGATTGGTAATTTAGTCAGGAGATATTTGCCACTTTTATTTGAAGATGAGTCCTTATCTGACATGCTATGTAATTGGATAAATATTATACCAAGTAAAGCTAGCTCTTTAGCCAGCTCTCTCTCTCACAGTTTTTTCATTCTACCTCTAGACAAACTACCTCCTGGTTGCACTTTAAAGGAAATTTTAAATGCCATACTGGGGACTGTCCATGTTGTTCCCATATTTTGAAGTAGTTTCATCTAGTACTAATGACATGATCATTCATTTGAAACAGTTTTTTAACTGTAATATGAAATATGTGATGAATATGTAGGACCTACCACTACGAGATCGCTTTCAGGAACAACTTAATGATATTAGAGTTGGCAAATCTACCAATGTAGCCAGACATTTAAATGGACATGATGGTGCTGATGTTAATCTAGTGCCTGTACAACTTGTGAAAAGGGTTAAACTTCCAGCCAGAGGAGGGGATCTTTTCAGACTACTATGCAGGAGGTAGGTGTTTTGGATTTCCCATTTACGTACACTCATCCCCTTTGGTTTAAACAAGGTGTGTATCCCATTACTTTGAATTAAGTTTTACCTGGTCATTACTTTGCATTTCCCTCCTGTGTCTTCGTCTGTCTGCTGGTTTATCAGTAGTGAATAGAATATATGGCTATTTTTTCATCTTTATTCTTTCATCTTTATTTGTATACTCCCTTTTGGGATGAATAGATTTAGTATTTTGAGCACTTTGGTTATACATCCTATTTACATCATCTATTATCATTTAGAGTTCTCATATATCTATTGATCTATCGGTGAGATTTTAATATGGATCACTATGTTCCATCTTCATGAAGAGCTATATCTCAGGATGAGCGTTTTTTTGTTGCAGCTGGAAATGACTAGAAAATCTGTTGCATTTGTTTTTAGAAATACTGAGATATCTATATATGCCCTATATGCGTTTACCACTTAATTATTTTATTTTTATATTTCTATATGAGTACTTTACATCTAATAGATTCCATCTTCTGTTGTTTCCTTTAATTTCCGTTGATTCGTAATGATTTGTAATTTCGTAAAATGTGTGTTTTTCTATTAAGAATAATTCGTAAAGGTAAATTTTCGTTGAATTGGAATGATTCTTATTTCCATAAGGCAAATTTTTCGTTGACTCCGAATTCATACTTTCGTTAGATTTCTTTTTCAATGATTCAGAACTTTTGTTACATTCAACAGGATTGGAGTGTGTTTTTTTTTTAAACAGCAAGAAAACCAAAAACATGTCTCTCTCAAAATGGCAGTGCCTAACGTGTCAGAAAACGAAACTAAAATATCAAATTCCCATTCATTCTGAATAGCCAAAATACAAAATTACGAAATGTAGCAAAGTTTCCAGGCCTATGGCCTGATGTGGGTCTGCCATCAGTACCGGTACTCTCTCCAGCCCATGTGAGATGTGACCCTGGGTATGAAAACTGAAGCAGCCACAACTTCGGCATCTTTGTTTGTGGTTTTTATTTGATTTAAAGGGGATGGGAGAAGGGAATGAGTGGGATACTCCTTGAGGCTTGAACTAATTACATGTGGGACTTTACTCCTGAAAAATGCCCGTTGGCGCTTCCTTGACGCCAGCCGGTGCCACTAACACTGTATATAGCCTCTAGAACACAAAAGTGCTGAATCCTCGACTATGAGTCCAGAAGATCCAGGACTGAGAACAGTAGAAGTCCTGACACTGTTGTGCTGTGGAAGCCACTGAATACTGTGCCCCGCTTTGACTAGCTTGAGGTAGTATGAAGTAGAACTCTGTATAGCTGTACTTGCAACTGACACACTCTGCACAATTCAGGGCCCAACCGCAGGTGCCCCCTTTCACTTGAACTCTTCAGGGTCCACTGACTATGTACCCCCTCTGTAGCATCAGGGTGCTCAACCTAGGTACCCCCTTTACAACTAGCTGGCACTGGATCCCAGAACCTCTTCCGGAGTGGTCCCCTCTAACTTTAGGCATACCCCCAGGGGCAATCCTCAGTACTCACGACCTGTGTAGGCTTTCCTGGGACTGGACCCCCATCTCTCTCCACAGGCTCTCTCTGCACACCGGATCCCCTCAGTTCACTCAGCACGCTCTGGACACTCAGGCAACACCCTGAGACATCCACCTTCCTCAGACAGGAGGAGAGACAGCCGCACTCTCCTTCCTGGGACTCTGCTCCCGCCCAAGACACCCTGTCATCCAGTGGGGATACTTCTCCCTTCAGCAGGCACATCTGGAAGCCCTGACACCCAACCTAACAAATCACAGCTCTGCTGTTAAGCAGACAAGGCCCACTATATCTTTACCTTGCAACTACCTGTAGGGTGCTACAGAAATGTAATTTATTTCAGTGCTATGGATTTAATCTTACCTTCGTAAACACATTTCGATTGTTCGGAATGATTCACAATTTTCAAAATTTTAGTTAAATTTTCTGACGCCGCCCCTCTGACACCATTTTGAGAGAGAGTACCATGGTGTGGTGAAAAAGGAGCAGAGAGCTCCCTTGTACACTACAGAGACACCCTGCCTTTTGTCTCTGTTTTTTCATTTTTTTCTTTACCTCTTTTCTACTTCACACCTATTCCCTCTTTCACTGTTCTTTTCATCTCTTTTGCCTTTCGTCGCTCCTTTCCCATCTGGCTGATTAATACCGAAACATTTGACAGTAGGGTCCGACAGGTTTCTGTGAAAATTTAAAAATGGCCTACAGCGCCTTAGGGAACCACCTGACTGTGATTTCACATAATATCCAAGGCCTCAACATCCCAGAGAAGAGAATATCTTTACTGAACTGAAAAAAGCCAAAACCCATTTTGTCCTCCTTCAGGAGACACACTTTAAAATTAGCCAGGTACCCAGGCTTCAATCTCCCTTTTTTCCTGAAGCTTACCACTCAACAAACCCCAAAACCAAAGCAAAAGGTGTATCGATCTTAGTCACTAAAGCAGCCAACTTCCAAACTGAGACCCACTTAGCAGACCAGCAGACCCTGAGAGTAGGTACCTATTTATTAAGGGACTTATGCTGGAATCCCTACCACCCTTGCTAATGTGTATTTCCCCAACAGCTCACATGCTTCCTTCTGCAAAAAAATGTACTTATCTTTTGTCAGGCTTTTTCCATTACCCTACATTCCCAACCGCAACTCAATACCTTTAATTGGAGATTGAATGCCTCCTTGATTACAGACCCTACCTCTCGTGCAGTCATAACTCAACATATCCAAAACTATTTTCTACTGAATGACACGACTGACGTATCTCCCCTAACACGATGGGAAGCCCATAAAAGTGTCATACGAGGCGAGCTCACTAAATTGGGAGCACAACATAAGAAAGATAGAAAAAGGGAGGTTCAGTGTTTATCACGTACCAAAGCTGACTTGGAACAATGCATAAAGAATCATTATCCCGACAAACGGCTACACTGTTATTAGATAGAAGCAAAGAATTACAGCAACTTCTTGAGGCTAGATCCAAACATCCCCTATTCCTGCGTAAAGGCATATATTACGAACATGGGGATAAGAGTGGCAGATTCTTGGCTAGAGCGCTTAAAGAAGCTCAAGCCTCTACTAATATTGCCAGCATTAGGAACAAATCAGGTAAATTGGAACAAACAGCTGAAAAGATTGCTGTACAATTTCATGATTTCTACTCCTGCTTTTATAACTTGCCCCAACAACATAGACCGCAGGGTATGGGAGAGGATAGAGCCTCCATAATTGCAGACTACCTTTAATGGAGTCAGCTCCCCGCACTCACTCAGGATGACGCACAGGCTCTGAACCATCCCTATACTCGGAATTCTAAATTCTGCTTGCCCAGGCCCGAATGGCTTCACGTCCCACTATTACAAGACGTGCGCTGACTTGTTAAAAACACCACTAGTAAAGGCCTTAAACTCCCTGACTGACCCAAGTAATTCCTCAATGTCCATTCTTCAAGCCCACATAACCGTAATTCCCAAACCTGGGAAATCACCGACAGACTGTACAAACTATAGACCTATTTCACTTTTTAACTTGGATCTGAAGCTTTTAGCATAAATTTTAGCTAGCAGACTCAGACCTTTACTCTCAAAATTAATCTCTTCTGACCAGGTGGGTTTTATGCCAGGGCGAGAGGCCAAGGACAATGTTATCAAAGCCCTGCATCCTATTCACCATGCCCGTATGCCAAAAGTCGAGGTCCTTCTCCTGTTTACTGACGCAGAGAAGGCCTTCGACAGAGTAGCATGGGACTTCATGATGGCAACCTGTAGACATGTGAACATCCCATCTAACATGATGGGATGGTTGGCATTCTTATACAGATGCCCCTCCGCTAAAATAAAAATTAATAACACCTTTTCAGAGCCGGTAAACATAACGAACGGAACAAGACAAGGCTGCCCATTGTCCCCACTATTATTTATTTTGACTCTTGAGTGGTTTTTACAGCATATTAGAGTGGATCCATCGATCAAGGGAATGAGGGTGGGAGACAAGACCTACAAAATAGCAGCCTATGCGGACGACCTGTTATTTTTTATTACGCAACCACACACGTTGATCCCAAATTTACTTTAAGCTTTTGATATGTATAGCTATGTCTCCACCTTTCGCATTAACTATGCTAAATCAGAGGCCATAAAAATGTAACTATTCCCAGTGATAAGGCTTACTCGTTAAAGGCTAATAGCCCCTTCAGATGGGTATCAGAGGCTTTAAAATATTTAGGTGTTTGGCTCACACCTACCATCGATGCCTTATATGAAAAAAATTTCACTCCTCTGCTAAAAATTATCACATCCGACCTCGCCTCCTGGAATACCAAATTTTTTTCCTGGTTTGGCCGAGCCACCATTCTCAAAATGGTTGTGCTTCCAAGGCTACTTTAGCTTTTCCACACCTTACCCATATATCCCAAACAGCTTTTTTAAGAAGCTCAAAAATTTGCAATCTCACTTTGTTTGGGCACACAAACCACCTAGAATAAGGTTTAAATTAATCACTAGACGGAAGGAGGCAGGTGGGATGGGATTACCAGACTTCCAACTATATTACTTTGCCACTCACTTAATAAGAATCTTTGACTGGCACTGCCATGGCTCAAACAAAGACTGCACAACTTCTCCAGCAGCCCAGGCCTTTTCACAATCTGGCGGATCTTGACAGTAGGGTAAGCAAGAGCAAGGTCAGAAGCCAGGCTGGGGTCAAACAGTGGATGTAAATCAGGAGCAGAGGAAGGTAGCGTAGTTGAGGTCAAGCCAAACACAGAAAGACAATCTGGAATAGATAGGAGCAGGTCCGTGAACAGGGGTGAACCAGGTTGGTAAAAAACAGCATCTCTCCTGCGCTCAAAAGGTGTGCGGAAAGGTAAATGATCTAGGTGGTTTCTTAGACACAAATGGAGCGGTCTTGCTGCCCTCCTCAGGACCAAGGGTATCCAAAAAGCACTACAAGAAAATGACAAGAGAAGGGCTCACCGACCTTGTGCATTACCACTTGTTGCACGATTGCCCTAGACCTACAGTGATCGTACATGGTGGGTGGTTTTCTTACTCCACTATTATTAATCGATTGGTTTCAGCTGTTGGCTAATGATCTTAAGTGAGTGTGCACCCCTGTGGTAACTAGTAACGCGTTTATTGAGCACCTTTGGACCATGTGTGTCATGTATTTTTTCTTTATGGATTTACAATAAAGCATTTTTGAACATATTTTCTGGATGTGCCGCCGTTTTTCTCTCTCTCTACAGATTACCTCTAGTTACGGACCAGGCAGGCACCCACATCTTCACTACTGTACCTGAGACCATGCAGGCTGCTTGGAGCAGTGTAAACCCAGCTCTCTGTTACATCGTTTACAATCACTTTAATCAACCAGCATGTCTTTAGAGTGTGGGAGGAAACTGATGCAGGCACAGGGAAAACATGCAATGGTTGGGATTTGAACCAACGACCCTATCGTGACTAGGCAGAAGTACTAACCATTTTAGCCACTGTTAGGAATGCATACTTGAATGGAATATTTTTTTTTTCAACCAGAGTTTAATGTCACTTTAATAGGGAAACTCTTCATGGGACCCCACAATCTTTCCGGTTCCCGTACACTCTTGGGAATTAAATGAAATCATATTAAAAAATTAAATCTTCCAATCATGAATATTTTTTTACTTTAAATTTAGAAATAAACCACAAATTCAAATACTAAAATAGTAATGAAGTATTACTTATTATTTATAGCAGATACAGTATGCTAACTAAAGCATATATTTTGTAAATATTCAAACTCTGTGTTGAAATGAAGTAAATGTGTATACATAATAAAATAGTACATCGTTTCACTTTGGTCACTCGCACAGTCTCCTAACTCGTGAAAGATCTAGGGCGATGTTTGCTGTAGAGAGTTCTCTGAAATATTAATAAGGTTCCTTGGGCTAAACATAAACCAAGATAACAAAAGAAAACATTTCTGATATAGCACTGGGTACACGGTGTTCTATTATTTGTTTTCTAAGTGCCACCATAAAATATAATCCACACTTTTTCTGTACAAAAGTGCTGCCTTTGGTATTTATTTTCAGCATGACCCGAATTTAATTACTTTTATTTTGTTTGTTAACGTCCCTCCTTTTCTGGTCAGTGCTTCATGGCTTCGAAAGAATCTTTCCCCGTGATTTGTTTGCATATGTAACAGGTTGGAAAGGCCAGAACCTGGCTCTGAGTGTTCTTAAACGCACAAAAGAAATATAGCTAGTTCGTGACTTGCTCCAAAATCTCATGGCAAAAATAAGATCTAAAGCAATTTGTTGGTTTTAATCAAGTTGTTTGAAGATAACAATGCTGAGATCATAGAAGTTTGTTCATGAAAGGTCAATTATTACAAGGGTTTGTATTTGTAGGTTTTAAGTTTTATATATGAAAATACAAGCATCTGTAAAAGTGCACTTTTTAGCATCCAAGAATAGATAACCAGACAGCTAGGAAATATTTAAAGCTTAAAGCGGAGTTCCGGCCACAAAATCGACATAATCGATTTTGTGGCCATTCGCTTGCTTTTCGGCACCTGAAAAGGAAATGGATAGCTAGATTTTTTTTTTTTTTTACTTACCTTATTATTTTAGAAAAATATACTCACCTTTCTACCACTTCCTCCCTTCCTTAGCTCCCAGGAATCAATGCGCCGGTACCGGCCCCACTCATCACTTCCGGTGCGACGCCGCATTCTCTGCTAAACAGTGCCGGACTGGAAGTGACGAGTGGGGCCGGTGCGTGCGCATTCTGGGAGAAGAGGACACGGAAGAGGACGCAGAAGAGGATTGCGCTGGCTTCAGCTGCCCACATCCGAGATGGCAACGCTGGAGAAGAAATTTTAAAGGTGAGTATTTCTTCTTACAGGTAAGTGCGACCCAGGACAGTACAGAGACTATCCATTGTGGAATGTACTAGCCCTGACTGTCCCGGGGGTATTTTTATTGAAATTTTTTTTTCATGGCCGGAACTTCGCTTTAACTTTGGGTTGGATAAAAAATGTAATTGTCCCTAGCTTCCTCAAGCATATGAAAAAAAATTATTCTTATGTAGTCTAGGTGGGATCTAATAGGGAGGAATACTTAAAGTGATTGTAAAGTCTTGTTTTAAAAAAAAAAAATAACATACATGTTATACTTCCCTCCTCTGTGCAGTTGGTTTTGCACAGAGCAGCCCGAATCCTCCTCTTCTTGGGTCCCTCGTCCGTGTTCCTGGCCCCTCCCTCCTATCGAGTGCCCCCACAGCAAGTAACTTGTTTGGTGTTACCCAAGCCAAGCTGCAGCTCCATGTGTCTATTCAGACACAGAGCTGCCATTCGGCCCCGCCGCCTCTCTCTCCTGATTGGCTCACTGACTTTAAATTACAGCCATAGGAGCCAATGGTGCTGTGACTGTATCTCAGCCAATCAGGAGGGAGAGCCCCAAGACGGTCGAGGGACTCATGGACATCGCTGGACAGAGAGAGGGCTCAGGTAAGTGTTAGGGGGTGCTGGGGAGACTGCTAAACACAGAAGGCTTTTTATCCTAATGCATAGAATGCATTAGGATAAAAAACCTTCCTGCTTTTATGACCCCTTTAATATACTCTCACAATACTTATATCAGTCCCGCTCTCCAGCACTGGATTGGGATTGGGCTATCTACCTCATCCTTAGTCCAAAGAAGGGCAGCAAAATTAATAAGGGGATTGGAGGACCTCAATTACAAAGAACAACTACAAGCACAAAATGTATTCTCACTGGAGAAGAGACGCTTGAGAGGGGACATGATAGCGATTTACAAATGCGTTAATGCTGATCCCAGCTTAGGAAAAAAACTATTCAGTCTCAGGGAGTGTAAAGGGGCATGGGGCCACACAATGAGATTGGAGGAGAAATGGTTTAACCTTAAATTGTACAGAGGGTTTTTCACTGTCAACGCGATAAGGATGTGGAACTGGATGTAGAAATTGCCTGCACAATTGTTGGTGTCAGCGGGGAGTATTGATATTTTTAAAAAAAACTCTTGGACGTGCATCTTAAAGAACACAACATACAGGGATATGGGAAATATTTATAGGCACTGACACATCTACATCTACACAGGTTGAACTGGATGGACTATTTTCTCAATTCAACCCTACCTACTATGTAATGCTATGTAATACTATGTAATATCATGTACAATGCAGGACCAGTGGTAAGTGCTGCTCCTGCATTGTATATGATAACATTTGCGAGAGGGGCAGCAATGTAGCTGGCCAAAGAAAGACAAGAAGACAGTCTTCAGGGGACTGGTGGTAGAGATGAGGAATGTAGGACCTTGGAAAAAGGTAGGCGATCTACTCTGCCCCAGAAAAACAAGTATTTATTTTCTGTATCTGCAGTGGGGAAGTAGTTTATATTTTATTTTTTTGGTGAACCATTAGTTTCACTTTTATGCTAAGCTGGTAAAATAAAAATGTATTCTTGCTGTGGGACTGCCCACACACTACAAGGGCTAAATTCTCATTTTTATCTAAGGGGAATACATTATCCTATCAAAAAGCAGTTTGTGGGTGGGACTTTTGAAGCACAACATACTACAATAAAAAGATGGAAAAAAAACAAACAAAAAAAAATACAAACATCTATAGATAGTTCATAGAATAAGAGGCACAGGATATCTTAAAACATTCCTGTTTCTGAATGATATATACACTATATTACCAAAAGTATTGGAACACCTGCCTTTACACACACATGAACTTTAATGGCTTTTTAGTCTTAGTCCGTAGGGTGCAATATTGAGTTGGCCCACCCTTTGCAGCTATAACAGCTTAAACTCTTCTTGGAAAGCTGTCCACAAGGTTTAGGAGTGTGTCTATGGGAATGTTTGACCATTCTTCCATAAATGCATTTGTTAGGTCAGACACTGATGTGGACGAGAAGGCCTGGCTCACAGTCTGCGCTCAAATTCATCCCAAAGGTGTTCAGTTGGGTTGATATCAAGACTCTGTGCAGGCCAGTCAAGTTGCTCCACCCCCCCCCCCCAAACTTGCTCATCCATGTCTTTATGGACCTTGCTTTGTGCACTTGTCCAAATCATTTGGTGGGGATTATGGTGTGGGGCTGTTTTTCAGGGGTTGGGCTTAGTCCCTTAGTTCCAGTGAAGCAGTGAAGGGGACTCTTAAAGCATCAGCATACCAAGACATTTTGGCCAATTTCATGCTCCTAGCTTTCAACTTTGTGGGAACAGTTTGGGGATGGCCCCTTCCTGTTCCAACATGATTGCACACCAGTGCACAAAACAAGGTCCATATAGACATGTATGAGCAAGTTTGGGGTGGAGGAACTTGACTTGTGCAGTCATGTTGGAACAGGAAGGGACTGTTCCCACAAATTTGGGAGCATGAAATTGCCCAAAATGTCTTGGTATGCTGAGACCTTAAGAGCTCCCTTCACTGGAACTAAGGGGCCAAGCCCAACCCCTGAAAGACAACCCCAACACTAAATTCCCCTTTCACCAAATGATTTGGAACAATGCACAAAGCAAGGTCCATAAAGACATGGATGAGCAGGTTTTGAGGTGGAGGAACTTGACTGGCCTGCACATAGTCCTGACCTCAATCCAATAGAACACCTTTGGGAAGAATTAGAGGGGAGACTGCGATCCAGGCCTCATTCAACATCAGTGTCTAACCTCACAAATGCGATTCTCGAAGAATGATCAAACATTCCCTGAAACACACTCCTAAACCTTGTGAACAGCCTTCCCAGAAGAGTTGAAGCTGTTAGAGCTGCAAAGGGTGGGGAAACTCAATATTAAACCCTACGCATTAGAACTAGGATGCCAAAAAAGTCTATGTGCGTTTAAAGGCAGGTGTCCCAATACTTTTGACAATATGGTATAAATGTGGGGCGTTCAACTATTACATAATCGGTCATAAGATTCTGAATATTTAAATAAGAACCAAGGTCACCATAGTTTATGGACTTTTTCTGTATATTACGTGGAAATGGCTACTGTTTCCTCCATTGTGTTGATAGTTTCCACTGTATTTAGCCATTCTAGAACTGTAGGAGCATGTGTAGATCTCCAGAGTCTGGGGATAATATACGGTATGTGGCTGCATTCAATTAATGCCTCACTAGTGAATTTTTGTATTTGCTCAAGGAATATTTTGAGATATGCAGTAAACAGCACTCTGGAGAGATTTTCATATTTGCGGTGCTGTTTTGCGGTATATCTGCTCGCAAACAGCACTCCAAAAATTATGCAAAAGGGGGCAATCCCACCAGATATGTAACATAGTTCCTTTATCCTTGCCACAGTGGCAACAAGTATCTGTGGTATCTGGATACCATGCATGTAGCTTAGCAAGAGTGGCATACCAATTAGTCAAAAGTCTATACGATGTTTCCTGAAGGCATAATGTCTCAAAGTGAGTAATTGTTCTTGAGAAGTGTCTATGTTTAGTAGAAGAATGAACACAGCTGTGTAGCTGTAGGTATTGCATTGTGTGAAGTACCTTGTAGACATTTCCGCCTGTAACTACTCAAAAGACTTAAGTTTACCTGTATCTATACAATGAGAAACCACCAGGGGGGTCAAGTCTTTCCTGTGTGGTAGTACTGCAACTGTAATGCCCAAGGAAAAATCTAGGTTATGTTCTAAAGTTTTTAGGGACCTGGGGAGGTTGTATATCTGAGACACAGTGTGGAAAACCTCCAGTGTCACCCCTATCAGAGGCTATGATTTTAGAGTTGATGGACATGTTTCCCTGGGGACCTATGGCAAACACTGTAAAGGAGTAAAAGTCTGGAGTCCTTCAATGTTGACCCATTCTTTGTGACTGGCTTGGCAGTTCCAGTCAATAATCCTTGCCAGATGAGTGGCATAATAGTAGTGGGCGCTGGTGCAAGTGTTTTAGGTAAATGTTGGTAGTCAATGTAAAGTGACGGTTGTGCACATCCTAACACACTTGCACCAGCGCCCACTTCCCTGTCTTTATATTTTGAAAAAGTGGTTATACCCATTTTTGTAGGGGGCAGCAGGTCACCTTAAGTGTTAACATTACTAGGAACCAGGCGCCTTCACACCCATTTTTCATGGCATAATAGTAGTGTAGGAAGCTGGGGAGATTAATCCCACCAGCTGTCTTTGGCTTGGATAGAGTTTGTAGGGTAATGTGTGGTAAAGTTTGATTGAGTGATTTGAGGTAAGATTGTCATCTTCACCACTGTGGCCCTGCCAAACCATGAGAAAGGTTTTGACTCCCAACTTCTGGGGTCTTGATTTAAGTTATGTAGTATAAGTTTAAAATTCAGCCAGATTAGAAGTAAGTAATATTCCTAGGTATTTAAGGGCTGTTGTTACCCATTTAAAAGGATGATTCCATTGAGTTTCCTGTAGATTTTTAATAGTAAGTGATATGTTAAGTGCCTCTGATTTACAATTATTAATTACCGTATAAGGCTGGAAAGGTAACCATAAAGTTCAAATTTCTTCAAGAGGTGCAGGATCCTAGGTGCAGCCCCTTAATGGATACATTCTCCGTTTACCATGTGGATGAATGGTTCTAAAGTGAGGATAAATAAAATGGGGGATAATGGGCAACCCTGTCTAGTGCCATTGTGGACCTGCACAGGGTCTGAAAGTGTATCATTAATTTTTAATCTGGCTGTTGGATTTTGATAAAGTGACAAAATCCATGTAAGCAAGTTGCTCTATAACCCAATGTGTATGCATACAGAGAACATTAAATCCCAGGCCTTCTCTGCATCTATAGATAGGAGAAGGCCTTCTACTCGGTGTATTTTAAGGACTTGAATAATGTTTAATGCCTTATTAATATTATGTCACGCCTCTCTACCCCACATAAAGCCTGCTTGTTCTGCATCAATAAACCCTGGAAGGTATTTGTGAAGCCTTGTTGCTAGAATCTTTCATGTCCAAAATGAGCAAAGATATTGGCCTATAGCTTGTGTATTCAGCAGGATCCTTTCCGAGTTTGGGCGGCACAGTGATGTAGGCCATTGTAAAGGGAGTTGGCATTTTTTTATGGGTCTTACAGGGAATTTAGAGCGTATTGTAGAGGTTTTAGAGGTTTTGTAGAGGTTTTAAGATTAGCGATGTAAAGGTTTTATAATAGATAGCTGAAAAGCCATCTGGGCCTGGGCTTTTGCCAAATTTCAGTGTTTTCATTGCCTGTAGGATTTCTGTCATTTGGATTGGCTTGTCAAGGTCACCAGCTTTCTGAGCATTCAAACTAGGTAGCCAACTCTGTACCAGATATTTCTGAATTATTTTGGGCCTGGTGCCTTCAAAAGCAGATGGCTTATGAGATAGGGGAATGTTGTAGAGTTTAGAATAAAAATGGCAGAATTCTGACGCAATTTGTTCAGTAGTATATACTGGCTTATTTAGGGATTTGATCTGAGAGATATGTGTTGGCTAGGAACTTGCCGCTTTTATTACCATGTTCATAGAAAAATCCTTTGCACTTAGCTTTAGGATCTAACATGGCTTATAACTCCTTACGTGCTGCTAAAGGTTCACAGGCTGACTCTACCAATACTGACGTTTTGTGTTGGGCTTCCAGTTTGGAGAATTTGGGTATCGGGGTCGACTTGTCAGGCTCTTTTTTTATGCTGTAAGGCTAAACTAATTAGTTCTCAGCACATTTATGAGCCTCCCAAAAGGTTAAGGGGGAAACCTCATCTGTCGAGTTTTCACAAAAGCATGCGAAACGCGTGTCACAGTTTGAGGAATCTGTCAACAGAGTAGGGTTGAGCTGCCAAGTGCATGGTTTAGTAGGGGTATTGTGTAAAAGTAGCAAAATTGTTATAGGGGCGTGTTCAGAAATGTCTGTATCCCTATTTGCATCTTCATTAGAGAGGGCAGGTCTCTTTGAGAAAACTAAAATGAAATCTATGTGTGAGTATTTATTATGAACGGAGGAATAGTAAGTGAAGTCTCTCCCCTGCGGTTTTGCCATACGTCAAGAATCTGCCAAGGCCAGGGAGTTCAGTAATACCTTAATTCTTTTGAGTATATGAAAGGTGATGGATGACTTGCCATTTGAGGTATCCTGGAGGGGGTCCAATGAAATATTGAAATCTTCCCCCAGTATGAGGCACCCAGAGGCAAACCAAGTCAGCTCATAAATAATTTGGTGGCAAAAATGTTTATGGTCTGTATTGGGAAAATACATATTGGCCAAAATGATTGGTAAGTTCCCAATTTTCACTTTAAGAAAGAGACAGCGGCCTTCTGGATCACCCAGTTGTTGGGTAAGCTCAATGGCAGAATTCTTCCTATTAGGATGGAAACACCTTTGGTCTTAGCAACTTGTTGTATGGTAAACCTTGGGGAAGAAATTATTAGTCAGTTTTGGTATTAACCACTTTACGACCGGCTCACGAGGATTTACTGCGGCACTCTGCCTCTTACAGGCAAAGCGACGTAGACCTACGTCGCTCGCCCACGCTCGTTCCCTGGGGAGTCAGCACGTGTGACCAGCGGCTCCGATGGCCGCCAGCCACTCGCGATCTCCCGCAGGAGAGGGAGAAAGACAGACGGCTGATGTAAACACAGCCGTCTGTCATACTCCCTGAAGTAAGCACAGAGGCTATGCAATCCTGCTGTATAGGATCGCATGTCTCTGTGGTTACTTCACTAGCCACGCCCCATAACATTTAGAATCACACCCCTAGGGACATACTTAACCCCTTGATCACCAATAAAGTTAACCCCTTCCCTGCCAGTGTCATTATTACAGTAACAGTGCATATTTTTAGCACTGATTACTGTAGTAATGTCACTGGTACCCCCAAAAGTGTTAAAAATGTCAGTAAGGGGTCCGATCTGTCCGCTGCAATGTCGCAGTCCCGCAAAAAAAATCGCAGATCACCGCCATTACTAGTTAAAAAAAAAAAAACAATAAAAATGACATAAATCTTTCCCGTAGTTAGTAAACGCAATAACATTTGAGCAAACCAATCAAAATACGCTTATTGCGATTTTTCTTTACCACAAATATGTAGCAGAAAACAAATTGGCCTAAAATGTTAAAAAATTTTGATTTTTACATATTTTTTTTTGAGAATTGTATATAAAATAATGTGAAAAATATTGTTATTTTTTTCAAAATTGTCACTCTTTTTTTGTTTCTAGCACAAAAAATAAAAATCACACAAGTGATCAAATACCACCAAAAGAAAGCTCTGTTTGTGGGAAAAAAAGGATATCAATTTAATTTTGGTACAGCGTCGCACGACCGCGCAATTGTCCGTTGAAGTCACACAGTGCCGAATCACAAAATAGGGCCTGGTCTTTGAGCAGCAAAATCCTCCAGGGCTAAAGTGGTTAAATGTGTTTATGAAATGGGTTTCTTGTAGAAACAAAAAGGTGGGTTTCTCTTTCTTAAGTTCTCATAGTATTTGTACCCTCTTCTCAGGGATATTTTCGCCCCCTAACATTGTTAGATATTACATTGGGGAATTTACCTAATGAGGAGTATGCCATATTGAAAAAGTGGGTGCGTGTCCAGCCGGACTAAGTAGGTCAGAGGATAGCAAGGAGACGGCTCACTATCTATAGGTTGAATAGAGAATAGGAAAGAGAAACTAAGCCCTCTCTTGAGGGGATAGTAGTAAGGTAATAATATCTCGCCTCTAAAGGAGAAACACTTAGAGGTACAAAAAAAAAGAAAAAATGGGTCTGTAGTTATTAGAACAGGAGTATGATGATAAAAAGAGAATGAAATGAAAAATACAGAACAGCACCCACTGTTGAGGAAGTGGAAGGAACGAGCAAGAGTCTTTTAAAATGTACACTTATAGGAGAACACAAGAGTGTCATCAGAAGAGCTTCACTGTGTTTCCCGTTACCAAAAATCGAAACTGTTAGCTATTATGTATAAGCAACAATATGGAGCATGCGTAAGGGCTATCTATCATAAGTATAATGTTTTAGATTTTAAAGACCAACCAGATAGTGGTTCATGTGGTGTATGCAGGGAGGAACTTAAAGCAACCATATGCTGGCTATTTAAAACACCACGAGACCCACTGTTTATCTATCAGCAAGCATATGTAGCATCATAGGTAAAGTAATTCAAATTTAAAAAAACATAAGATGTCAAACCATATTTAGCAAGATGTATGACTCATTGATAAAAGGAAATAGCAATGACAATTTTGCAAGGATATAATGAGAAGTTCTGTATATATATTCCCAGGCATGGTATATCATGTTTCCATAAAGGAGTATGTTTGCGTAAAGTGTAGGCTCTGGATCTCCTTTGGACAGTTTGGTAAATGGTGATATGGATAAATCCACACTTGTAAGATGACAAGATGAGATAGACATGCAAAGAGTGACAACGGTGATGTGGCTTAAAGCATAAACTGTTGCAGATCACAAGAGGACTTCAGAACCTGGTAGTCTGGCAGTGAAAGTCATTGAAAAAGTTCCTTCAACAATTTTGGGGAAAAAACTGTAGCTAGGCTCTTATATAGGATGAACCAGAAAATTTCACTTAATGAACATAAGTGGTGTATTGTAGTGTACCAACCGTGGCAATATAGAAGAGGAAGTCTACCTCGAACATGAGATTAACTGAGATTCTAATAGATGAAACATCACTCAATCATATTCATTGTCCTTGTCCAAGGGCTCTAGGTGCCTTAGAATATGCCAGAGAGGGGTGGGAGCCTGATGTATGTTGTCTATGATATTTCCCCTATTTGGAGAACGGTTTAATAGTAGTGGATTGTGGTGTATTGGGTGTACTACAAGCCTAAGGTGGATTGCAAAATCCAACCAATGTAGTTTGTCGGGTATTCAGGGCAAACGGAAACTTCCATTTGTAGGGAATGTTCCTGTTGCAGAGAACTTTCAGTAGGGGTCGCAGAGCCCTTCAGTTATTTAGGGTTATTGGTGAGAGATCTTGAAATAAATGTATCACTTGTTGGTGGAAAGTGATAAGTTCATTTTGATTATGTGTTCTTTCAATTTAAAGTTGGGGAGACAGCAAATAATGTCTTTCCAGGGTGCTGAGTCAGCTGGGCGAGCCTGCAGAGCCCTATGCAACCTATCAAACTCGATCACTGTGTCTGCTAGGCGCTCTGGAAAGTTAAAAAAGATGGACTGTAGAGTGGAAGTAATACTGTCAGGCTTTTTTTTTTTTCCATAAGGCTGCCAAAATGTTCAAAGACAAGGGCTTTCAATCTCTTATGACTCAATAGAAAGAACAAGGTAAATCAGATACATCTGAAACTAAAATGGCCTCTATCTTTTTCCATTTACAAAAATTGGTGGAGAAAAAGGCATTATTATTCTAGCACATTGACAGTTTCCAACACTATATCAAAGAAGATATAAATCCTCTAGGCTTGCGCAAACAGATATTCTCTATACTAGATAACACAGATGAGATCTTTAGAAAAAGATGGGAAAATAATTTACACCAATGTACCAAAAATATGATGAAATTATTAGTGGAGGAATATACTATACGTATGGGGGTATTAGAAAGAGACGTTGATACGGTATTTTCAAAGTTGGAACCATTTAAGGAAGCTCCGCAATTCACCAATCATGAAGAGACCGTTAAGGTTCGACTAGACTCTTTAGCCAAGGAGACCTTGATGGTCAAAGACAAAAAATTTTGGAGGGATAAGAGAGCTTTCCAGGAAGGCAGGGCCTACAAATGGAATCAAGAGACATAAAAAAACAGGAACACATGTTTTAGATACTTTAGAGGCAGCCAGACTGATGCTGGTTCTAATTCATCTTTAAATTCTAACCTTTCTTCTTCTTCACAGCAAACATCAACCAATAGAGCACAGAAAGAAAAATGTACTTCAACTTCTATGAGAAACAATAAATCCAAGAAAGACATCACGGAATCCCACCCAGCGGCACCCACACACTCTATCCCCACAGGTGATGGTATGGGCACAGTTCCAGCAGGTAATGCATGAGGTGGCCCATCTGGGCAATCTATTTCTATGTTCTTTAATTCAATCCAGCCTTCTTCTATTCCCACTATACCTACAATTAGTCATACCACCAATGATCAGTGACTATCATTTGGGAGTACATCACACTTTATTGAAAAACCTCACACTTTTGTGAAACACACAGGTGACACCAATGAATTAATGTAAATTTGTCTGACTACAAGCTCTCCAGTTATGAAATTACCCTACTCACAAAGGGTCTTAGTTTTTGTCCAGATGCATATGTGGACAAGTTTAAAATTATTAAGGATTATCAATTATTTGCACGAAGATTGATACTGAAGAGTTTGTATTCTAAACAACCATCTGCTAGGCAAGATGATCTTGCCACTCAAAAAGCTCTTGATGATCTTCTAACTCTCCTGCATGAACAGGAGGAAAAGGATCTCATTGATCAAATAGACATTAAGGCTTTGCTCAATCAACCTGTGGATAGGGCTAAGCAGCCCAACCAAGACAATATCGCCCTGAGAAAGAAATCTATCTATATTTCCTTCCCCCTATACAAATCACAATCTGGGATCCTTTCTGGTAGCCACCACCCAAAATATTTAGAGACTAAAAATCACTCCCACTAGTACCAATCTGTCACCCGATGAACAACAGGCACTTGATAACCTTATGAATCAACATTAGTTGACCATTAAACCATCTGACAAGGGGGGTAATGTTGGGATGATGACCAACCTGCAATATAGATATATGTGTATGAAGATATTACAGAACAGAGACTAGTACAAACCAGTCTCAAAATCTATTATAGATACATTTAATCAAGAATTTTATTTACTGGTAGATACAGTGTATCTCAACAATCTTGTCACTAAACAAACATGAGAATTCATACGAACATCCCATCCCAAAATACCAACATTTTATAGCCTTCCCAAGATCCATAAGGATAGAATGAACCCACCCGGCAGACCTATTGTATCAGGACGAAGAGGTATTTCTAAAAATCTCAGCAGATTTATTGACGGACAACTTAGACCTCTCGCTACTAATCTCCCCTCGTATACTAGAGATACTATACATCTCCTACAAATTTTGGAGGGATTACACGTACCACCACATGCTCTGCTAGTGGTGATTGATGTTGAGGCTTTGTACAGCTCCATCCCACACCAGCAGGGCCTGTTGTCGATTAGACATGTGCTGTCACAAATGCATGAAAAATCTAAGGATTTATATTCTTTTGTTGTATCTTCTCTTGAGTATATTTTGACACATAACATCTTTTCTTTTGATGGTTTCCATTTCCTCCAGGTGCAGGGGGTAGCAATGGGCACTTATTGTGCCCCTTCCTATGACAATCTGTACCTGGGGGAATGGTAATGTTTGTTTCTAAATGATGACACCAATTCATTTCTGACTGATCATGTGATGAGCTGGCATAGATACATTGATGACATTTTTATGGTGTGGGATGGGTCCGTTATACTTCTTCAGGACTTTATCTCAGTGATGAACAAGAATTCTTTGAATCTAAAATTCACTGTATCCTCAAGTCCTTCAACCATCACCTTCCTTGATGTTACTATCATCAGGGAACAGGATGGAAAACTGGCCAGCACTCTTTTTCGAAAAACCTACATCTGGCAACTCAATAATACACGCTGCTAGTTCACATCCGAAGCCTCTCTTCGATCTGTACCTTATGGTCAATAGTTACGCTTGCTTCTCAACTGTTCAGATGATGAAAAGAGTCAGGTGATTTGAGACACAGACTTTTACAGAGGGGCTACTCCCACTCTTGCCTTAAAAAGGTATTTAAATGAGCTACAAGTCAGACTAGACACCAGTTACTATTTGGTACCTATCACCCTGAACACAAACCTACCCTGAATGAACAGTTACGTATTGTTACAAAATACACCAAACAACATAAATCAATTCAGAAAATCATTGCAAAGCTTTGGCACATCCTACAAATTGACCCCTCACTAAATCCCTTTATATCTACATACCCCTCTATTACTTATAGAAAATCCGGGTCTATTTGAATCGAGACCTTTTGATTCATAATGAATTTCGGGGCAAATTTAGGAAGGACCCTTATAAAAGGCCAGAAACATTAAAATGCGACGGATGCACATATTGCCAATATATGAATGCAGAGACACATGCAAATCTCCCAAATGGGAGATTTTTTAGACTGTGGCATTATGCCAATTGCCAAACTTTCGGTGTAGTCTACTTGCTTACACGCTCTTGCAGATGCTTTTATATAGGCAAGAACAAACTAGAATTCCGCAAGAGAATATACAGACACATCATGAAGACCTGCAATCCCGAATTTGGGAAGACCTGTCAGGGACGTTCACCAAGGAATTTTTTTTCTAAAGTCAAATTCTTAGCTCTGGATCGGGTTAATCTCAATCCTAGGGGGGGAATGGAACAAGACACTGCTCCAGCAGGAAACACGCATTCCCCAAGGCCTTAACAAGATGGCAAGCTTTCACCCCTTTCTTGATGGATTTTCCTCAGGGGGCTGGAACAATGAGTGATCGGTGACGGCCCAATATGGGGGGTATATATGGCTATACCACCTATATGAGCTGACTCTTATAATTAGATATGGATATATACATCAATCATACATGTTGTTCTCTGCAGTTAAGGGTATGACGTGGGGGTACGACTCCATTTATTGTCTTTACTTTGGACATTGATGGCAATAGGGTCCTTTCTCCTCCCCTTCCCTCTCCCCTTTTTTTTTTGTTTCCGGTCTTCTCCTCCCGACGCAAGGGAGGGGTGGAGGGGATTCTGGGGCATAGTGGACATCACCCTTTGTCGCTTCTACCCTCCCCCCCTGTTCATGGTGCCCAGGGAGGTCCTCATCCGGTATATCTGGATGCGGCTTCCAGCTTTGGCGCCACGGCATTGCGTCGGAAGTTGTGGAATGCATGGCCAAGCCCCCTCTCCCATGGGGCAGCTTTTAATGTCACTATTTTTGTCATATTGGTGAAAGTAAGCGGGTGGTCAGGTGTAGCTGTGCCCTTACCGCATCCTCGAAAGCTGATTGTAAGTCTTCACTAAAATCATCTTTCCCCTGAAGCTGCACCATCTTGCCTGAGACCTTGTGGTGCCGCAGCTTGCGGCTGTATCTTGAAGATGTCTGGAATTCTCCGGGTCCCGGAGACAGAAGATGAGTGGTGGGGGCGGGCGCCGGAGGGATGGTGAGGGATTTTGCCCATCGCACAGCTTATGACCTTATCATTGAGCCCTTAAGAGCCAAGGAATATGCAGAGCTGCTCTATTTTGCTGCCATCCTTGCTGTGTGCCAAGCCACAACCCCACGTTTTTCTGTTTTTATCAAACAATGTACAGTATTTAGCCACAATAGAGATTGATTGATATTGCTTGTCTTCCTGATGAAGCAGGCTTAAGACCTGTGAAACGCATCAAAGCATTAACAAGCAACCCATCACCCCACTCTTATGATATTAATGGCTGTTGTAACTGAGTATCGTATTTATTACATGCATGTGCAATTTTTATATATTATGTATTTTAATATACCAATAAAATCTCAACATTTTATATACTTTCTTTTGTTTGATGGTACAGTTAAAATCCTAACAGGATTATACTAGTAGGTTTTAACTAGGTTTTTGAGGCATAATAAAAATAAAGTTACGGCACTTACACTCTACTTAAACCTGTGACATAAAATAACAGTGCATATACCAAACCAACAGCATAAAAATTAAAATAAGATTGTCCTTAAAATTGATTAGTGTGCAAAACCTGGTACCATTTTGTGATAAGAATGTCCAATTCTTCACTTTAAGCAAATAATTCACATATATTCACCACTGTTGCGTAATTAATGTATTGTATACTTGCCAGAACTTTATGACCCCTTTTTACAGAAGGTCAAATTTTGCTTTTGGTATCCAAGGTGATTCCTTATAAGGCTCCCCCGATCCTTATGTCTTAAGGCAGGGGTGTCAAATGCAATTTCATTGTGGGCCGCATCAGCTTTATGGTTTCCTTCGAAGGGCCAGTTAAACGACCATGTACCCCTTACATCAGATGTCAAGTGCCCCCCCGTCACCATCATAATTCAAGAGCCCCCCATCATTCCTTATAGCACAGTGCACGCTCTTTACCTTTTTGCTGGGAAGAAGTTGGGAGAAGAGCTGGAAAGTAGAAAGTGCATGGTCTGGAGGAGGACCAGAGGAGGACTGAAGTCAGCTGCCGGAGTCTGGGGAGGTGAAGACAAGGGGGTGCTGCGACTGCACGGAGAATGGCAGAATCTGGTGGAGGAGTTCTGTCCTCCTCTCTTCTGCTGACAGCTGACAAGATGGAGGTGGGGTAGCCACATGAAATAGTCTGGTAGCCAAAAAGCTCTTGTTGCTCAGAACACTCAAAGCACTGTTTCCCAAGACTAACCACTCCAAGGTCAAATACAACCTACTCCCTGTGAGTGGAGGGTGCCATGCACTTTCTCCATGGAGCTGCATTACTATGGCACTCTATATTGATGCAGGGAACGATGCTGATGGCATCATGTTAATGACACTCTCTGCATTACTGAGGATGGCCTAGAGACAAAGAGGAAGATGAATCTGCATATCAAGTGACCAACCAGAAAATACTCTATCTGAAAAAAGGTAAATATAAAAAAATATATGTGAAGGAGCCTCTAGAGAGGGTGAGGAGAGGGCTAGGGGGGAATTGGGTAGGCTGAAATTGAGCTTAAAGGTCATATATTATTGATATTTATTTTATCTCTTTATTCCATTCACCATTGCCTTCAAAACTAACATACAGTATATGACATCCTGAGCAGCTGGTAAGGAAACTGAAGATTTAAATCAGAAGCTTTAAAGGAATAATTAGAAAAACAGCATAACCAAATCCGACCTGGCCTTTTATCCAAAATGTCACACTCACCCGGTTTACATGCCAAAGATGAAAAAGTTCATTTTGAAATGCTGAAAACCGCTTTGTTAAAATAAATCCCTTGCTGATAGGTAGTAAAAAAAGTATGTACTCTGATAAAATGTGGCCATAAAATAAATCAATCAAAATTATCGGCAACACAAAATGCCATTGCTTCACTGGAAGATAGAGACATAACATGAACCAACATGCAAGAGTTTTTTACAGAATAAAAAAAAACTTGAAAAAATGTTATACTAACAGCAGGGAGTTTGGAACAATATGTTCTAATCATAATGTTCTGTTTTCACTTTCATTTGGTGTTGAAGATTAAATTTATGTTGAGTATCTGGGGATTGAAGATAGCTAATTGTTTTTTTTTCTCCAGTAAATTCCTCTATAAGTCTTGACTTAATTGTTTTTTTTTGTGTTGAGCATTTTTTTTTATTGCTTAAACTAGTTTGTTACTTTTAATTTTTTTTTTAATTCGTTTAAATATTTGTTTATGATTTCTGATTTGTTTTCTAGCTATGATGGCATTTGCTTTTTTTTTTTTTTTTTTTTTTGCTCTTTTTTTCAAGAAATCAACATAAAGCATGTCAAAGAGCCTGTGTCGATGGATTTTGGGCATGTGTCTTTGGCATCTGTTTGAGACCTTTCTGAGATCATACAGAATTCATTGACAGGTTAATTTGACCTGCAGATGACATCCTTCTGACCTGCATCAAGTGGGTTTTGCATTCCCATATTGAATTATTGCATTCCCATTGAATAGAGTAGTGAATGATAAGAAAACATTTTGGGTTTTAATGCCATCTGTGCTTCTGCTGGGGTCAGCTGGGTTTGTGATGGCAGGTGTCCCAGGTTCAGAAAGTGATAACAAATCTTCCAAAGGGGATGTTCCCTCCAGTCCCAACTGTCCAAGAGGGGATTTACTTTACTTTGGAGAAATGTCCTCTCATTTTTTGTGCCTAAGGGACAGAAAGTAAAATAAAATATCTTACATAGGAAAGGATTGAACATGTCATTAAAAAAAATGGATACTTTCACTATAAAAAAAAAAAAAAACAAATTGCTGGTTACATCTTATCCAATCTATATCTAACACACACGTGACTATTGTTGTCAAGGATGTTTTTGCTCCTTGAGTCCCACGAGCCGTGTTATGTGATGCTCATATACCTGTCTGTTTTGTACTTTTTTACTCTAAGGAACATTTACAGTTGGCCAATGGTGGTGGGGACTCCCCCCCCCCTTCTCTATGGAGACAGTCTGAGTTCCCAATAGGGGTCTCCTTGGGCTGGGGGAGCCTCTTCCGCCCCCCCCTGACTAAGATTTATGTTGTTACATTTTTCTTTACTGTTAGAACCTACAGATCTGTTCTATATTCAAACTCATGATAACATTTGTGTTCGGATGTTACTTGACAGTATATGCTCTCTCCTGCGACACGCTTATGCTTTGTATTGTCCTTCAAGTTTAAACTGTTCTTGTACTTTTGATTAATAAATAAATAAACATTTTTGCAAGTAAAAAAAACGAAACAAAACAAAAAAAAAAAAGCAAGTAACTCTTAGGCTACATTCACACCTGAGCGTAGCGTTTTCGCGCGGTTTTTACCGTGATTTACAGGCGTTTTTACAGGCGTTTTTTGTGCAGGCATTTTTAGATTGAATAGAAACCAATGGAAAACTCCTGTAATCTGCCCAAAAAGAAGCTCATGTACTTTTTTGAGCGTTGGGCGTTTTGCTTACAGCGTCAAAACGCTCAGATGTGAACAGGGGCCATTGAAATGAATAGGATTTGTCTTGTTGGGCGTTTTGAGAGCTGATCCTAGAGCAGAAAAACTCCCCAAAAACGCCCCAAAACGCCTAGATGTGAACGGAGCCCCTATCCATATTGATCTGACGTAACAAGGAGTAAGACTAAACACAAGACACATTATTGAACTAAGGAAAACAATTGCAAGTCAAAGAAGTGCATGCATGCATGCTTGAAATCTGTGTTATCTTTTGTATTATCCATATTTAAAATATGGAAAATACCAAATACCAAATACCAAATTTAAACATGTTTTAAAATTGCAACTGTCAAAAAAGAGAAAGGAGAACACAGGACAAGAATAGGAGCAGTCACACTGTTCTGTGCAATGATAGTCTTCAGGACCGGGACAAGGGGTGGGGAGGAGGAGCAGCTGCCCTGGGAACTGTGGTATCATGTGAGGTGGGGGGTGTGACAAGGATTTTGGGGGAGAGAGGATTTGTGCTGGAAGGGGGAATTTGGGGGGTGACAGGGTTAAGTGTTGTTCTAGGAGGGGACATTATGGGGTGGGGGGGGGTTGCTAAGAGTATAGATTTATGGGGAATTTGTGTTCGGATGGGAGAAGATTTGTGTTAGAAGGGGGGATCTGTGCTGGTAGGGGGGATTTTAAGTGGGGGAGAAGATATATACTGGGGGGGAGCATTTGAGCTTGGGGCTTTGGGGGATGAGGGGGGGGGGATTTGTGCTGAGAGGGGGGTTTCAGCAGGGGGTGGATTTGTACTAGAAGGAGAGGGAGTTGATGCTTAGGGAGAAAGCAGATTAGTACTCACTGTTTTTTTGGTGGGATTTTTTCTGACACATGATACTCATACATCTTGGGGGGGGGGGCACATTTGCCCTGGGCTATAAATGACCTTGTCACAATGCTGATAGTCCCTGCCTCTTATGCAAATAAACAAAGATAATAATGACCTGCTAAAGGGGGGGGGGGGGTGATGTCAGAAGAACAGGAAGTGAGCAGACAATCTCCCCAATGGGATGACAGATGGAAAAAAAATAACTCTCCCCTCTCTATACAAAACCAAACACTTTGACTAGAGTTAGAATTTAAAATCACTTTGGTTGGCACAGTGATCACCTAGTGATAAACTGTACTGATCTGGGTTGATTGACTAAATAGGTTGTTAATTGCAAAATAATGTCCCCTTAGCTTAGTGAAGAGGGGGGAGCCCCATTGACTTCCATTAACCAATCATAGGCAAGCTAAAATATTTTTTTAAAATGTTCCTTGCACATGATTGGGTATTATTTGCAAATTCTATATTCCAGTGGCGGCCCGTGCATAGGGGGCACCAGGGCGCTGCCCCCCTACCCCTAAAAAAAAAACAAAAAAATACAAAACGAACAAATAAAGTTGTTCAAAAAAAAAAATTGGGTTAGCCGGCCTGAACCCAAGGAAATGGTGGCTGGGGGGGGTGGGGTTACGTCCCAGAAGAGGCGCCGATTGTCTGCCTTCTGGGGGGGTAGGGGGTATCCTGGGCGCAAGTCTTTGCGGTTGGACACCCCCACTTTCTGATATCCTGGCTGTGATTGGTCCAGTCTACAGCCTGGACCAATCATCATCCAGGATATCGCTGACGTCGCAATGGGGGCGGTGCCGGTGCGTGCGTCAGTCACTCACCGTCACCGCCGCTCAGAGAAGAGGAGAGGCCGCCCGCCGGTTCCCGCCGCCGAGACGACGAGGGAGAAGGACCCGCCGCAGAAGAGGAAGAAGCTGAGCCGCCCCGCCGCCAGGTAAGTTTGAAGGGAGCACGCACGCTGGCACTCTGCAATCATTGGGGGACAATGCTGGCACTCTGCAATCATTGGGGGACAATGCTGGCGCTCTGCAATCATTGGGGGACAATGCTGGCGCTCTGCAATCATTGGGGGACAATGCTGGCACTCTGCAATCATTGGGGGACAATGCTGGCGCTCTGCAATCATTGGGGGACAATGCTGGCACTCTGCAATCATTGGGGGACAATGCTGGCGCTCTGCAATCATTGGGGGACAATGCTGTGGCGCTCTGCAATCATTGGGGTACAATGCTGTGGCGCTCTGCAATCATTGGGGGACAATGCTGTGGCGCTCTGCAATCATTGGGGGACAATGCTGTGGAGCTCTGCAATCATTGGGGGACAATGCTGTGGCGCTCTGCAATCATAGGGGACAATGCTGTGGCGCTCTGCAGTGATTGGGGACAATGCTGTGGCGCTCTGCAGTGATTGGGGACAATGCTGTGGCGCTCTGCATTGAAAGGGGCTCGCACGCTGAACTCTGCATTGATGGGGGCATGGAACAGTTGCATTGAAGGGGGCATGCACGCTGAACTCTGCATTGTGGGGGCACAGCACAGTGTTTATTGCATTGAAGGGGGCATAGCACAGTGTTTATTGCATTGAAGGGGGCACAGCACATTGTTCATTGCATTGAAGGGGGCACAGCATAGTGTTTATTGCATTGAAGGGGGCACAGCACAGTGTTTATTGCATTGAAGGGGGCACAGCACAGTGTTCATTGCATTGAAGGGGGCATGCACGCTGAACTCTGCATTGTTGGGGCACAGCACAGTGTTCATTGCATTGAAGGGGGCATAGCACAGTGTTTATTGCATTGAAGGGGGCACAGCACAGTGTTTATTGCATTGAAGGGGGCACAGCACAGTGTTTATTGCATTGAAGGGGGCACAGCACAGTGTTGCATTGAAGGGGGCATGCACGCTGAACTCTGCATTGTTGGGGCACAGCACAGTGTTCATTGCATTGAAGGGGGCATAGCACAGTGTTTATTGCATTGAAGGGGGCACAGCACAGTGTTTATTGCATTGAAGGGGGCACAGCACATTGTTCATTGCATTGAAGGGGGCACAGCACAGTTGCATTGAAGGGAGCATGCACGCTGAACTCTGCATTGTGGGGGCACAGCACAGTGTTTATTGCATTGAAGGGGGCATAGCACAGTGTTTATTGCATTGAAGGGGGCACAGCACAGTGTTTATTGCATTGAAGGGGGCACAGCACATTGTTCATTGCATTGAAAGGGGCACAGCACAGTTGCATTGAAGGGGGCATGCACGCTGAACTCTGCATTGTGGGGGCACAGCACAGTGTTTATTGCATTGAAGGGGGCACGCACGCTGAACTCTGCATTGAAGGGGGCATGTACACTGGTCTCTGCATTGAAAGGGGGCATGTACGCTGGTCACTGCATTGAAAGGGGGCATATACCATCTCCTGTACCATGACCTGTGACATGCCTATACCATATCTGTGCCATGCCTATACCATCACCTGTGCCATGCCTGTACCATCACCTATGCCATGCCTATACCATCACCTGTGCCACGCCTGTACCATCACCTATGCCATGCCTATACCATCACCTGTGCCATGCCTGTACCATGACTTCAAAGTCACGCAATTTTTTACTGCGTTTTTTGACGCGAAGCAATACCTATTACATTTTTCTTTTTGCGCCCCCCCAAAAATTTTGAGCACCAGCCGCCACTGCTATATTCAGAGCTACATTTTAACTGTACAGACCAACAACAAGAAAATTGAATCATCTAGTGACATTAGAAATACAAGCCACAGTTGGACACTTGCAATGACACAGACCCACGTCTTCCTGTTAGAGATACTGATGTTCTTGTATTACCTTAAACACTTGCTGACCACTGTACAGCCAGAAATTAGCTGTTTAGTAAAAGGGATCTGGGCAGCTGTATAGCCACCTGATCACTTTTACTGAAGTGAGAAGGGTGGCCCCCTTCTGCTGCTGCCTGTGATGGTACCTTTGCTCTCACACTTCTTCAGAGAGCCTGGGACCACGGTAAATGGCCAGCATTGCTAAAAATAAAGGCGGTGGCTTGTTAGCCTCCTTGTGATAGCCATAAAAATGTAAAAAATGTATATAATAAACCCTGCCCCCCCCCCCTGTGCATACACACAAACGCAAACAGGTATGTAGGTCCCGCACATATATGTAAACAACTACTGTATCACACATGGGAGGTATTGTTGGAAACATCAGTATGAGAGCAATAGTCGTTATTAACTCTACATTGATAACCTGTAAAGGTTTTTAAAGCGTCTGTTCAGAAAAATTTTAGGTACGATAATTTGTTGCAAATTTGCAGTTTTGAGCCTTGATATGTCTGGTAACTAGTTACTTGATGCAACATCATCTTTTTATATTTTACCAAAACGTTGGTATTATTATGTGTTTTTTATGCACTATTATTCATTTCAGTGCATTTTGTCTTGAAAATGTGTGTTTTATAACATAAAACATATAAAAATTTACAAAAAACAACCTATTTTTTAAAGGGCCTCCGATTTCAGAAAATGTATAATGTTTGAGAGTTCTAAGTAATTTTTTAGCAAAAAACACTCAGTTTAACATGTGCGAAAAATGTAAAATTTGGCTCGGACAGCAAGTGGCTAATGATCAACTCTGAGGAGTCATAAAGTGGTTAATCTGCATGTTTTTAAATAGAATCTCTAAAATCAAGTGTTTAAATGGGCCTCGCTATTAATACAGGCTTTGTCTTTTTTTAATCTTTCAGCCAGTAATAGTGCCAAGTGCCACCGGCGTGGGCAGAGGAAGTAAGCATATCACAAGCCACAGCATGTTATAGACAAGAGTAGCACAAAAAACAGTGTATAAGGAGCTGGGTACTTCTCATTCCCTCCAGTTCAATTTCTCAGTCCTTGTATGTACATTGTTTGTTTCTGTGATTTGGCGCCAACATTCCTTACCTTTTTCAACATTTAGTATTTAGATGAGCTACCTTGACTGTTTAAAAAAATTGACAAGCCTCTTGCAAAAAAAAAAAAAACGAAACAAGCACTGAAAAATTATTGCATATACCCATAAATTTCCAACTGAAAGACTCAATTAGAAATGATTTGGTCAGGTAAAAGATAAGAGGCATCAGCATGCGTTTCCAGAACTGTTCCTATCCAGTGGTTCCTTAATGGACACCGCTCCCTTGACACACAAAGAATGGGCACCCATCAAATCTGATGGAGGCTGGGTCAGAAAAGTTATTTGGGTTTCAAATTTATTGGACCTTAAAACCTTACTAAATAAATTGGTAGAAAAACTGGATCATCATCTATGATCTTCCATGAAATTAAAAATATGACTATAATGCCAACCCTAGCAGTAAAAACAAGTATTTTGCATGCTTCCAAGCTCTCTAGCATGGCTTGAGCCTCAGGCAAAATTTGGTCATGTGTTTTCTGGTGATCAGCAGCATTGTGGGCATTTTATGTTATAAGAGACAACAGAGATCAGTCAGGTTATAATTTATGTAGAATGATAATTGAATCTTATTGGTTGCATATTTCTGAGGTTGGGCCCCTGGTTTAATTCCTACCAGGAACACCAGCTGCATGTAGTCAGTACACCATGTTTTGCCCTTGTCTACTACTAGACTAGTGCCATTCTCAAAGCCATTCCTATTCTCTCACTTCAGCTGTGGGTTCATCCATGCCTTTACCTTTACTCTGTGCAAACAAAAATAAAGGACATATAGCACACATTAATGCCACTATAAAAACTATATATGGTTTAGCATTAAGCTTTGGGTGCACACTAAAACTAATAGAGTTTTTCTACTGATGTTTTGTATGTGGATTTCATTTTTTGTGTCTATGTTTTACCATTAATGGGTCTCCTGCAGATGTTTTAGGTTCTTATTACTTCCACATGTCAAAAACATGCTGGTATTTTAGTTGGCTTCCACACAATATTAGCACTAGTGTTTAAAAAATAGAAAGTTATCAGTGTGGTGTGGAATAGTTCTTAAGGAAAACACCAAACACATATAGATGATGACCACAGACATATTTCAAAATACAGGTTCTAAATGATAAGCTTCTATCAAGACTTGAAACATGCCAGTACTCAGCATGGTGCTTTAACCTTTCTTTTTGCAAAATGTTTTTGGAGCTTCCCTATGCTGTGCTAGTCAAATGCTGTGCACTTCTGACCATCACATCTATATAAGCTTAACATCCCATTCCCAAAGCATTGGCACTAACATCGAGCTTCACATGATTGTGATGTGTCTGTTGGAATTGGTGCCCGCTTAGCCAAAAGAGTATTTCTGGGGTCAGGTCCTTATATAGGACAAGAAGACCTGAATCAGCATTTCAGCTGCTCCCAAAGGTGCTTAATAGGGGTGAGGCTACTTGAGTTCCCATATTCATCATGCCATGTCTTTATGGAAATGGCTTGCTAAACTGGGGCACAGTGTCACCATGTAGCCTGCAGCTTTCCTGGCTGTGTAATTCTTACCTTCTTTCTGCAGTGGTTCTCCTAGACCTGCAATTCCATTCACATGTGTTGTTAGGCTTCTGTGCATACCTATGGGTGTTGCCTGCTATTCTGTGGGTTTATATTTCCTTTCTCTTCCATCACTTCTTGGCCTACCTCTCCCTTTTTTCTCTATATATAACATGCTCAGCGCAGCCCCCTTTGCAACTTCTCTGAACTTCTGTTTGCCTACTACTATGTGTATTCAGTGACACTTCCTGTGTGCCGACCTCAGCTTTGTCTACCACCTGTGCTTACCTGCCCCCCCCCCCCCCCGCCCTGACCTCGGTTTGCTTTCTGGATTTCCTTCTGTCTCCTGCCATTTGTACTCTGCACATGCAAGTGATCTCTGCAGCTTTAGCTGGGCGTACTTGGGGGCTGCGACTTGGTTCCAGCATCCCCACTATCAGGGGCCCTTGGTAAACAAGCAGTCTGGGGCTTAGACTCCACACCCTAGGGGACCCCAAATTGGCAATCTACAAAGGCTCACTATCACTGAAACCTGACACACAGTCAGGAACAGAAAAGGGTCCCCACCAAACGTTTGCAACAAGGTTGGAAGTCCACAATTGACTAAAATGCTGTAGCATTAACAGCATCCTTCATTTGGAACACCTGGACTCAAATGATTTTATGGGTGCCTTCTCACCGTTGGCACGTATATGTGTCTCTATAACTGTGGTACTGACATTGGGCTGAAAAGCCCTTTGGAGCAAGGGCAGATGTGAATGGTTTAGCACAGTCGTATCTGTAGAGTCCTATGGAATATGTTGGTGCTTTAGTAATAAATCAAAGAATAAATCGTTTTTAGCTGGGATTAACAGAACACTAAACACTGATAGCATCTTTTCAGATCTTTCGTGAACCAATCTATTCACAGCAGGACATAATAATCATATCCACTTTCAAAAAGAACATGCCTGTCGAGGGAAGGGAATGAGTTTATTTTCCTAGCTGTGTATCTTGGTGATAAAGTAAAGTAATAACATATAACAGCACAGGAACACTCATAAGTGTCAGTGAGGAGAGCACAACACTGAGGTAATATCATCAGAGAGATCATTACTGTTACTTGACAATGCATACAACTTTTATCTGTCTAAATTCAAGAACAGGCCATTTGGAATGGAAGGCTGAAGGTAGATGTTCTCATATACTGTACATGGTGTACAAGCAGGGGTATGGATAGATAATTAAAATACTTCAAGATACAACTTTGGGAGCAATTGGCTCTGCACGTATCACGACACAGCATACCATGACTGTGGCCAAAATGCAGTTGTGGTTTCAAGGAGATGCTCAAAGGATTGCTGTGCTTATGCATAATTGAGTGCCATTTTCCTCCCTTCAAGTTTAACATCCTTTAGCTTTTCTCCTTTCATTTATTTCAGGTGAGCAGAGATAAGTGATGATTAGGGATGATCGAACGGTTCGGGTCGACCATCGGTTCGACCCGAACATTGGCTGTTCGAGGTTCGGCCGAATTTTGAACTTTTTTTTTCTTTCAAATATACATTTTTATTCAGGAATTCAAAATACATATACATTGACAATTCCGCATATAGTACAATGTCATTTTAATATTCATTATTCTCATTCTTCTACTATTTGCTTGACTCATATTCCTTCATTATTTTCTTTTTTAAACCCTTTCCCCCCTCCCTAACCCTCCCCTCCCCCAAAAAAAAAAAAAAGAACGGGCTTATCATCCCACTACCGGCGGTATGGGGGACCTAATACTCCTCCTATCTGATTCCTTCCACTTATCCTCTTATAAATTGTTCCCCTTCCTTGGAAACGATAAAATGGTTCCATAATTCCCATATCTTTTTATATTTCTCCTGTCTATTTTGGGCAAAAGCAATCAACTCTTCCATTCTTCTAGTATCCTCTACTCTGTGTATCCATTCCATCATCGAGGGGGGTTGTGTTTTTTTCCAGTTGCCTGGTATACATGCATTTACCAAGTACGGGATGATAGAATTCTCATATCTCCCAATTGGTATCTCTGTCCCCTGCAACGGGAAAAAAAACGGATTTTCTTCTATTTTATATTCCGGAAATTTTTGAATAATATTTTTTACTCCCACCCAGAATGGTTTTATGTCTTCACAGGTCCAAAAGATATGAAGCAACGTACCCACCTCTTTTTGCATCTCCAACATAAATCTGATTCCCTCGGGAACCATCTATGTATTTTCTTAGGTGTAATATACCATCTTGTTATGAGCTTATAATTCAGCTCTTGAATTTTGACACATCCAGCTGGTTTAAAGGCAAGTCTTAATATCTTTTGTATCTGTTCGCTTGTCAGGTTACATCCCAGATCCCTCCCCCATTTTTCCAGCCATGTTAATTCAGGCTGTTCTTCCGGATTTGTTAATAACCCATAAGCGATTGATAATGTATGTTGTAAAATTCCTGGCTTCACACAGTATTGTTCAAATCTCGTTAATGCTCTACAAAAACTTTCCGGTTTTGGTATTGAGGCTAGATAGTGATATATTTGAATTGCTTGCCAGAAGGGGATATTATAAGTTCCCCCTCCATCAATCAATTGACTAATAGAGGGCCATTTTCTTTGTATCAAAAAGGAGGAGGCCTGTTCAAGATTCTTCTCCCTCAAAACCACGAACTGTCTCCTATCTAAGCCTGGTATGAACTGGGGGTTCCCCAAAATTGGAAATAAAGGGGACTCGCTCGTTGTCAATTTAGTGTAGATATTTGGTTGCCTACATACCCGTAATGTATTTCCAATTATTAAATTATTTTTCATATCTTTAGGTAATGCCTGGAAGCACCAAATCGCTCTCTTCAAGTCCACCTCCGTTTGTGCTTGCTCTATTTGTACCCAGAGTTTGTTTTCCGTGTGATGCCACCAGTCCAAAACTCTGGCTACTTGAGTGGCCTGATAATATGCCCGTATATCTGGGAAGGCTAAGCCTCCTTTTTTCTTTGGTAATATTAAAATTCGTCTTGCTATTTGTGGTTTTTTATAATTCCAGATATTTTTCACAAACAAGGAGTGTACTGCTTTGAAAAAACCACCTGGGATCTTAACAGGCAACGCTCGCAACAAGTACAAAAATCTTGGCACCACTGTCATCTTTAACAGATTACATTTACCAAACCAGGAATGCATCCCTTTACGCCATTGTTCTAATAAATTCCTCGTCTTTGCAATCAGGGGAAAGAAATTGAGACCGTACACTTGTGTTAGTTTTGCTGGTATATATGTCCCCAGGTATCTCACCGCCTCCTCTTTCCACTTGAAACCGAAGCTACTTTTCAATACCTTTGCTTGGGGTATGGGCAGCACTATTCCCATCGCTTCTGACTTCCCAAAATTAATTTTCAAATATGACATAACGCCAAACATTTTAAATTCTTGTATCAAATTCGGCAATGATATACTTGGGTTAGTCAGTGAGAATAGCAAATCATCCGCGTAGGCGGCGATTTTATATTGCTTCTCTTTTATCCTTACCCCCTCAATATCTTGGTTCAATCGTATTCTGAATAGAAAAGGCTCTAGTGTCAAGGCAAAAAGCAGGGGTGATAATGGGCACCCCTGCCTTGTACCATTTCTTATTGGAAAGGCTTCTGATAATACACCATTAGCTTTCACCCTGGCTATTGGCTCTATATAAACTCTGGTAATTTTTTCCAACATTTCTTTCCCCAGTCCGATATATTTAAGCACGGCGAACATGAAGGGCCAACCCACCCGGTCAAATGCCTTCTCTGCGTCCGTGCTCAACATTACGCATGGGATCTTTTTTTCCCCCACCACTTGTACTAGATTGAGAATACGAGTAGTATTATCTCTTGCTTCCCTGGATGTCATAAATCCCACCTGATCTAGGTGTACTAAGCTTGGGAGGACTCTCGCTAATCTATTTGCGAGTATTTTAGTGAATATCTTTAAATCCACATTCAATAGAGACATTGGTCTATAGCTGCTACATGAGGACGGGTCTTTACCTTCTTTTAATATCAACGATATGTGGGCCGTGAGTGTGTCCCTAGTTAACTTTCCATCCATATCTGAAGCATTATATAATCAATCTTGCTAAATATGGGCCTAGGATATGAAACATCGTTTGATAATATTGTGTCGTTAGACCGTCTGGTCCCGGGGCTTTCCCAGGCTTCATTGATTTAAGTGCTTGCTGTATCTCTTCAATAGTAATTTCCCTCTCTAGGTCCACCCGATCCTCCTCCGTCAATTTGGGGAGCTGTGACTGAGCTATATATCTTTCAATATCTTCTAAAGAGGGTGGGATTTTTTTTAGATTATACAATGAAGTATAATATTTCTCAAATTGTCCTGTTATTTGTGTTGGTAAGGTTTTCTTGACCCCCTTCTGTCGTAATGATGTGTGGTATGTACGGTCTCAATCTCTGCTCCCGTACTGAACTGGCCAGTAACTTTCCGCACCTGTTGCCTGCTTCATAGTTCATTTTACGGCACTTTTGGCTAGCTGCCTTAGCTTTATATTGCAGCAAGTCCGTTATCTGTTCTCTAATCAACTTCAGTTCTCCCCTTACTGTCTCTGATAGAGTCTGTTTATATTTTATCTCTAGTAAGCTGAGTTTTTCTAAAAGATGCGTCATCCGCTCCTTCCTTTCCCTTTTGATACGTACTCCGTGCTTGACAAAAATGCCTCTCATTACCGCCTTATGGGACTCCCAAAGGGTCCCTGTCCGGCATTCAGGTTGATCGTTTATCTCAAAGAAGATTTTCATCTCCTCTGGTAGCTCTTTTACTACCTCCTCTCTCTGAAGTAGATCCTCATTTAGCCTCCAAAAGCGTCTTCTCTGTGAGGGATTTGATGTCAAGCTATACATTATTGATATAGGAGCATGGTCTGACCATGTGATACTATCTATATCTGACCTCTTTACTGCCTGTAGCTGGGCATAGGGCACGACAAAAAGGTCAATTCTGGAGTAATTACTATGTGGTATTGAATAGAATGTATATTCTTTTTCAAACGGGTGCTGTAAGCGCCATATATCTATCAGCTGGGCTTTATATAAGGCCTTTAATATTCGTTTGTTCATTCCTGGGGTAAGAGTAATAGACCCGGAGGAAGTATCCAATGCCAAAGTCAATGGTGCATTAAAATCCCCTCCCAAAATTAGTTAGCCTTCTGTGTAACCCATCAGCTCATCTAGAGTCCTGGATATAAATGTATCTTGCCGATTATTAGGTGCGTATATTGTTGCGAGCGTTACCTGTATTTCCCCTATTAAACCTTTAACAAATAAAAATCTTCCTTCTGGGTCCTGTCTACTATCTTGAAAGGTCCATGGTACACAATTTGCTATCAATATGGAAACTCCACGTGATTTTGCTTGCGTATATGCGGAATGGTATATATGAGGACAGAATCGATTTTTGAGATATTTTATCTGCCCTAAAATGTGTCTCTTGTATTAACGCAATATTAGTTTTAAATCGTCTCAATTCTGTTAGGAGCATATGCCTCTTTTCTGGGATGTTTAATCCTTTGACATTGTAGGAAACAATTTTTAGGTCCTCCATCCCCGGTTAGCAGGGGAAAAAAAAAAAACCCCTTCCTTCCTTCCCTCTTCTCCTGGTGAGTGAGAGAAATCAGCCTCTATATGAGGCCGGGTCTCTCCCTCGTCACTTCGGATAACGTTTTTATCCTTATCTCACACGGCACTTTTCGGTGCCACCTGTGTGGAAAAAAAAATAAAAGGGCAATACCCCAGAGTGTCCCTCCACGTACTCTCCCACACCTCTCCCTTTTATCTAAGTCATTTCTCATGATACTTCTTCCTGTAGCGCCAATCTGTTTACTCCATCCCCCCCCTTATATTCCAACTTGTTTCTCTCCCCCTCCTCTCCTCCCCTCTTAGAGGGGTCCCCTCCGGCTCTAACCACTGGCTCACATACATATCCATAGGGGGCTAGGGGAAGTGGAAAGATTGTCGATCCCTCTTTGTTTAGCTATCTAGGAGGAGATAGTTTCTCTTATCCCAACTAATTTTCAAAAGGAAGGCAAGAATTATACCTTCCGTTACGGTGTTGTAAATACTTCACCGGTGACTTCGTCCTCCCCTTCCTACCTCTTCCCCTCTCCCCATCTTCCACCCCCCTATCTTTCCATACTTCCCCTTTCCCTCTCTATGGAACAACTAAACATTCGATAATATATATTTCTTTAATGCAAGTTCTGTCATTTGTACATGCACAATTCATTCTAGTTACATATCTCCGATTTCAGCCTCTTCTTCCACCCCCCCAAAAGGGGAGAGGTGAAAAAAAAAAAAAGGAAATTAAAAAAATTGAAAATATTCCCTCCCTAAATGTGTTATTAACCCACTGTGTACTACACCTTAAGATTAATAAGAAGAGTAGGGAGTATTAAGAGAAAAAAAAAAAAATACTCCCTCCCTAAATGTGCTATTTACCCACACCGTGCAAAAAAAAAATATAGAAGGGATTGAAAAATATTTCCTCCCTAAATGTGTTATTAACCTACTGTGTAATATACCTTAAAATTAATAAGAAGGTTAGAGAGTATTAGAAAAAAAAAAAGAAAAAAAAAAATAGATACTCCCTCTCTAAAAGTGCTTTTTACCCAGACCGTGGGGAAAAAAAGGGATAAATTAGAAATTAAGAAAAAAAAATTTAAAAAATTGAAAATATTCCCTCCCTAAATGTGTTATTAACCCACTGTGTACTACACCTTAAAATTAATAAGAAGGGTAGGGAGTATTAAGAAAAAAAAAAATACTCCCTCCCTAAATGTGCTATTTACCCACACAAAAAAAAAATTAGCTTGGAGGTGGGGATCTCCCCCTTACAAATATTTGAAGCCCCTCTATTTAAGAAAGAGGCGGCCGATAAGACAAAAAAAAAACATTTCCCCTTATCCTCTCACTTCCTCTATCACAGTATCTAATCTCTTCTCTTGCTGTTGAGGATGCGGGGAGAACCTTTCTTTAGGTATCCGGTCCAGCCAGTTTACCACCTGTATGGGATCTGTCCCTATAAACCGGAAAAAAGCCATTCGATCTTGATAGGTCCTAAGAGTAAAATAATGGCCATCTCTTTGAAACGTAACCGAGAAGGGGAATCCCCATCTATAGGCACATCCCATCTTCTTTACTAGATCTAATAATGGTCTTAAGAGAGCTCTTCTCCTCAGTGTTCCTCTGGCTATGTCTGCATAGATTTTAATCGGTATTCCTTCCACATTTATGTCTTGTGCTTCCCAGGCCATCCTTAAAATTGCCTCTTTATTTGTGTAGTGATGTAATCTGCAGATCATGTCTCTTGGTCTTTTCTCATCCTTACTCCTAGGCCCCAAAGTTCTATGTATCCTTTCAATTTCAAGATGGTCAGGATATTTATCCTTCAAGACTTGTTTAAAAAAAATGTCCGCCACTCCAGTTAATTTTTCATTATTTATGATTTCAGGTACCCCCCGTATTCTCACATTACTACGCCTACTTCTGTTCTCCATTTCTTCTAGTTGAAGTTGTATTGTATCTTCCGTCTCCTTCTGTATACCTCTAGTTATCTCTAACGAGGTCACTTTTACTTCTAGAATTTTTCTAGCTGTTATCTCCTCCTCTAGGCATGTTGTAATCTTTTGTAAGTCCTTTTTTATCCCTTGCATTTCTTTAAGATGTGCTTCCTCTATTTTACTGATCATTTGTGCTATATCACTTTTAGTTGGCAGAGCCTGCAGCATGGCTTTCAATTCAGAGTTCTGTGTTAGGGCCTGTGCATGCATACAGGGTGTAATATTTTCTCTTTGTCCATTCCCTGAGCTATCAGAGTAGCTTTCTGAGACTGGGGAGGTGGCCAATGAATTAGGTGTATCCCCCGACCCTGGGCTTGCAGGGACACTATTCTCACACGGTTCCATCCTTGCCTCTCTAGGTGTTTTTTGACTATTAGTGAGGTATCGTACAATTTCTCCTTCCGGTCTACTTGTCTGTATCTTTACTGCACTCTTCCTTCCCTTCTTTCTTTTTGTCAGTGTCATCCTCTCTCTTCTTCAGTATCAAAAAAAAAAAAACTCCTGCGTTAAGTTCACTCAACCCCGCACCACCCGCCCTCCAACCGGGAGGGCTGAATATCCCGGTGTGGGCCGGTGGGGCCTCTCACAGATCAACCGATCTACGCAGGAGCATTTTAATGAAAGCCAGTAATGTATGAAGTCCCAGGGTCTACCTACTCGATAGTCCTCTGAACTGATGGCTCCTCTTAACTCCTCTATTTGAGGAGGGCAGGGAACCAACGAAAAAATGCTGATTGTCTGGTTCACTTCAACACGGGGACACTGAACGGGGTACCCTAATTTCACTCTGCAGGAGGGAAAGGAACCTGGGGATACAGGTCAGGTGTCCGGCTCCCTCCACCCGGAGATGCGGGGCGATGTGCTGTTGTTACACTCTACGGGGAAGGCAGGGAGCTAGGGGAATAGGCTGAATATCAAACTCTGCTTAGAGGCATAGAGCGGGGTGCCGACCTTTTTCGCAGATTTCTCAAAATAGGGACTGGTGTTATTATAACAGCAGCCCGTTTGCCCCATCCGTATATTCGTTGGTCTGCTCAGCAGTCTCTAGTCATTCATTTAAACGCCAGTAATGTAGGGAGGTAGATGGCTTACCTACTCCCTGGTCTTCCGGTCTGGCAGTTCTTCCTCACTCCCCAGTCCAGGGAAGACAGAAAGCCAGCGACCCAGCAAGGCATCCACTACACTCCAGCAATCCGGCGGGTTCCCACTGCAGCAGCCCCACTCGGGTATCTGAGGCACAGACCGGCATTATAGCAGCTTTCCCATCCGTCGGTAGGTAGCGAGCGTCTCCACCTTAACTGCTCTTGCTGCACGGTGGCGGTATACATTTTCCTACATTTACATTGGATTACCAAACTGGATTACCAGTTTAGCAAGGTCGTTACACCACACCCCCGGTACCCCCAGCAACTCCTGCCATAGGTCTGACTGGGAATCCCTTGATGCAGATATATCATCACAAACATATGTGATGTCCCAGCACTGCCATACTCTGAACATTTAGCCAGCAAGTTTAGATCTCCGGCGATCAGCCGCCACAAGGGGCAACCTTGCAGTCCCCTCCCCTATTCTGGGGATCTCACTTTGGAGACTACCCTTTACCAATATTGCTGTTTAAGCAACATGGCTGGTTAAGCCACGATTCCTCCAGTACACCTCACCTTGCACTGCCCCACGGGGCCAGGTCCCTCCGGAGGTTCCGGCCAGGAGACGAGACTTACACCATTGGATGTTTGCCCTTCGTTCTATACTTCATGAGACTATGATGCTACACCTTGTCTTACATTTGTGATGCCCAGATGACATTTGATGACATTCCGTCACATACTCAGCTATTCATCATACTGGTTCCATTTACTGGACGGGCATGCCCAGGTGTTCTCTCCATAGGGCACCCATTTATTTTCTGCCTGGCCAACAGCACAGTTGCTCGGGCTTTTAGAGTGATAATAGGTCCTTTTCAGACCAATCACACTAAGCCTGCATACAACAGTGCTTAAATGGGACTGGGTGGGCGGGGACATTAGCGTGTTTATTTGCTGTCTGTGTCATCCTGACACCCGCAGGGGTCTTCAGGGTCAATCAGTTTACCTGATGAGTTTCCACACCCTTTTATTGATAAGATTTTTATGTCTTCTTTTGTGTGTGCATCTTCACCAATAAAGTTCTTTTTGTCTGCACCAATATCCCTGTGAGCCCCCTTCATTGCAACCATTCCAGGAGGGAAATCCTTGTCCCTCCACCCCCACACCACATTGGTACTTGCATTTCAGGTTGCGTAGGGTCCCCGGTCACCACTGACCGTGCGGTACATTCCCCACTTTATTCTCGCCGGCTGACTTAGTCTGGCTTGAGAACACCTTCCAGCTACTCAGTTTTTTATGTTTTTTTCTCTGAATATCAAACTCTGCTTAGAGGCATAGAGCGGGGTGCCGACCTTTTTTGCAGATTTCTCAAAATAGGGACTGGTGTTATTAAAACAGCAGCCCGTTTGCCCCGTCCGTATATTCGTTGGTCTGCTCAGCAGTCTCTAGTCATTCATTTAAACGCCAGTAATGTAGGGAGGTAGATGGCTTACCTACTCCCTGGTCTTCCGGTCTGGCAGTCCTTGCTCACTCCCCAGTCCAGGGAAGACAGAAAGCCAGCGACCCAGCAAGGCATCCACTACACTCCAGCAATCCGGCGGGTTCCCACTGCAGCAGCCCCACTCGGGTATCTCAGGCACAGACCGGCATTATAGCGGCTTTCCCATCCGTCGGTAGGTAGCGAGCGTCTCCACCTTAACTGCTATTGCTGCACGGTGGCGGTAGCTGGCTTGTCCGCTCTCCCGGTCACTGCATAGACTCGCAAGCCAGGTACGGTGTGTCTATTTCCTGGCTCTCTGGCTCACCGGCTTGTGGGTCCTCGCTCTATTCTCGGCGTCTCCAATAGCGCTGGCGGGAGAGGTGTGTGGCTGCCGTGGAGAGTCTCACAGCGTGAGATCACATGACCACTTCCGGGCCCGCCCCAGGAGGTCACTTCTACACTGACCTTCGGGATTGAATTTAGAACTTTTTGCCCAAAAAGTTGGGAATTCGGCAACCAGAACCGACCAAAATGCAATGGGACAGGAAATTGGACCAGAACCATTAGCAAAAGCCAATTGAGGGGGCAGGAGAATGCTAGGAATGTGATTGGAGTGACTAGGGGGTCCATAGACCAATCATTAGTGAATACGCCCCCCAGTATATAAGATAGCACCCGCCAAATTCCTAGCATTGTTATACAGGGACATGGAAGAGAGTGGAAGCAGTTCGTGGACTTCTGCTACAAAGTGTCATTTAGCATTTATTAGTGTGAGGAAAGGGATATCTAGTGTAGTTAGAGTGCTCTTTTACACTTTAGTTAGCTTTAATAATTTAGTTTCTGTAGGGAAAGTGTTAAGTGCCAGGGTGACCGTAGTGTAGTGTAGGGTTAACTGACAGTGACTGCTATGGCAGGGTGACCAAACCCTTCCATATCAGGGTGACCGCTATAGAGAAAAGCTAGTTTCTCTGAAGTCACTTTCGCTCCAGTAATATGGCTTCGCCGCTGTCAGCTTGCTTTTTGGCTGCAGGCGTCTATAGGGATTTTTTGAGCACATGTTTGGAGTCAGGCATGACTACATGTGTATAGGGGGTATACATACACACCCATGTATGTATATATACACCTGCACATATATAGGTGTGAAAGGAGCAGAAAACACTATATGAAATAATTAACACCAATATAGTTACGCTCCTATCACACCTATATATGTCTAAGTGCTAGCGTTTTTTTGGGCATTTTTTTGGGTTCTTTGGAGGCAGGCAAAACATCTGGACTTGTGTATAGTGGTATATATACACACATACTTATATGTATTTTACACTTAGACATATATAGGTGTTATAGGAGCGGAGCCATATTCGTGTAAATGATTTCATTAGCGCAAACATATATTTCTGCAGGTGTATATATACATATAAGTATGTGTGTATATATACCCGTATACACAAGTTCAGATGTTTTGCCTGCCTGAAAAGACCCCAAAAAATGCCCAAAAAAACGCTTGCTACTAAACCGGCAAGGTGTGAAAAGAGAGAAGCCACTAACCTGTTCTATAAGTGACAAAATACAAGCAATCTTTTTTTTATGGTTCAGGACATGCTACAGAGCTGAAACTTCACAGGTACACTTTTTAGACCCCCCGGATACTAAATCCAAAGACATTTTTTTTTTTTTTAATTTTTTCAATAATTGGCTCTCTATCAAAAATGACAATTTTTAAGAACTTTTTTTTGTGTGATTAATAGTCCCTGGGGTATGACCCAGAACCCTAGGGACTTTTTAGGGGATTCAAAATGGTGTTTTTTGATTACCGAAGTTCGGGTCCCATTGATTTCAATGGGGTTCTGAAATCCGGGCCGAACTTTTGGGACGTTCGGGTGTTCTGGTCGAACCGAACTTTTCAAAAGTTCGATCATCCCTAGTGATGATAAGTTACCACCTGGCTGGTAAAAATGTGACTTTTGAGGGTTGTATTTAGAGGAAAGAGATCATGAGGGGTTTTTTTTTCCTGAAAAGATGTCAATTTTAGCCACTGACAATGGTTTTCTCCACTGACCACTGCCTGTACACCATTATGGAGAAGCTGTGAAGAGAATTCATCAAAACTGGAGCAGCCAGAATCTGGGGCAGTTGTTTATGGCAACCAATCAACTTCTATCTTTTATCTCCAAAGCTTAACACAACAAGCTGAAGATAGAGTCTGATTGGTTGCCATCCACAGCTGCTCCAGATTCAGGCTGATCCAGTTTTGATAAATTCCCCCCTGTGTCTCTGCAGGTTTGCAAGTAGACAGCTTCTTCATTTGGTCCTATGGAGAAACCATTGCAAATGTGCTGGCTTATTGAAGAGAATTGGAAACACTCGAGGTGGTTGCAAGGTTAGTGAAAGGGGGTATCCACTGAATGGGGAGAGTGGTGGGAAGTTGAGACATTATTTAATGTATAAGCACAGTTTTCCTTTAATCAACCTATCATTTAAAAACCTTTAATCTTCTGCATTTATGATTTATATACAGTATATGCATAGTAAGGGTTCAACACCAAAGGAAAAGCTTTAAAAACTCAGTGCCCTTACTAATTTCAGGTTAAGGGTTTTTCCACCCACATTTATTCAAAGAAAGTTCCTTAAAAAAAAAAAAAAAGGATGTCCACAGGTTTTTAGCATTACATAACACAGCTTCAGCCCCCTGGATATCTGGTCTACCCTCCTTCTGTTTCGGCATAGACATGGGACCTAATTTTGCAGGTGTTTGCCTGGACAGGTTTCCTTTCCTTGAGTCCGGCGCAGACACTCTCCAAGTGCCTATTCACACACTTTGCTCCTGCAGCTATTTGTCTTCATGGGAGGAGTCTTGACCAGACAGAGTGACTGCCTTTTGTGGACCCACTTGTCAATCATTCCCATATCTGATCAGGTGCTCTTTCCATGCAAAACAATGCATAAACAGCCTCTTCTTACAGTGACAAAGAGCTATCATTACACAATATATACACAGTGCTCAGCATAAATGAGTACACCCAAACAGATTTGTCAGAAAACCTTTACTTTCCTTTCAGAATCAACATTTTCTAGGGGACACTATACTACAAAATACTCCCACACATGTGGGCCATTGATTGCAACCAAGATTTGTTAATTGGCACACAGAAAATACAAAATTTTTCCTAACAAATGTATTCAAGACCACATTGCATAAATAAATACACCCTAATAAAAAAGTCTAAAAGCTAAATTTTAGACAACAAAATCCTAATTAACAGGAGTTCAATTACAGGAATCTAATTATTCATTACACAGGTGTCCAACAGACAGTTGATTATAAAAGAGCATTACTTAACAGAGAAAAACCCCTTCCCATTTCATGCTATCAGCAATGGCACCACATGGAAGAGAAATGTCACAAGGCCTGAGAAAGAAAATAATTTCTTTACACAAGTGATGTGGGGGGTACAAGAAGATCAGCAAAGCTTTACTTATCAGTCAGAATACTGTAATAAAAATGATACAAAAATTTAACAAAAAAGGAACTGCAATCATCTCACAGAGACGTCCAGGCCGTCCACAGAAGTTAACACCTCAGCAGGAACATCTTCTGATGAGAAGGGTTGAAGAAAATCGCCATGCAAGTTCACTGCAGTTAGCTAGAGAATTAGAAAGCCAAACTAGGTTGATTGTTTCCCATGACACAATACGGTGTACACTGCAGATGAATGGCATGCATTAGTGTCGTTCATGAAGGAAGCCTCTCCTAAAGCCCATGCACAAAACAGATCACCTAGAATGTATTAGGGCCCGTGCTGAAAAAAAAAAAAGACTACTGGGACTCTGTACTCTGGAGTGATGAGACCAAGATAAATGTTTTTGGAACTGATGGCTTCATAACTGTATAGCGTTGCAAAGGTGAGGAGTACAAAGAAAACTGCATGGTGTCTACAGTGAAACACGGTGATGGTAGTGTCCTTCTGTGGAGCTGCATGAATGCTGCTGGTGTTGGGGAGCTGTATTTCATTGATGGTGTCATGAATTCACAGATGCACTGATCTGTATTGAAAGAGAAGATGCTACCATCACTCTGTGCCCTTGGTCATTGTGCACTTTTCCAAACATGACAGTGATCCAAAATACACATCTAAGGCCACTGTTGCATTTCTGAAGGAAAACAGGATGAAAGTGGTTCAGTGGCCAAGTATGTCTCTTGATCTTAGCCCAATCAAACACCTATCTGAAGTTGAGCATCACTCTTCATCCAACATCCAGGCTCTAAAAGAGGTTGTTCTTGAAGAATGGAAAAAGATAGATGTTGCAATATGTCGCCAACTTGTTCTTTCCATGCCTAGAAGACTTGGTGGTGTCCTTACAAATCATGGAGGTCATACAAAATACTAGATGGGGTTGTTTTTGTTGTGGGGTGTATTAATTTTTGCATCAACTAATTTGAGTAAAAATTAAGATTTTGTAACCTAAGTTTTATTATTAACCTTGCTTTCATGTAATGAGCTAAACACATGTTTTATAAAACTCAGTTTTGTCAAAATTTTGGAAATTGTTCTTATGTTCATTGAGATATTTATGAAAATCTTACTTTTAAAAAAGGGGCGTACTCATTTATTCTAAGCAGTGTATTTATATAGCAACTACCGTATATACTCCATATATCTATCCAAATAAAGTATATAATGTCTACCCCCCATGATACTAGTTATTATATTTCTTTGATATGATCATTTAGGTGACAGGTAGGTAAACACTGGCATAGGTTGACTAGGGAGTACCCCTCAGGACCACTGACAGCCTCCTAAACACTGAATCTCCATCTTCCACCCAACTGCCCCTGCTGGCATAGCCCATGACTATTTATGGGGTTGTCCCAACTCCCTGCCAGCCCAACTCTAGGGATTGGCTGAGGCCCTACAAATATTCATGACAGCCCCTCCCAACCTACATTTTTAAATTCATTTTTTATCAATTTTTCTGTCAATTCTAGATTGTTCCCCCTTTTTAACTGTTGTATTATTGTTGTATTATGTAGTTTTGGTAATGAGCGGACTTGCTCGTAATAGATGTGTACATACATATATTTTTACTTGCAATTGTTTCTTGTTTTTGTCCTGTGCTCAGTCTGCATCCTCGCCTGACATTTCTTTAGATGGATACGTTTTTAATTACTTTTAAGCCCATTCCCGGGGTGGGGTCACTGCCCCTTCTTCCTCCCATTTTCAGCATTTAAGGAGGATTGGTCCATCACATTACTTGATAAGGCGCAGGCGCGGGAAACATATTGCCATAGTGACGGGACCAACTCTTCTTGACTTGCCCTCCATTGCCTAAAAATAATAGGGGGGGTTGGTTTCAAGAAAGGCCTCTTGATAAATACCAGCAAAAACACAAAGTCTAGAGAGTATCCACAGGTGAGCCCATTGATCCCATCATAACATATGAAAAAAAGGTTTTTATGAAAGCAATGGAAGCAAGCTTGCCTCCAAAGTCTTCACAAAGAAGGAGTGATCAGATATGGGCGCCAAGAAAACACTAAGATGACTGAGTGGTAGTGAAAAATTAACAATATATTTATTAAGGCACTTGTGCCTGGTGGGTGAACTGGAAACAAGACTGGACACAAATACAGATATAAAACATTAAAAACATGTACATACAATGGATTGTATCACCACAGACCTCAATGTAGAAAAATGATGGTTAGAATGGTTCAAAAAAAGAGAAATCAGGGTTAATATACCCAACCGGTAATTGAGAAAATATGTTGCCTGCAGAGTATCGAATTCAAATCACAGATATGCCTGTGTGCAGGGAAAAAGGAATGGTTAAGGTAGGCCCGGTGCAAAGGCCTGCAGGGAAATTGTGGGGAAGAAGTTCCAGTTGCTCAATTCCGGTTACAAATGAAGGGTTAAGGATGATGCTATAAATGTATCTGTGGAGGAATTGTCCAAAACAGATGAGATAAGCGCCAATAATTGATGTAAACTCTGATAGAATGAACCGATCAAAGAGCAGGTAAGCTTTCCTCCTTAAGAATATCAGAGGCACTGTGTGTAAAGATAAAGCCAATCCATGCAGTAGTAGCTCATCGTATCCCAATGATGATGGGGGAAGAGTGCGGATGGGTCCTCCGTGCCAAGTAGATTGCCCTCCATTGCCTCCTGGTCCCTGGCGGCTGTTCTGCTTCCTGGCACTGTGATTGACGTCATTACCGAGCGCCCTGTCATCTTCCAGTTGTCTAGTGCATTCCACGGATGTGGAACGCAATGCGGCTTTCTTCCACTTGACTTCCAGCATCGGTCCATTGGGCACTCAGCCTCCCCCGGCAGACCCTGTGTGTCCCCTGGCTAGAGCCTTGATTCGATTCCTGCCCCCACATCAGCACTCGTGGACACTCATCATTGACAAGGATGCACATGAAGCTACAGTGACACAGTAGGTTCTTTTGAGGCTGCCATTCCATGTTTTATTGTTTCAATTACCTTATATCCTTCAAGCGTTTTTCACAATTAACACTGTTTTTTTATGACTTATTGTGGAGCTACTCCCTGTCATTGTACAGTCCTTTATGGACAATTATCATTGAGCTCCATTCCAGCCACAAGCCCGTCTTTTATCGCTCTTGTGCTCTATGTTGTGGTTTTTAGTGGGGAAAAAAATGCCTATGCATAGTGGGTGGTGTCAGTCTGAGGAGGACGACTGCTTTGGCATCTATGTCAGTGAGATGAAAGAGGGGAAGGGAACTGTTAGGTGGGCTCTGTGGGTTGCCCTACCACCCATTGTGTACTCATAGTTCAGACCTCTGTCTCAGTAGGGCACCTGCTGGAAAAGAAGTCCAACTTCTCCTTCCTTCCTTCCTGTTCTCTGGTCATGGGATAGGTCACATGACAGGGGGAGACAAGAGCTGTCTGCCCTCCCCAGCGGCACCATGCTGAGGCACAGATGTGTTTTTAGCAGATGGCCTCTCCTGCTCACAGTAGGTTGCTTTTGGATGGAGGAGGGAGCAGAATTCCTGGAGGCCCCTGCTCCTTTTGACAGCAATAATGCTGAAGTCCCTCTTATCAGTGAAGTGCCAGAGAACAGAGCACCCAAAGCTATCAATGCCCCCCACCCCTCCATATATCAACAGTGCGCACGGGGCTATCATCACCAGATATGTATAGTAACTAAGTAGAACTACTTCACTACTGTACTTAAGTACCGAAAGGCGGTATCTGTACTTTCCTACAGTAAAATTTTTTTCTCCTACTTCCACTTTTACTTCACTACATTTTTTCAATTATTTCAATACATCTACTCCGATATTTTTTTTTTGTGCTGCATAGTTACTCGTTACTATTATAAAAATTACCACTGCCAGAACAGTAGATGGCAGGTTTCATGAAGCTCAAAATATGTGTATTATCAGCGCATACGAAAATAAAAGCTGCATTTGAAATAATAAAAAACAATATGATGTTCAAACTTTTGACTTCTTTCTTTAATAACTACATAACACAGTACTTGTACTTTTACTTTCAGTACTTGAGTAGCAATTTTTTTTCAAAACTACTGGTACTTTTACTTTCAGTACTTGAGTAGCAACATTTTAAAAAAAAACACTTGCAATACTTAAGTACAAAAAATGTTGAATACTTTAGTACTTCTACTCAAGTCACTTTGCGATCGAGCACTTCCACTTCTACTCAAGTCCCTTTTTGATCGAGCACTTGTACTTTTACTCAAGTATGGGTTTAGAGTACTTTATACAACACTGATCATCACATGACCCTTCTTGGTGATACTTATTTTAAGGGTAAAGAACTATGTGAAAATCTTGAAGCATTCCTTAACCCTGTCACTGACACAGCTGTTTTTTGCACATATGTATAAAATGCATAAAGGCATTCGACGCTGTTCCCCACAAACGCTTAATATACAAGCTAAGGTCTGCAGACATCGACCTCAGGGTCTGTTCATGGATAGAAAACTGGTTACATGGGCATATCCAAAGGGTGGTGATAAATAACGCGTATTGTCCAGAGTGGTAAGTGGGGTCCCCCAGGGCTCAGTCCTGGGACAAATTTTGTTTAATTTATTCATCAATAACATAGAGGACGGAATCAGTAGCTCAATCTCAGTTTTTGCGGATGACACAAAGATATGTATGGCAATAACTTCTCATCAAGATATAGAAATCTTATAGAACGACCTGAACAGATTAACAGAGTGGGCAACTACATGGCAAATTAGATTTAACATAGAAAAGTGTAAAGTATTACACTTGGGGGCAAAAAAACATAAACACAAATTATGCTCTGGGGGGGAACCTCTGGGGGAATCCAGAATGGAGAAGGATTTTGGGGTTCTAGTGGAGGATAGACTAAGTAGTAGCATGCAATGTCAGGCTGTGGCTATCAAAGCCAGCAGAATATTGTGTGGCATTTGTGTCCCGAGTCTTCTGTCCTCCCATGAGCAAGAGGTGGGGTTCTTCTTTGGGTGTCTACATCAGTGGCAGAATTATATGAACATTTCCTTTTGGCTATCCAAGGCTGGGATCTTGAAGACAGTCTGCAGGCAATGATGTCAGTGGGCGGGGACCATTAGGGACCAACACACCTTTGGGGACACCTGCAGTAGGGATCGACCGATTATCGGAAAAGCCGATATATCGAGAGCCGATATGCACTTTCCCCGATATATCGGAATCAGCCCCTGAGGTTACCGATATTGCCGATATTTCGGGAAAGTGCTTGTACCGAAGTGATTCCTGAAGCTAGAGGCATCACCCCGATACCGGTGTCCATAGCCGACGGTCGGCTGTCTTGTAATGACAACCGTTGCGGCTGAGAAGCCGCTCGGCTGTCATTACAAGGGGGGGGAGGGGACGTCTTCCGCGGCTCGTCCTTGTCTCCCGGGCAACCAGCCTGCACCGCCACCGAAGAGAACCCAGAAGTGATTTCATGACATCACTTCTTGGTACTCGGCGCCAAATTCAAAAAAATTACAGCATTCAAAACTGCCAAACTTGGAGTTTTGGATGCTTTTAAGTCCAGAGGAGGCATTTTGGGTCTTCCCTCCACAAGAGTACCTGTCAAAAAAAATAAATGTACGAAAATATCGGCCGATACCGATATGCGATGACCAAAATATTGATTTTTATCGGCAATAAAAAAAACTTTATTGGTTGATCACTAACCTGCAGCACTGAATTACTTGTCCCCTGCACCCCTGAAATTGCATTGGGAAGTGAAACAAATAGGGGGACTTAGTTGAGTAAAACATTGCTTTAACAGGTATGCAGAAAAAAAAACAAAAATGGGTGAAGTGAGATTGGGTTTAACAAAAAATATTTAAAGCGGAGCTCCATCCAAAGGGGAAATTCTGGTTGTTTTAACCCCCCTCCTCTGCCACATTAGGCTTTTGGGGGGGGGGGGGCTGGTGCCTGGTTTTGACTCCCCTTTTTGACTCTGACCCCCCCCCTCTTTCTCCCACAGTCTTTTGGGACACATCACAGGTCCCAGAAGACGACGGGACCAGTCAGAAGGCACAGCGTGACTCGCATATGTGCAGTAGGGAACAGGCTGTGAAGCCATGAGGCTTCATTTCCTTTTTCCCTTACTAGAGATGCCGGCACCTGCACCCAAAACTGATTGAAGTATTGGCTCAGGTGAGGACATTGTGGGATCCCTGGACAGGTAAGTGTCCTGATATTAAAATTCAGCAGCTACATATGTAGCTGCTGACTTTTAATTTTTTTCTGAATGAGCCTGGAGGTCCTCTTTAAGGGAAAATGTGACAATGTCCCTTAAAGCAAATGTTCTAGTGCTCTGCGGTGTGCTGTCAGAGAGACATCTCCAATTAAGAAGTAAACTTGACATTTTGTACAGCAATACAGGCTGTGCTCAGTTGTTATCTTGTCCCCAGATATCACTAAATGGAATTATTGTTACTGCACCATAGCCGTGGGGAGAACATAGCAGAGAAAATGAGCTCTTCAGCAACTCAGTGGAAACTATTTACTAAGAAATGTATTAGTTTCATTGTCTACAGCTACTCAACTACCAGCATGAAACAATTACCAAATAACACAAAACCTATGTAGACATTGATCGTGGAGTAGAAAATCAAGTTGAACAATGACACTGTCTGCTCATTAAACAGCATCTCTTTTGTTTCTTTCAAAACACAAACATAATTGTGACCTGGAGAACATACAAATCTGTGAATCTGGGTCACACATGTTCCTAGTTGGGAAAAGTCAACTAGTGAGCAAGGTGCAGTGTGGTGTGGTGGGCAGTAAACATATGGAGTCCAAACTAGGCAGGAGTAATATATTGATAATGTGTATAATGGCACGCTATACTTAATCAAACTAGTGTGATGTCTGAATTAATAGTCCATATAAAATAAAAATGTGAGAAAATGCCAAAAAATGTGTATACATTCACAGTCCAAAGTATATTTTTCAAAGGGAACACTGCTGTGATGCTGGACAAAAACAATGTGTTAAATCCATTTTTATGGTCACCATGTGAACCATCACCAACTGTGAGAAATGCACTCTTACTAGAATGAAATGACTCCACTAAAGATTCCAATTAGCCTTATTCTGAACACTCCCCTCAAGGAATAGTCCGGATCACAGTGCTTGGGTCCAGTACCTCAATGTGGCTCAATCTTCAGGGTATGATAAATTAGTGGTGACCACCAGGGCTTTTTTTCAGCTGGAACTTGGTGGAACTCAGTTCCACCACCTCTGGCTCTGGCCCTCTCCTCCCTGCTCACGAATATCACTTGTAAACACAGAAGTCCGGCTTCAGTGTTTACAAGTGACATCTTGTCTCCCAACGGCTTCCCCAGATCTGAGTGCAGGATGGGTACATTGCAGAGGCCTTCACCCTCACTGGATGATCGCTCTGAGTATGAGAGAGACGGAGCCAAATACAGTGTGCAGGGAGGTACTAGAGCCGACTGGGTGCTTCAGCTTAATACAGCAACAAAAGTAAGACCTGTGGAAGATAGTCAAGCTTTTAAAGAGATGGGGAGAAGAAGGGGCAGTGGAGCCGAGGGGGGGGGGGGGTTTGCTGAGGTCAGAGCTGAAGAGGGGTGGAAATGAGATGTGGATAGAAATTCAGAGGTAAGCAGCTGTGGAAGAAGGCTGAACTCTGTATTGTGTGTGTAGCGCACCCCTAAACTCTGCACTCTATATGGAGTGCACGACTGAACTCTGCACTCTGTGTTGACCCCCCCCCCCCAAACTCTGCACTCTGTACATAATACACTCCTTGTATTCAATGCCCCTTCAAGACCCCCCCCCCCCCCCCCCCACAGTTAGGGAAATTTGACCACACCCACTATTTGATGGGGTTTTGAGGGTGTGTGGGGAGGTGGGTTTTGGGGGTTCGCGGTTGAGTTCCTGTACCTATTATCTGAGAGCAAAATCCCTGGTAGTGACCATGTATCACACAAATATCCACGTGGAATCAAAATGGAGGAAACCACATAGTGTATATCTGGCAAAAAACTTTAATGAGAGTACACAGTACAAGATCTACTCACATGGTTAAATACAGATATGAGCTTTAGTCCTCATGTACACTGCTGCTGCTAAATGGACACGTTTTTTTCAGCAGCCCCTGAACACTCCTCTATGTTATCTTATCTGTCCATGTACACAGAGATGTTTAAAATCGTTTAGAGGCAGTTGAGTTTAGTAGCATTTTTTTTAAAGCAAAAAAATGCATTCAGACGAAAATGTATTGGCATTTGAAATGCCAAATGCTTATAACAGCGTGTAAACGCGTCTAAACGCATTTTGTTTATAGTTGTTTTTAATGGGGATACATTTCTGACCATTTTACAATGTAAAAACGCTTCTTTTTTTTTTTAAATTTTATTTATTTATGCCAAAGAAACAAAAGGGAACATTTCTTGTTTACATTTTACAAGTGATACAACATATTCCTTATACAATCCAAATTTCATTCATTATTAGACACATATTATCCATATCTTGTTTACTCTTCAATTGTAACCTTCCGTATTAATAGATTACCTTATTTCCCCCTGTTTCTCCCATTTTTCTCCCTTTTACTCATTTAAAAAAAAAAATCCTATATCCAGAGAGAAGGATAATTTAGAGAAAAAAAAATAAATAATAAAGTGAAAAATAGAGAAAGAGAAAAAAAAAAAAAAAAAAAAAAAAAAAAAAAAAGGGAAAATTATTTCCTTCTGACTATACTCTGACTGACTGTTCCAAAGCCCTATCTATTCCCTCTTCCGAGGGCACATCACAACCCATTCTAGAGGGGTGTATTCTTTCTGTTGTATATCCCCTGCTAGTGTTCCTCTGTTAGTCTGCATAATGTTTCCCTCTTCATAGGGGAAGTTTCACCCGAAAAAAAAAAAAAAAAAAAAAGGGGAGCCCATCCATAGGGGGTTCAAAGGGGGCGAGAAGGTGAGGGGAACAGAGCAGAAGAGAGAGAGAGAGATGAAAAAAAAAAAAGAAAAAAAAAAAAAAAAAAAAAAAAAAATTCTATCTTATTGTGTAAATATGTGCCTTAACCCCTCCATATTTTCTCATTTGTGTCTGTTACTTTATTGTGCTCCTCTTTCCCCCTCTCTTTATTTCATGTTCCATTTTATTTTAACCCATCACCACATGACCCCTTCGGGGGCTCATCCACAAAAACAACGGAAAAAAAAAAAAAAAAAAGCAAATTATGTGTACATAGACCTAGTGTCACTTCTCACCCAAGTGTCTTTTTTCCCCTTCTCTTATCTATCTCTCCTTTTTTCTATCCTCAATTTTGGATTATGTGCAGATTTAAGACTCTCTCTCCCCTCCCCCTCCCACCCCCCACCTCTCCCCCCCCTCTCCCCCATCGCTGTGTTTATATTGTTCCCTGATCTTCCATATTCAGGGCTTTCCCTTCCTCAGAGGCTGTAAATTGGTTCCACATGGCCCACTTTTTAGTATATAACTCTCTTTTACCCTGCCCAGTTAAAATCATGTCCTCAAATTTGTTTATTTCTTCCACTTTGTGTAGCCATATACTGATGGTTGGTGGATTTGTATCTCTCCATCTTAGAGGTATACACGCTTTAGCTGAATCTAATAAATGTCGTAAAATCGATTTTTTATATTGTCTATCTGACATTTCTGGTGCGTGAAAGAGGAAAAATATAGGATCTTCTGGAATATCATATTCAGTAAATTTCTGAGCTATTTCCTTTATCTGACTCCAGAACCTTTTTATCTTTGTGCATTGCCAGAATATATGAAAAAGATTTCCCCTTTCCTCTAGGCACCGCCAGCATCTGTCCGAGTTTTGTGCAGCGATTTTATGTAACCGAATTGGTGTATAGTACCACCTTGATAGTAATTTGTAATTTGTTTCCTGTATTCTTGTACATACTGAGGACTTAAATGTAAATTTTATTATATGTTGTATTTCTTTTTGTGTAAATGTAATCCCTAATTCTCTCTCCCATCCTTTGAAGTAAAACGGTCTATATTCTGAGGATGGATCTGCAATCAGAGAGTATGTCTTTGAGAGTATATGAGAAACTGCCCCCTTCTGTGTACATACTCTCTCAAAAACAGTCATGGGTCTAACGAATTCCGCAGGGGAGGGGAGTGTTTGGAGAAAATGATTCAATTGCATCGCCCTCCAATGATCTAGGCCAAAATCCTCGTCTGGATCCTTCAGTACATTTACAGTTACCCAGGCGCCCGCCCTTATAAAATGGGATGCCTGATATTTCCCTCTTTCTCTTAATTTATTGAATCGGGTGTCCTGAAAGCCAGGGGTGAATGCTGGGTTCCCTAATATAGGGAATAAAGGTGTATTTTCTGAAGTTATAGCTGTGTTTCGGAATACCTTTTTACATATCCTTATTGTAGTTCCTATTGTTGGATGTTGCATCATTTCCCTCATTAATGGGCCTGGGCACCATGGGGCTCTATTTAACGGTATTGCACTTTGCATCTGCTCTATATTAGGCCATATTTTGATCTCAGTATGACAGCACCAATCTATTAATCTGCCTAGATGTACAGCCTGGTAATATTTTGATATATCCGGGACTGCAAGTCCCCCATTCTTTTTAGGTAGATGTATTAATGTTCTTTGGAGCCTAGGTCTTTTTCGGCACCATATAAACTTTACAAATTCTGATTGTATCTGTTTAAAGTAGTTTGATGGTATTGTAATTGGTATCGCCTGGAACATATACAGAAACCTCGGAAGAATAGCCATTTTGAGGATGTTACATCTTCCAAACCATGAACTTAATCCGGTTTGCCACCCTCTTAGTTGTTCCTTTACTTTATTCAGGAGTGGGAGGAAATTTAGCGTGTACACCCGGGACATCTCAAATGGCAGAAGTGTTCCTAAGTATTTCAACGCCTCTCCTGTCCACTTCAGAGCAAAGTTAACACATAATTGGGATCTTAATTCATTTGTTAGTCCTATTCCCATCGCTTCGGATTTACATAAATTAATTTTCAAGTTTGATAGCGCTCCATACTGACGGAATTCCTGTAAGAGATTAGGTAAAGAGATAAGGGGATTTGTTAACGTAAATAGCATGTCATCTGCATAGGCAGAGACTTTCTGTTGACTACCTGCTGAGTTTATTCCCCTTATGTCCTGATTGTTCCGTATGGTACATAGAAAGGGCTCTAATGTTAAAGTGAATAGTAATGGGGAAAGGGGACATCCCTGTCTTGTACCGTTAGCTATTTCAAATTCTTTTGACAAAATTCCATTTGCTTTGACCCGGGCAGTTGGTTTTATATATAGTTGGTTAATCCAGTCTATCATCCTTTCTCCTATCCCCACATGTTGTAATACTTTAAACATGAATTTCCAACTGACCCGGTCAAATGCTTTTTCTGCGTCGGTCCCTATGAATGTGCAAGCTTGTTTAGAGTCATGGGCCAGTTGTAAAAGATTGAGGGCTTTTACTGTATTATCACGCGCTTCTCTATTAGGCACGAAGCCCACTTGATCTAAGTGTATCAGGGAAGGGAGGTGAGCCTGGAGTCTGCTCGCTACAACCTTGGAAAATAATTTTAAGTCTGTATTGAGTAATGATATAGGCCTATAACTGGGACATGCTGTCGGGTCCTTTCCCTCTTTTGGTAGCACCGTTATGTGTGCTCGTAACATGTCTTTATGTACTGGTGTTTGTACAGAAGATCTATTGAATAGATCCATCATCTTTTGGCCTAGTTTAGGGAAGAATGTCTTGTAGTATTGTATTGGTAATCCGTCTGGCCCTGGTGCCTTCCCTATTTTGGTGTTTTTAATTGCTTTCTGAAGTTCTTCCAATGTTATATCCGCAGACATTGACTCCCTCACCTCCCCTGATATAACCGGCATACCTGATCTTGCTAGATATTGAGTCATCTCTTCTGGCTCCTGCTTTTGTGTTTCTAGATTATATAGTGACTCATAGTATTTCCGGAATTCTTCAGTTATTTCTTCTGGTTTCTCAATTCTCTCCCCTTTTGATGTTATTAGTTTAGGAATATATGCTCTTATTTTTGTATCCCGTATAGACCTAGCCAGCATTTTCCCACATTTGTCCCCTGACTCATATATTGTTTTTCTGGTTCTCTGTAAGGCAGCTTTAGCCTTATATTGTAAAATGTCATTTATCTGTTTACGGGTGTTAGTTATTTCTTTAGTTAATTCTTCATTAGAAGCGTGTTTATGTCGGGATTCCAATTCATATAATTTCTGTAAAAGTTGATTCATTTGTTTTGTACGTAGTTTTTTAAGTCGTGCTCCATGCTTTATGAATATTCCCCGGATCACTGCCTTATGGGCCTCCCAAACCACCCCTGGGCTTATCTCCTCCCCTTCATTGTTTTGAAAATAGTGTTCTAGTTCTTTTTCCACCTCTGATATCACAGTTGTTTCCTGTAGCAGGCTTAGATTTAAAGTCCATGTTTGTGATCTTGCTAAAGGTGTTTCTTGTAGAGCGTATGTTAGTATCAATGGAGCGTGGTCTGACCATATTATAGGACCAATTTTTACCGATTTAATCGAGTGTAATTGTGAGTGTGGTATCAAAAAGTAGTCGATCCGGGAGTATAGTGCATGTGGTATGGAGAAAAAGGTAAAATCTTTCTCTCCTGGATGTAATAATCGCCACGCGTCGATCAGATGCGACCTGTAGAGTTGCTTTGCAACTCTTTTCTGCACTCTAGGTGGTATAGAAGATTTACCTGTTGATGTATCTTCTGAAGGTATTAGAGGCATGTTCATGTCCCCACCTAAGATAAGCAACCCATCCTGGAATTCTCGCAACTTCTCCAAACACTTTTCCAGGAAAACGTCCTGTTGAGTGTTTGGGGCGTATATTGAGGCAAGTGTCACTTTGGTATTTCCTATGTTCCCCTTTACAAAGATAAACCTACCGTCTGTGTCAGTCATTATCTGTGAACATAACCATGGGATTTTCGCTGAGATCATTATAGATACCCCTTTAGTTCTATTATTCATGCTGGTTGAATGATATACTTGAGGAAAAAATCTATTTTTAAGTATTGGTATTTTAGTTTCTTTGAAGTGGGTTTCTTGAATATATGCTATATCTATTTCTGTTTTTTTCAGTTCAGATAGTAGGATATTTCTTTTCTCTGGTGTATTTAATCCTTTAGCATTTAGCGTATATATTTTAAGTGTATCCATTGTATCTAATTATTAAGGCTTGGAACTAGTCAGGAGAGTAGGGAAGAAAAAAAAAAAAAAAAAAAAAAAAAAAAAAATACAGGAAATAAAATAAATAGAGAAAAAAAAAAAAAAAAAAAAAAAAAAAAATTTAGAGAATTTGGGCTATTTTTAGCGGCCAATAGTCGAAAACCAACTATTGGACGCGTGCCCTATGGGGGTTTGGGTGTGGAAGCCGCCACTTGGGCATCTCCAGGCTCCCACCGGTCGGCCCTTCTTTTACTCTGATTTGCATCAATCCTATTACCACCCGCAGTATTTGTGTATCAAATTATATTATATCTCCCTTCACCGTATTTTTCCCCTTATATTAAGTGTTCCTCGCTCTATATCCCCGTCTCCTGTTTTTCTCAGATGGAATGAGGGAGGGACTGGAGTGTACGCCGGGGAGGGAGGGGGGGGGGAGGCCGACGGGGGGAGGAATAGTGGGCAAGGCACGGACCCCCGATATCCCTGAAATGAATTTCACCCAGATTATCCTATCTAGGAGGAAGAGAAAAAAAAAAAAAAAAGAAAAAAAATACATTTACAACCATAGATCTCAGTTGCGTCTCTTTGTCCACATTTACCTGATATTACTCTTTTACCTCTGGCACTTTTCAGAGTATCTCCCTATAGGTCCTTATGATCCGGGTGTCCATACCCCCCACCCCTCAATATCTCCCCGCCCCCGTCCCAATCCCCAACCCACCACCCAACCCAGGCCCTCAACCCAGGCCCCCCCCCACCCCCAACCATCCATAGCGCATCTCCATCTCCTCCCTCCCAGCACCCCCTTCGTTCATGTATATAACTCAAGTATCAAGACCTTCTTATACATTTTAACAAATTTTTCTTTCCATAAAAAAAAAAAAAAAAAAAAAAAGGAAAAGAAAAATAGAGAAAACAAGAGGAAACAGACAAAAAAAAAATAGGGAAACCCCATTGTCCCATAATGTCTTCTCCGTGGATGGGAAAAAGCAGAGAAAAGAAAAAAAAAATAAATAAATAAATAAATAATAATAAAAAAAAAAAAAAAAAAAAAAAATACTCGTCTCCCCTCCATCTCTGTGTAGTGAATAGACCCATCATTTCTATTGGAGGGGGAAATAGTCTTCCAAGATTTCAGAAAAATTTCAAACAAAGGGTTGTGTGGACCGGGTGGAGGACCGTGCGATTTAGACTATCACTGCTGAATGGGGATAGTTAACAAAAAAAAAAAAAAAAAAAGTTTACTCTCAGGTGCACACAACAGAAAAAAAAAAAAAATACTCGTCTCCACTCCATCTCTGTGTAGTGAATAGACCCAACATCTCTATTGGAGGGGGAAGTAGTCTTCAAGGAATTCAGAGAGATTTCAAACAGAGGGTTGTGTATAGTGAATAGACCCATCATTTCTATTTGAGGGGGAAATAGTCTTCCAGGAATTCAGAAAGATTTCAAAAAAAGGGTTGTGTGGACCGGGTGGAGGACCGTGTGATTTAGTCTATCACTGCTGGGCGGGAATAATTAAAATAAAAAAAAAAAAAGGTTTACTCTCAAATGCACACAACAGTCATTTTCTTGATAAGCTAAAGTATACCATTTATCAGTGTTCTTTCATTGCTATATATATTTTGAAACTCACGCTACCCGGCCGTCATCTCCATTGGTGGTTCCCTTCTCGGTCTTCCATCCGGTCGTGTTTGGCTAGTCAGCCAGTTTGGGACGTGTATGGGGGGTGTATTCAAAAAAGTAAATAGGTCTGGTAGTTCCGAAGGGTGCCGCAGTGTAAATGTTAATGCCTCTTTCCAAAAAGTCACCGCGAAAGGATATTTCCATCGGTATGTGTATCCCTTCTGTCGAGCGACTTCCAGTACCGGGCGGAGTAAGGCTCTCCTCTTCAGTGTTGCCCTTGATAAATCCGGCAATATTTTGATAGCTGCGCCTTCTAGGTCTATTGTTCCCGACTCCCATGCTTGCCTTATAATTTTTTCTTTTTGAGTATAATAATGCATCCTGCACACTACGTCCCGCGGTTTATCTGGATCTGTAGCTTTATAGCCTGTGACCCGGTGGACTCTGTCCAGTTCTATATGGTCTAGTGGGTTTAACCCTAGGATTTTTTGAAGCAGAGACGTTACTTTCCCTCTCAAGTCCTCTCCTCCCACCGTCTCTGGTATGTTTCTGAGCCGTAGGTTATTCCTACGGCTCCTGTCTTCCATGTCCTCTAGGTGTAGTTGGAGCGAGATCGCTGACCCTCCAAGGTCTTCTCGGGTCCTTTCAAGTGCTGCTACCCGTGCCTCCAGAGCGGTGACCGTCTGCTCCCCTCTCTGAACGCTCTCCGTGACAGCCTGTATCTCCGTTTTTATGGCTTGGAGGTCTCGCTTATGTGTCTCCTCGATCCTCAGCACTAGGGACTCAATCTCTGTGCGGGTAGGGAGGGCTCTCAGCAAGGCACGTATCTCAGGGTCTGTCTGTGGGAAGACCCCTGTCTGCGGGGGACCTAGCACATCAAAGCTGTGTGTTACCGCCATGGACGCCACCTGTGCCTCTCTCAGCGGTCTGCTCGCATCCCCGGCTTCCTCCTGCATGAGCTCTCCTTCCGTTGCACCCACGCTGGGTGCCTTCGCGGCTGCAGGCTGTGGAGATCGTAGGTATTGAGATATCTCCTCCTGCTTCCTTCCTGGCGTTCGAGCGGCCGTATTAGCCCCTCGTTTTCTCCCCGGGGACATGCCGTGGTACGTTTACTGAGTCTTGCTCGGGCCGGCCGTGGAAGCCTGGAGCTAGCTGTTTAGCGTGCTCTCATGCGGCCGCTTCCTGACCACGCCCCCCTTCTAGCCGTAAAAACGCTTCTAAATGCAAACATTGGTTACTAGCTGTCAAGTAACCAATGTTTGCATTTAAACTTAAAGTGTAACAATCCTGAGCTGTACAGCAAAGATTTTAGACACTAGTTCATCAGCAATAACCGACTCATTTAGTCATATGTGACATTAAGAGGGACATAATATGTTTACATGAAAATAATTTTGTGGATTTTATAGCAATGTGACTTTGTTTTTATTGATGATATTATTTTAATTTGGACAGGCACAGAGTTCCCATGACATCATTTTATAGGCAAATTATTCATTAATGATATCAATTTGATGAAAATAATCACGTATAGTAAAAGAAAACGTAAATTTTTTGGGATTTTGAATTTGACCCTGACAATCAAAAAAGGAAAGATATTTGACAACAAAGATGTTTCAGAAGGAGATAGCGAGTAGTAATACCATACTAAGTACTGATAACTATCACCTAAAACATGTTCGGTATTGATTAGTAGGGATAGGCGAATGGTTCGGCCCGAGCATGAGTTTGGGCCAAACATTGGCTGTTCGCCAATTCGACAAACACCCGAATTATCAGGATGGTCGACCTTTTGTTCGGCCGGCTGAATGACCACAATGCACTGCGCCGCCTTTCAGTGCATTGGAAGCCCTTATTGGCTGAAGCAATGAAAGCTTTGCCCAATCAGGGCACAAAGCACTGTCAGAGCCATGATTGGAGAAAGTAACGATGACCCTATTTAATCATGGCTCATTTCTCTTAGTCCCACCCCACACTATAAAAGTATTCATTCAATAGCGGCCATTTGCAGTGTGATATCAGCATGGAGAGAGATAGAACAGGGCTCTGTTCAGTGCTTCTAGAGAGAGTTAGCATGCTATAGTGTACTATTCTGATCCTATTGTCAGTGTAGAATATCAGTTAAGTGTGAATTTAGTGATAGTTCAGTCAGTCTGACTGTAGTTTGAACATTCATTTTTATTTTAGTGTCGCTTTAGTGTCAATCTAGTGATAGTTCCTTCAGTGTGAGTGTGTTACTGCACGTTTAACGCAGTATATTTCTGTGTACGTTACTGCATGTTTAACGCAGTATATTTCAGTGTGTTACGTGCCGTTTAACGCAGTATCCTTGAGTGCAATAGTGCACATTTAACACAGTATATTTCAGTACATTATGTGGCGTTTAACGCAGTATATTTCAGTGTGTTAGTGCACATTTAACGTCAGGTCACTGATGCGACTTGGGTGCCGGATAGAGCAGAGTGAGGAAAGTGAAGGTGAGGCACAACCCCAACAAGGCAGCCATCATGGAAGAGGAGAGAGCAGCCACCCTATTTCATCACATTGTGGTGCTGTTATCTCCCGGCACCCTTCCCACAGCTCAGCTGTCTGGGCCTTATTTAGCACATGTGCAGCCGATCGCACTGTTGCAATTTGCAAACTTTGTCTCAAGCACATCAAGCATGGCAAAAACACCAGCCATTTGGGTACCACATGCTTCGCAAGGCATTTAACCTTCCATCACCCCGCCCATCAGCAAGAGCACCTGATAGCCACACAAAAGGGACACAATTCTGTTCCTCCTCCCTACTCACCTCAGTCTACCCCTACTTTACCTCATGATCTCTCAGCAGCCTCCACTGACTGGGATGATGGTATAGCGCAGGGTGTCCCAGGTCCTTGCAGCAAATCTGCCAGTAGCACACCACCAGCTGTAAACTATATCCGGCACATTTCTCTGCCCCATCTGCAGCAGTGATTAAAAAAAAAAAAAAAACACCCACATGCCCAGTGTCTAAATGCAAGCTTGTCAAAGCTGCTGGCTTTACAACTTCTGCTTTTCCATCTGGTAAATTCTGCCCCCTTCAGTGAATTTGCAGCATGTGCTATACTACAATGGCAGGTCCCGAGTCGCTATTTCTTTTCACATAAGCCCAGTTCAGCTCTGTACCATCACGTGGAAGGCAATGTTGTGGCATTTTGGGCAAGGCAGTCAGCCACAAAGTGAACGTTACTGCTGACATGTGGTCCAGCAAGCATGGTCAGGGACGCTATATTTCATTCACCGACACTGGTTAACGCTGCTTGCAATTCAGAAGGATGCAGGACAGGGCTCAGTGCTGCAGCTTGTTGTGCCCCCATGTCTCTAAAAAGCTATAGATGATGATGTGAGACTTGTCAGCTCTACCCCATCTTCCTCCTCCTTCATGCCCTCTTCTGCTAAATTGTCCTATGAACCACAAATACTCCCTAAGCCTTCAAGGGGGTATTCAATGAGTCAGGCTAAAAGTGGCCATGCAGTGCTTCAGTTGGTGTCTCTAGGGGACAGGAACCATACTGAAGCAGACTTCAGGGTCCTTTCACTAGGCAACACCTTTATATTTGCAGGCTCTAGGATCCCTGGGACCTTCACTGGAGTGGTCCCCTCTACACTAGGCAGACCCCAGGGGCAGTTCACAGTACTCACGACCTTGGAAGGCTTTCCTGGAACTGAACCCCTCTTTCTCCACTGGTCCTCCTCACACCGGATCCTCTCTGCAGCTCAGCTCTCCCTTCTGGATACTCAGGAAGCCACCCAAGACACCCGATCCTTCTGACTTGAGGAGAGACAGCCGTACTCTCCCTCCTGGGACTCTGCTTCCCACCAAAGACACTGTGTTTTGCATTCCCCTCAAACTTATACCCACTCCCAGAATCCTCTGCGGCAGAATCTGCCTTCTGGGGTAGATACAAGCCCAAATGGGCTACTGATTGGATTTCCTCCACTGCCCAATGAGAATCCTCTCTCAGAGCCAGTGGGGAGACCCCCCCTCTCAGTAACCACACCTGGGAGACATGACAGCCCAGCTGAAATCATGACCCTGCTCTTAGGCAGCCAAGGCCCATTATACTTTTACCTAGCACCTACCTGTAGGGTGCTACATACAGGATTTATATAGCGCCAACAGTTTGTGCAGTGCTTACAATATAAAGAGGGACAGTACAATTACAATACAGTACAATTCAGAAGGATTAGGAGGGCTGCACTCATGGAGCATAAATGACATTGGCTGTATGTTTGGGCCCATTGTCCTGCCGCAGAATAAATTTGGGGCTAATCACATGCCTGCCTGATGGTATGGCATAATGGATAAGAATCTTCCTGTATTTATCAGCATTAAAGAACACCATTGATCCTGACCAAATCTCCACCTCCATTTGCAGAAATAAAGACCCAGATTTGCAAGGAACCTCAACCATGCTTCACTGTTGCCTGCAGACACTCATTATTGTACGGCTCTCCAGCCTTTTGATGAACAAACTGCCTCCTGCTATAGCCAAATATTTTAAATTGACTCATCAGTCCAGAATACCTGCTGCCATTTTTCTGCACCCCAGTTCCTATGTTTTCGTGCATAGTTGAGTCGCTTAGCCTTGTTTCCATGTCAAATGTATGGCTTTTTGGCCGCAATACTTCCATGAAGATAGTTGGCCAAATTTCTTTGGACAGTAGATGGGCGTACCTGGGTCCCACTGTTTTCTGCTAGTTCTGTGCTGATGGCACTGCTGGACATCTTCTGTTGTTGAAGGGAAGTAAGCACGATGCATCTTTCATCAATTGCATTAGGTTTCCTTGGCTGACCACTGCGTCTACAGTCTTCAACCTGTTTATTTGTGCTTATGCAAAAGAGCTTTAACAGCACACCTTGAAACCCCAGTATGCTTTAAAATCTTTGCCTGGGAGAGACCTTGCTAATGCAGTCTAACTACCTCAGTCTTGTCATGGTGTATGACCTGTGACATGAAACTATGTTCCACAACCTCACCTTAGTAGCAGAGTTTGGCTGTTCCTTACCCATTTTACGCCATCTACACAGCTGTTTCTGATTCAGTTACCTACATATGAAATTGATGATCAAAAGCACCTACTTTGTTTGATTGGTTAATCATACACCTGCTTTTAATTCTCCAAAGTCCCTGACTTTCTGTAAGTGTACAAAGTGTGCAAGTGTAGGAACTGATGCTGGTTTGAAGCCAAAGGGTAGTCACACCAAATATTGATTTGATTTAGATTTTTCCTCTGTTCACTCATTTTGCATTTTGTAAATTGATTAAAAATAAACAGATAAAGTGTAAGTCCAGGCAAAACCTAACTAACGCTAAACCTGCTCTCTGTCACATTTAAACCCTAATCTATCTAACCCTGTAAAGCAAAAATCGCTGTACTTACCTATTCTGCACTCGATCCGGTTCGGTCTCCAGCGGCGGAAGGTCTGTGCAGGAGAGGACCAACAACGGCTGTGAAATGCCTGGGAAGTGACATCACCTATAGAGTTACTATGGGGCTTCCGTTGTAGGCTGCCTCTCCTGCACCCGCCTCCACATTGAAGCCGCCGCTGACAGCTGGGACCGAACCGGATCGGCTGCAAAATAGGTAAGTATAGTGATTTTTGCTTTACAGGGTTCAATAGATTTGGATTAGAATGTGGCAGAGAGAAGGTTTTGCCTGAACTTCTACTGTAAAATATATATTTTTGAAAGCATTCTTACTTTACAACATTTCTTCACACTTGCCTAAAACCTTCGCGCAGTACTGTATTATTGAGCTGTAGTTTTGACAGACAACTAAAGCTTTCCCTTTTTGTGTGGTATTCACTTTTGCTTTTGAATTCAGGGCGCTTGTTTGTTTTTTTTTTTTTTCACAGGTCTTATGCCTGTTTTAACAATAATACCTGCCAGAGGTTTTAACCACTCACCACTCTCTCAAAAATGCAAAAAAAGGTTTTGGCTGTACACACACTTATAAAGATTGACCTGTTACAATGCCTATTAGCTTTACTACTAGCACTGAAAGCGAAGCTCCACCCAAAAGGGAAAGCTCTGCTTGTCTGCCTCTTCTTCCCCACTGCTGCCACATTTGCCACCTATTGGGGGGGAGCGTTTACTTGGTTTTGACAGGTACCCGCTCCCACTTCCCCCATAACCAGCCTATTCACAGAGTGCAAGGCTTCACTGTCAGATTCCCTTAGTGGAGATTGTGGCGGCAGCACCCGAAAGTTGACTGAAAGGGGGGGTATGATCAACATGTATAAATACATAAGGGGTCCATATAGTGAACTTGGTGTTGAGTTGTTCACTTTAAGGTCAACACAGAGGACAAGGGGGCACTCTTTACGTCTAGAGGAAAACCGATTTTGTCTCCAAATACGGAAAGGTTTCTTCACCATAAGAGCTGTGAAAATGTGGAATAGACTCTCTCCAGAGGTGGTTCTGGTCAGCTCACTAGATTGCTTTAAAAGAGGCCTGGATTCTTGGTGTACTTAATATAAGTGGGTACTAATAATTATAGGTAAAGTTGATCCAGGGAACATCTGATTGCCTCTCGGGGGATCAGGAAGGAAATTATTTTCCCCTGTTGTAGCAAATTGGATCATGCTTTGCTAGGGTTTTTTCGCCTTCCTCTGGATCAACTGTAGGTATAGGATTGTGTATAAGGGATTGTATGGTTGGGTTTTAATTTCTGTGTTTTTTTTTTTTTTTTTTTATTGGTTGAGCCAGATGGACTTGTGTCTTTTTTCAACCTGACTAACTATGTAACTATGAAAAATCGGCTATAGACAACGCTGGATTCCTGGACAGGTAAGTGTCCTAATATTAAAAGTCAGCAGCTACAGTATTTGTAGCTGCTTACTTTTAATTTTTTTTTTCCTGAAGGAGCCCGGAGTTACTATTTTCGGCTGCTTTTTATTAGTTTAAAACTAAAATTTTAGATTTTGAGAGGATACTGTAGGTAGAAGCAAAATCAGTCATGTGCAGTATTCCTAGGAAAAATGTATGTTCCAGCTCTTTGCTGAATCACGAGGCAAAGAAATGGCTTAGTTATCCTTGGATTCTATTCTTGCAGAGAGTAATAAGCATAATCAATCCCCTGACTGTATTAACGCTCCCTAAGAAAGCTGAGCTGGAATTTATTCAGTGCAGGTTCAGCCTTAATGCATTGTCTTATTTAGTTCTTGCTTGTACAGCAGATGCCGGCTTTGCGCTTTCTATAGTAGGCAATCAATTACATTGTGTCTCAGCTATAAAGTCATAAGCACAGCCTGTATAGAATACAGTTGTTAAGGCTTTATACAAACATGTATATAGATGTGTGGGGTTTTTTTTATACTTGCTTGCTCTTTAACTCAGGGACACATCTACCATAAGGCATTTGCAGACTGGGGCCTAGGCAACAGGGTACTGGTATCCACAAACAGCACATATTCGATCCATCTGTATAGGGGAGACTTACAAAGAGTCATGCAGATATCGAGATCCTCCTTGCAAAATGTAAAGCCTGAAGGTCTACTTTTAAAGCTGTACTACAGCCAATTTTTTTTTACTTTTCATTTTTGGACTGCTAATGGTTAGAACCTATGTCAGGTTTAAAATGCTTTATTTTTCCTTTCTTCTGCCTTATATCTTTCTTCTAGAACAGCCTTTCTCAACCTTTTTAACACAGAGGAACCCTTGTAATAACTTTCAGGTCTCAGGGATCCCCTGATAAAAATGACTATATCTACAACTTATGATGCATTTGTGTGATGGTCAGTGGGATGAATGCTCCTTATACTTGTGGTCATTGGGAAGAATGCCCCCTTACAGACAGCTAAAAAGATCAATGGTGTCAGTGGGAACTTATCTGAGAGGCAGAAATTGCTCCTTGCTCACGGAACCCCTAGCAACCTCTGAGGAAACCCTGGTTGAGAAACCCTGGTATAGGAGATCTACACAGCAATAAAACCTGATGGGATTCAAATCCTCCCCAACGCTGCTAGAATTCTTTTTTATGCTCTCTATTTTACCTTTGGGGAGATCTTTCCTCTCTTGCATTTGACAGGTAGCAGTTCCAACTGTGCAAAGCCGTTGACTGTCAGACCAGGCTCCCTCTGACACCTTTAGTTCCCACTACCAGTTAACTAAATGGAGTGGATCTCAGTCATGTGATTACCATGTCAGCTCTGCTATAGTGATTGCATGTACAATAGGCTGGAGGATTCATTAACAAAACAGGTCTTTACCTTGGCACTGCAGTCTCAAGGAGGACGTGTGCCCCTGTTCAATATTGTAATTGTCAGATACAAAGACAATATAAAAAAATATGTAAATACATGTAAAAGAAACTGTTTTTATTTTGTTTGTTTTTTACATCTTTGTACATTTGCAAACCTATTTTTACAAAAAATGTACAGCAAGGTTTTTAGAATAAAGCTTTACATGTCCAAAAAAGAAAAAAAAAAAAAAAGACTGAATTAGGTAAGTAATTAGTAATAGAGTTATTTTCCAGATTATAGACACATACTGATGCTACTGATGTTAAATTTGGCCTGGGCATCTAGTCTTCAAAGACCTCTGTTTACGAAAAGTTAAAAGTAAGCTCCAGTTTGAACTGGAAAAGGGGACATTAGGCACATGCAAGGAACTCAAACTACCTGCCCCAGAGGTTTGATGCTCATAATCTGGTGTTATGTTGCTAAATCAATTGTACCTGCAGACCACAAATTCCCAGTCCCGATCCCTACACACTAGAGAGGAAATTGCGCAGCATAGAATGATATCAGCAAAGGAAGCATACGCATAGAAAATAGGGTGAGTAGATATTTTTCCTTAAGGCTTACATGGCTCTCAGTCATGTAATTACCATGTCAGCTCTGCTATAGTGATTGCATGTACAATAGTCTGGAGGATTCATTAAAAAAACAGATCTTTACCTTGGCACTGCAGTCTCAAGGGGGAAGTGTGCCCCTGTTCAATATTGTAATTGTCAGATACAAAGACAATATAAAAAATAAGTAAATACATGTAAAAGAAACTGTTTTTTTTTTTTTTTTGTTTGTTTTTTAAATCATTGTACATTTGCAAACCTATTTTTACAAATAGCAAGGTTTTTAGAATAAAGCTTTACATGTCCAAAAAAAAAGAAAAAAAAAAAAAAGACTGAATTAGATAAGTAATTAGTAATAGAGTTATTTTCCAGATTATAGACACATACTAATGCTACTGATGTTAGATTTGGCCTGGGCATCTAGTCTTCAAAGACCGCTGTTTACGAAAAGTTAAAGGTAAGCTCCAGTTTGAACTGGAAAAGGGGACTTTAGGCACATGCAAGGAACTCAAACTACCTGCCCCAGAGGTTTGATGCTCATAATCTGGTGTTCTGTTGCTAAATCAATTAGACCTGCAGACCACAAATTGCCAGTCCTGATCCCTACACACTACAGAGGAAATTGCACAGCATAGAACGATATCAGCAAAGGAAGCATACCCATAGAAAATAGGGTGAGCAGATATTTTTCCTTAACGCTGGGTTCCCACTAGTGCAAAATGGGTGTGGGTTTCCCCGCATCCAATTCGCATGACAGGCAGTGTGTCTGGCTCTCAATGGAGCGGATTGCACAGGGGTCCTGTGCATCTTTGGCTCCATTTCAGGTCCCAATTCAGGCAAAAATTTGGGCCGATTTGACCCTAAAAAGGAGAACAGGGACGCACAGGACCCCTGCTGCGAACCGCATCCGATTTCAGTGTGAACCCAGCCTAAAGCAAAACTACAGGTGAAGATAACATTAACATAACATAAACATTTGCATTTAATTTGGTAATACATATTTTAAAAATATTAATATTAAAGGGACTGTAAAGGCAGAATTTTTTTTTATCTCTATGCATTAAGATAAAAAATAACTTCTGTGTGCAGCAGCCCCCTTCAGCCCTCCTAATACTTCCCTGAGCCCATTTTTATCCAACAATGTTGCAGGAGTGTCTCAGCTGCCCTGGACTCCCCTCCTCATTGGCTGAGACAGCAGTGTGGCACCATTGGCTCCCGCTGTTGTTAATCGAAAGCAGTCAGCCAATCAGGAGAGAGAAGGGCTCTCTGAATGCACACAGGGAGCTGTGACTCGGCTCAGGGGCCCCCATAGCAAACTGCTTGCTGTAGGGGCACTAGACAGGAAGGAGGGGCCAGGAGCACCAAAGAAGGACCCCAGAAAAGGAGGATCTGGGCCACTCTGTGCAAAACCAAAACCAACTGCACAGAGCAGGTAAGTATAACATGTTTGTTATTTTTAAAATGAGAATCTACAATTACTTTAATTTAGAAATAGCGTTATTATTATTCATGCTACAGAAGCAAGACATACAGTTGTGCTGGCAGAAATCATGACATTTTGGCATTGATATTGAAAATATGACTGATCATGCCAAAATTTTTTATTTTTTTTTAAGGATATAGATCAGGTGAAGCCATTTATTATCACATAGTTATTTGGCTCATTTTTTAATCATAATGAAAAGATAAAACACTCAAATGGCCCTGATCAAAAGTTTAAGTACAGACACTCAAGGTAACACACATATGGTAAAATTGCAATTAAAGGTTAATTTTCCATATCTGTGTTTTTTAAATTGCAATTAGTGTCTGTGTATAATTAGTCAATCAGTTTGTTAGCTCTGGATGCACTGAGCTTGCTAGATATTGAGCCAAGTGGAGCAGAAAAGAACTGTCAAGAGACCTGCATACCAAGGTAATGGAACTTTATAAAGATTGAAAAGGATATAAAAAGATATCCAAAATTTTGAATATGCCAGTCAGTACTGTTCAATCAGTTATTAGGAAGTGGAAAATTTGGGGATGTCTTGATACCAAGTCAAGGTCAGGTAGACCAAGCAAGATTGCAGCCACAGCTGCCAGAAGAACTGTTCAGGATACAAAGAAAAACCCACAGGTAACTTCAAAAGAAATACAGGCTGCTCTGGAAAAAGACAGCTTGGTTGTTTTTAAGGAGCATAATACAATGTTACTTGAACAAAAATGAGCTGATTGTTAGAGTTGCTAGAAAAAAAGCTCTTAATGCCCAATGCCCCAAAAAAGCCCGGTGAGGTATTTCAAGGTGTGGTTGGGCATATTGTACCCAGACTTTTTTGGGTCATTGGAGTAGTAAAGGCTTCTTTCTGGAAACTCAGGTAGTTACCAGTGGCCTGGGGTCTAGTACTGTTTTCCTGTAGTCATATCTTCTTACCTTTAAGGGTCGCCCGTGCAGCCATCTTGAATACGGGAGCCGGATGTGGCTTCCTGAGGAACCACAGCTGGCTTCCCATTGTGCATCTGAGAGATCATGTAGTGCTTTGTAAATGGTTCTGCAACTTCCTGGGATGTGGGATGTGTCCCAGGATGCTGCGGGAGGGAAGGGGGCGACGCATGAAATTTGGGTACTGACAAAAATCAGCACTTACTACCCCCCTCCCCACCAGAAAACCTGCAACTCAGTTACAGACTGGAAGAAGGAGCAGGACTTTTTGAGTGAAGTTCTGCTTTGGCTAGTTAATTGTATTTTATATAGAACCTTGAATATGTTACCTCAACATTTCATATTTCTGATATGCGCCTGCTGTACTATAACCTTGTATGAAAAAGTATCCTGCTCTGTGTTTCCAGCAGTTCCTCTGCTTTCCTGTTAAAAAATGACCACACTAAGCATGAGAGCACAGCATGGTCAGTTTTCTGGCTGTGCTGGTAATTCAGCCTGCTCTCCTCCAGTGATTAGACTTGTGCTGACATGCCGTGCCCTGTAAAGCTATTCACTGGGAAGACCAGTGCACTGCTCTTTCCTCCCCTAGCTCTCCTAGCTGCTCCGTATGCAGCTGAGTGTATGTAATTAGGTCTTCAAAAAGGAAAAAAAAAGTGTTTATAATGTTTTCTATATCTATGCACAAATGTTTTGCATTTCATTTCTATTTAAAACTGAATGGTGTGGGTGAACATATACTTTAATGTCCTGCTAACCCCTAATCAGCAGGACTGAGACTCAAAAAAAAGGCAGTGGAAGCCACAAAAGCTGATAGGAAGAGAGAACAATTGATGATGTAATCAGCGCACTGTCACTACTTGAAGGAGCCATCTTAAGAGCATTAAAGGGCCCCAGGCAATGCAGTTCACTGGGGCCCCGCCTACACAATCACCCACCAGAATAAAAATGCAAATTATCGATAAGGCGATATTTATTGGTACAGCAGTGCCAGCCTAATGACAGCTTCCAAGTTTGGTGGCTGGGTCCAGTGAACACACACACACGGATGGGAGTCAGACTCGACTGTCCTGTGTGTTCCTGTTCCCATGGAGGCGGACAGGCATTCCTGCAGTTGTGGGCTCCCCCTCCATGGCCCAAGTGGCCTGACCACAGTGCAGGGCCAACAGACGCTTGCCACCTGCTAAGTTCGGCAGCGGGATGCACACAGGAATCGGGACTAATGCTTGGCTGGGTCACTGGGCAGGTGGGGCCCACCAAGCAAGTGGGGCCCCTGGGCAACTGCCCACCGTGCCCATTTGGTAAGATGTCCCTGACTCCTTCATTATCCAATCACCGGACTGCACTTAATAATAGTGACCAGTTTATCTCAAGAGTGGCTGCATATGTTTTCTAAGCGTGAATTTATCTGCCTGCCTAGAGTTCTGCTTATTTGACACAAATCATACACTAGGACAATATTAACTTAGCAGAAGGTACCATGAATGGCCTGAGATGAGGAGCATTTGAAGTCAGCCATGTATTATAAGGAAGATGACAGTCGTAGGCAATATTCCAGAGGGATTCCTGTGTGCTCGGATGAGTGACAGCCAATATCCATTCCATTTAGCTGCTCCAGGGAAGGCTTAACTTCCAGCTGTCATAGGGAACTTTCTTCAAAGTTCTCATAAAGACAAAGCTATTAATGCTGATATATAGTGCAGCAAATGTAGGCATGTGGAGGAAACACCTTTCAGAGCTATCTGAGACACTTTTCTTCAACGGAGAAGAGTAAATTGATTCGGTATCTGCATACTGCATATCCACCAATACTGTCTGATTTGGAAGCTGAAATAAACTGGCATACCATCCCCTGAAAGTTACGTAGTTAAATAATTAATCTGGTTAAAAAAAGACACCTCCATATATACAATCCTATGCCCACACTTGATCCAGAGGAAGCCCAAAAAAATCCCAATAAAGCATGATCCAATTTCCTCCAGCATGGGAAAAAAATCCTTCCTGATCCCCCAACAGGCAATTAGATATCTCTTGGATCAACTTTACCTATAAATATTAGTATCCAGTTATATTATGTACATTTAGGACAGAATCCAGGCCTTTTTCAAAACAATCTACTGAGCTGCCCAGAACCACCTATGGAGGGAGTCTATTTCACATGTTCACAGCTCTTACTGTGAAGAAGCCTTTCTGTATTTGGAGATGAAATCTCTTTTCCTCCAGATGTAAAGAGTTCCCCCTTGTGATGACCAGAAGTGTTACTAAACCCAGGACCCTGCATTCAGTATATCTGGTCTCCAACAGTACATAGAACATGGAAATGTAATAGTTTAAGTAAATATAAACTGCTAAATACCTTTTTTTCATCAGCAGTTAGGGCAGTCTTGTGATTTCTTAGTAACTCAGTAACTGGTTAAAGCTTGTAGGAGGACTTTTCATTCTGCCCTGACTGCCTTATTAGGCTGCAAGACCCCTGGCTCTCTGCCTGGACAGTGCTAATTGCTGTGCTGTGCTGTGCTGATAACTCTCCCAAGATAAAAAAATCTCTCTAGCAATACACACCAAACTGAGCATGTGCAGCTTGTCCTCTAGCCTATGTTCTTTCAGCAGATAGATTGGGGACAGTGGAAGAAGGGGAGGATCAGAGAAGACAGGATCAAACTGCCTTTTTACACAATGCAGAGGATTAACCCCTTAAGTTTCCAGAGTGAGTATAACAAACATGCTTTACTGCATATACAGACTGATTTTACTGTTGTGGGTTTAGTATCACTTTAAGGTGAATATCTCTACACCAAGTTCACTATATGGACCCCTTATGTATTTATGTTGATCATATCCCCCCTTAATCTCCTCTTCTCAAGAGAGAATAAATTAAGTTCCTCTAATCTTTCCTCATAGCTGAGCCCCTCCATGCCTCTTATCAGTTTGGTTGCTCTTCTCTGCACTTTCTCCAGTTTCCCGATATCCTTTTTGAGAACTGGTGCCCAAAACTGAACTGCATATTCCAGATGAGGTCTTACTAATGATTTGTACAGGGGTAAAATGATATATCTCTCTCTCTGGAGTCTTTTAATACAAGAAAGGACTTTGTTTGCTTTGGAAACCGCGGCTTGGCATTGCATGCTATTATTAAGCTTATGATCTACCAGAACACCCAGATCCTTCTCCACCATGGATTCCCCCAGTTGTACTCCACCTAGTATGTATGATGCATGCATAACTTTAAATTTATCAACATTGAACCTCATTTGCAACACAGTTACCCAATAAATAATGCATTGAGGTCAGCTTGTAAGTTGGAGACATCCTGTAAGGACGTTATTCCACTGCAAAGCTTGGTGTCATCTGCTAAGTCTGAAATGATACTTTTAATCCTAGACCCTATATCATTTATAAATATATCAAAAGTAAGGGTCCCAACACGTACACCACTAACAACCCTAGACCATTCAGAGTGAACTACACAGGATTACTCCTGGTCTTGTGTTGTCTCCTGCCCAGAAGTCAGAGAGGGAGAAAACTATAATAATAATTCTCTGCTTAACTGCCTTCTGCTAACCATATAGTGAAATGACGGACTGGCGGGAGAACTCTCATTCTGGCAGGATGTTATATAGCGTCCTCACATTCTTGCCGCGCATGCGCACCCAGGGGATGCCTGTGACGTAGGCTCTTTACCATGTAAACAACTGTGTCCAATCACAGCTGATCACAGTGTAAACAGGAAATGCTTGTTATCAGTATTCTTCTGACAGCGTGTGAGGAGAGGAGAGCCGGTAAGCAGGAGCGGGGACATCTGCACTGACAATCAGGGCACTGATCATCAGTGTCCTGATGATCAGTGCAGCCCCAACAGTGCCCAGCAGTGCTGCCAATCAGTGCCCACCAGTAATGCCTTTCAGTGCCCATTAGTGATGCCTGTCAGTGCCACCCATCAGTGCTGCCCATCAGTACCTATCAGTGCCACCTATCAGTGCCCATCAGTGCCTCCTATTAGTGCCCATCAGTGCCTCCTATCAGTGCCTATCATTGCTGCCTATCCGTGCTGTCTATCAGTGTCCATAAGTGCTGTCTATCAGTGCCCATCACTGCCGCCTGTCAGTGCTGCATATTAGAGCCTACTCATCAGTGCTGCCTCATTAGTGCCCATCAGGACCACCTCATCAGTGCCCATCAGTGCAGCTTCATCAGTGCAGCCTATCAGTGCCCATCAATGCAGCCTCATCAGCTCACACCAGCGAAGGAGAAAAAGTACATATTTACACAATGTTATAATAGAAACTAAGAAAAACGTTTGTTTTTTTCAAAATTTGTATTATTTTTTTCATTTGCTTATCATAAACTAACAACTGGTTATTAAATACCACCAAAAGTAAGCTGGTCCTTTTCATACATTTGGGTACCCAAATGTAAGCTTTCATTTGTATGTGTATGTGGAGGTGTATTTTATTGTACTTTTTTAAATAAAATTTTACTTTTTAAACTTTTTTTTATAACCACTTAAGCCCCGGAAGATTTTACCCCCTTCCTGACCAGGCCCTATTTTGCGATTTGGCACTGCGTGACTTTAACGGACAATTGCGCGGTCGTGCGAGGCTGTACCCAAATGAAATCGACGTCCTTTTTCCCCCACAAACAGAGCTTTCTTTTGGGGGTATTTGATCACCTGCGATTTTTACTTTTTGCGCTATAAACAAAAAAAAATAAATAAAATTAAAAAATCTAATTTTTTTAACATTTTTGGCCAATTTGTTTTCTGCTTCCTGTGTTTGGTAAAAAAAATCGCAATAAGTTTATTTTGATTGGTTTGCGCAAAATTTATTGCATTTACTAACTAAGGGAAAGATTTCTGTCATTTTTTTTTTTTTTTTTTTTTAACGAGTAATGGCGGCGATCTGCGATTTTTTTTTCTTTTGCGGAACTGCGACATTGCGGCGGACAGATCGGACCCTTGACTGACATTTTTGACACTTTTGGGGTTACCAGTGACATTACTACAGTAATCAGTGCTATACATATGCGCTGTTACTGTAAAAATGACACTGGCAGGGAAGGGGTTAACTTTATTGGTGATCAAGGGGTTAAGTGTGTCCCTAGGGGCGTGCTTCTAACTGTAAAGGGGTGTGGCTAGTGGTGTAACAACAGAGACATACGATCCTACATAGCAGGACCGTATGATCTCTGTTCTTACACAGGGGAGAATGACAGGCGGCTGTGTTTACATCAGCCGCCTGCCTTTCTCCCTCTCCACGGGGAGATCGCGAGTGACCGGCGGACATCGGGTCCGCCGGTCACTCGCGCGGACTGCTTAGGGAAGGAGCGGGGGCGGGAGCGCACCTCCGGCGGTGCACGCTCGCCCCCTAGAGCCTCACAGGCGAGCGATGTAGTACTACGTCACTTTGCCTGTGAGGGGCTGACCGCTGCAGTAAATAGTCGTGTGGCGGTCGGCAAGCGGTTAACCACTTGCCGACTGCCTAACGCCGATCTACGTCGGCAGTCAGCCCCTCACAGGCAAAGTGACGTAGGGCTACGTCACTAGCTTGTGAGGGTCTAGGGAGCGAGCGCGCGCCCCCGGAGGCGCGCTCCCGCTCCCGCGTGGTCACGGACCCCCCCGCGCGTGTGACCAGCGGACCCGATGTCCGCTGGTCACTCGGCGATCGGCGGGGGAGAGGGAGAATGTCAGGGAGCTTGTGTAAACAAGCCACCTGTCATTCTCCTCGCTGTAAAGACACTGATCAAACGGATCTAGTATGTAGATCCGTTGATCAGTGTCCTTACAGCTCAAGCCACAGCCAATCACAGTAGAAAGCACGCCCCTAGGGACACACACAGCCCCTCCCTCTCAAATAAAGTTAACCCCTTCACAACCAGTGTATTTTTACAGTAACAGTGCATATGTATAGCACTGATTACTGTAGAAATGTCACTGGTAACCCCAAAAATGTCAGTCAAGGGTCCGATCTGTCCGCCACAATGTCGCAGTACCGCAAAATAAATCGCAGATCGCCGCCATTACGCGTTAAAAAAAAAAACAACAAAAATGACAAAAATCTTTCCCTTTGTTAGTAAACGCGATAACTTTTGCACAAACCAATCAAAATACGCTTTTTGCGATTTTTTTTACCAAACATAGGTAGCATAAAACAAATTGGCTGAAAATTTTAAAAAATTTTGATTTTTACTTTTTTTTGGGGGGGAATTTCATATAAAAAAATGTGAAAAGTATTGTTATTTTTGCAAAATTGACGCTCTTTTTTTGTTTATAGCGCGTGATCAAAAAATCGCACAGGTGATCAAATACCACCAAAAGAAAGCTCTGTTTGTGGGAAAAAAAGGACGTCAAATTCGTTTAGGTACAGCGTCGCACGACCGCGCAATTGTCCGTTAAAGTCACGCAGTGCCGAATCGCAAAATACCCCCTGGTCAGGAAGGGGGTAAAATCTTCCGGGGCTTAAGTGGTTAACTTGCACTCTAGACATGCCTCATGCACACTAGACATTTTTTTTCTGCTGCTCCTAGGGGCACTTGGCATTTTTTTTTCCTGCCTGGGTTTAAAGGCAGAAAAAAACCTACAGCCAGTGCATCCAGGAGAAACTGCATTTTGGCACAAAAAGCAAATTGTCTAAAAGTGTGTAAACGCTAGGCTCATTTGACACTCGAGCATTCATTAATTTCAATGGCCAGATTAAATGAATAACACCTTATTAAGCATTTGACACTCCTAAACTCCTTACATGCATTTACAAGCATCAAGCTGCTTTCTGCTGAAACGCTACAGCCAGGAGAAGAGTTCAGGAGAGTTAGCAAAATGTCCTGTGTGCATGAGCCCTCATAGGGGGGCTATGATCGCATAATGCAGACACCAGGGTTCTATTAGCCTGCATATGTGACATCTGCACTCTGCTGAAACGAAATGAGCACAGTCCTTTTTTGGCACAATGGACATTTCTAGATGTTCCCTATAACACAGAAAATTTCTGCTTTTGGAGTTCAGGTCCAATTTAAAGCAGAACTAAGCCTTCAACATTCAATGTTACTAAGCATATATGATTATAAATAATAACCTAAAGTCATAATAAGATGTTTTTAAAATGTGCAATATTAACCACTTTACCACCGGAGGATTTTGCTGTCTTACGTCCAGACCACTTTAAATTTTGAAAAAATAACAATATTTTTCATAATTTTTTATATGAAATTCCCCCCCAAAAAATGTAAAAATCTAAATTTTTTAAAAATTTTTGGACAATTTGTTTTCTGCTACCTATGTTTGGTAAAAAAAAAAATCACAATAAGCGTATTTTGATTGGTTTGAGCAAAAGTTATTGCGTTTACTAACTAAGGGAAAGATTTCTGTAATTTTTGGTGTTTTTTTTTTTAACGAGTAATGTCGGCGATCTGCGATTTTTTCTGCGGGACTGTGACATTGCGGCGGACAGATCTGACCCTTGACTGACATTTTTGACACTTTTGGGGGTACCAGTGACATTACTGCAGTAATCAGTGCTATATATATGCACTGTTACTGTAAAAATGACACTGGCAGGGAAGGGGTTAATTTTATTGGAGAGGGAGGGGTTAATGTATGCCTGGTGCTTACTAACGTGTGTGGGGGGAGGTGACTGAGTGACACAGGGACAGATCGCATGTTCAGATATGCTGAACCCTGCAATCTGACCCTGCCTGTCACTTAGGAGATCCACCCGCTTTGTTTACACAAGCGGGCGGATCTCCACACTCGATTCCCCGACGATCGGGGAAGAGCAACGGCGATGGCCGCTACTCCTCTCCTGGCCCTACTCCCGCTGTGACTGAATACAGCGGGAGCGAGCCTCTGGCGGCGCGCGCGCGCCGCAGAGTATGGGGGGTGTCTGGCGACGTAGGTCTACGTCGCCAGACGATAACGAACCACTTTGCCGCAGTAGAGCTCTAGTGAGCAGACGGCAAGTGGTTAAAATGCTGCAGCCATGCACAACCCTCCGTTTCCTAAAGCCAGCACCATCTTTGTGAAGTCCCTGGTCTTCTTCTTTTCTGTGGTCTTCTTCTTTTCTGGATAGCTGATGTCACACAAAATACCACACAGGCCCAGTATGAGGCTCTGTGTTACAGCCTAAGCTGCCCATTTATGCTCTCAATGACAGCTATCACAAGAGGACTCGGCTGCCAGAGAAGAAGAGTGACATCACCCCGGCACAGTGTAGATTTCCCATGTGCAATTTTTTCTTTTCCTCCCCATTATGGAGGAAGAGGGGAGTGCCTTGCCATACTAGGGTGGTGTTATTGTATTGATGTACAAAGTGTAGGAATACATACACTATATTACCAAAAGTATTGGGCCGCCTACCTTTACACCCACATGAACTTTAATGGCATCCCAGTCTTAGTCAGTAGGGTTCAATTTTGAGTTGGCCCACTCTTTGCAGCTATAACAGCTTTGACTCTTCTGGGAAGGCTGTCCACAAGGTTTAGGAGTGTGTCTATGGGAATGTTTGACCATTCTTCCAGAAGCGCATTTGTGAGGTCAGGCACTGATGTGGATGAGAAGGCCTGGCTTGCAGTCTCCACTCTAGCTCATCCCAAAGGTGTTCTTTCAGGTTGAGGTCAGGACTCTGTGCAGGCCAGTCAAGTTCCTCCACCCCAAACTCACTCATCGATATCTTTATGGACCTTTTTTGTGCACTGGTGCGTAGTCATGTTGGAACAGGAAGGGGCCATCCCCAAATTGTTCCCACAAAGTTTGGAGCATGAAAATGTCCAAAATGTCTTGGTATGCTGATGCCTGAAGAGATTCCTTCACTGGAACTAAGGGGCCAAGCCCAACCCCTGAAAAATAACCCCACACAATAATCCCCCCTCCACCAAATGATTTTGACCAGCACAAAGCAAGGCCCATAAAGACATGGATGAGCGAGTTGGGGGTGGAGGAACTTGACTGGCCTGCACAGAGTCCTGACCTCAACTGGACAGAACATCTTTGGGATGAATTAGAGCGGAGACTGCGAGCCAGGCCTTCTCTCCAATATCAGCAGCTGTCCTCACAAATGCGCTTCTCGAGAATGGTCAAACATTCCCATAGACACACTCCTAAACCTTGTGGACAGCCTTCCCAGAAGAGTTGAAGCTGTTATAGCTGCAAAGGGTGGGCCAACTCAATATTGAACCCTACAGACTAAGACTGGGATGCCATTAAAGTTCATGCGTGTAAAGGCAGGCGTCCCAATACTTTTGGTAATAATGTGTAGCTCTATTCCTTGCATGCAAGGGTGGCTCCATAGGATGTTGTAAGAGAAACAGAAAACCTGGGGAAATTGCCATGATACCAGCTTAAACCGGAGCATAGGCAAGGATTAAATCATTTAACATATACTGTATAAAGGTCCCTGCTTGTGTCACTTAAAAATAGTAAAGCTGACCCCTATACAGTGAAATTAAATCAATCTGTAAATTATATAAAGAAAAAAGGGGATATGGCGCTAACAGGTTAAGCCATAATAAAGTCTATAGTCATTAGTGTGCATAAAAAATCCACTGCCATGGAATCTTCTGTGTGCCAATAGATATTTCTCTGGATTGTGCCACTCATCTGGACACATAAACAAGTGAGTGATATACCGGCATTGTTATACTTTGTATATTTGGATTAATAAATACTACACTATAGTACTTTCTGGCTTATTGTTGTGGTGTCTCTGGAGCTAATATGGAAGATTGAGGGGACGTCTGGAGGTCTGGGTTACATGGAGCAATAGATCTGCAGATTATATCCCAATGCAGTAGTTGACCTTTATTAGGTTAGGAGTCACTGGACTGCTGGTGAGTGTGCATTTTATTACACAGAGGCTGGTGATTTTTGGTAGCACATTGGGGAGCAATATCTATTGGCACACTGAAGATTTCATGGCAGTGGATTTTTTATGCACACTAAGCAATGACTATGGAATTTATTATGGCTTAACTATTTATATTAAATTTCCATCCCATTTTTTCTTTATAAGGATTAAATAATAAAGAGGCTGTATACTCAGTAAGTGAAAAAATCAGCAATTGAAAGTGCTTAAAAATTGATGATTTAAAGTGTTACTAAACCCAGGAGCCTGCATTCACGATATCTGGTCTTCCACAATACACAGAACATGGAAATGCAATTAGTTTAGTAAATCTAAACTGCTAAACACCTTTTCTCATCTGCAGTATATAGCAGTCTTGTGACTTCTATCAGTGTCCAGCCAAGCACTGGTTAACCACTTAAGCCCCAGAAGATTTCACCCCCTTTCTGACCAGGGGGTATTTTGATATTCGGCACTGCGTGACTTTAACGGACAATTGCTCGGTCGTGCGACGCTGTACGTAAACTAATGTGACGTCCTTTTTTTCCCACAAACAGAGCTTTCTTTTGGTGGTATTTTATCACCTGTGCGATTTTTTGATCATGCGCTATAATCAAAAAAGGAGCGAAAATTTTGCAAAAATAACAATATTTTTTACATTTTTTTATATAAAAATCCCCCCAAAAAATGTAAAAATCAAAATTTTTTAAAATTTTTGGCCAATTTGTTTTCTGCTACCTATGTTTGGTAATAAAAATCACAATAAGCGTATTTTGATTGGTTTGCGCAAAAGTTATTGTGTTTACTAACTAAGGGAAAGATTTTTGTAATTTTTGTTGTTTTTTTTTTTAACGAGTAATGGCGGCGATCTGCAATTTTTTTTTGCGGGACTGCGACATTGCGGCGGACAGATCGGACTCTTGACTGACATTTTTGACACTTTTGGGGGTACCAGTGACATTACTACAGTAATCAGTGCTATACATATGCACTGTTACTGTAAAAATGACACTGGCAGGGAAGGGGTTAACTTTATTAGAGATGCAGTGACTATGTGTGTCCCTAGGGGTGTGCTTCTTACTGTGCAGGGATGTGGCTGTGTGTGTAACAGCACAGATCAACGGTCCTACATAGCAGGACCGTTAGATCTGTGCTTTTACACAGGGAAGAATGACAGGCGACTTTGTTTACACTAGCCG